>NC_137865.1:12622314-12867314 GCF_963924005.1 Protomyctophum bolini
ATATGTCCAACCAACGTATGCATGCACCACTAAATGCACTCTCTCTCCTTCTGGAAAGATATCTGCCTAGTCCCACTATGACTATAGGTCAAGCCAATATGTTAAATTTAGAACCTGATTATCGATACAGTATAGGTGAAGATATCAGATCGTCTATCTGGCTATGTGAGACTATTTCATTTGCGACTCAGCAATGTGCGACTATTTCATTTGCGACTCAGCAATGTGCTAATAAACTGAAAACCATGTACAGTATGCCCTATAGATAGATAAACAAACATAAAATGTCCTCACCTGTTGTGATGCTCATTAAGTGTTTGCCCTTTACCTTTGTGGACATACAACCTGACTCACATGGCATTTTGGTTCATAGTCAGAAATGTAATGAGCATCAGTGCAGTGTTAAGAACCAGTTTGTCACGCACGCACACAGGATTGACCATGGAGCTGTCCTGATCAATATATCATTCTGACTACTCCAGTCAGTCTGTAGAGTGGGAACTGGGAACGCAGTGTTCCAGTTGAAGCTAATCTGTCAGAAGAAGGAACAGTCAAACAAACAGCGGAGGAAACTATTTATGCAGCAGTCCATGCATGTCTGGGAGTATACAGCTGAGTGTTGTCTTTTCAATAACATCTCATTCAAATGGCAGTGTGGCACAGTCAGTACAATAATACGATCAATTACATATACAATTTAAAAAAAGCTTGTTTTGTAGTGTTGATTTCATCTGACTATTGGGCAGTGCCAACCCTCACCCGGCTGGAACGTCAGAAAAGTACAAAGGGACAAATGCACCCTTACAGTCTCATGTGGTACACTCTTCCGACCACACTCTGGAGTTAAAGTAACACTCAAAACACCTGAAGAAGAAGGCTAACAGGCATGAGGCACTTGACACCCCCCCTCCCCCCGCACCCGCACCCACACACACACACACACACACACACACACACACACTGTAAGAAAAGCTCGTCTTTTGATGGGAATATTCCGTATTATATGATTGTATCGTTCCCAATTCCACCCGATAGCCGAGGAGGGGCCTATGAGTACAGGGATTTTCCCTGTCATTTGCGGACATGCGCACATTGGTGTAAAAAAAGCCTTAAGTCCGCCATTAAAGAATCTCTCCGCTCGCACGTTTAGAAATAGGACAGGTCAGGCTGCATGTGTGTTACCTTTGGACTGGAACCTCACGCTTCTTTTGTTAAAAAGTTTGGTTGGTATGTTAATTACATTAGTTAATTTATGACTTTTATTTATTTATCTCTTGTGTGTAACTTGAACTTCTTTCTGGCCCCAGTTGGCAAGTGCCCAGTTTTCCCGCGTCAAAAGTTGGACACAGTGTTTTATTTAAAAAAAAAATGATGGGTTCAGATTATATTTAGCATTTATTATATTTTCGGGTTTGTCGCGTCCGTTCATGAATGACCATAGTGTTACTTCTGCTTATGCGCTAGCTTAATTTTCTTCCCCCCCTATAGTTGTTGTTGCACCGGTTAGCTCTTAGCTACGACCGGAGCTATTGTAGTAACCTCTATTCGCGCTAGCAAGGAGTCTCCCCACCCAGACTTGGCTTACCAACAGACAGAGGTATAACTATTTGATTATATTTAGATACCTTATATTGTGTGTGTGTGTGTGTGTTTTAATGGCATAGAAGGCTGTGGTTTAGCTAGGCTAGGCCGCTAGCCAAGACAACAGCATTGACCCCTCGATGCTATCTCTTGGTTAGCTCTTTTTGTGGTGTTCACATTAGGATAAACGTAGCAGCTATACGTTGCCTGCCCGTTCAAATTTCTATGGGCTAAAGCTTGTATTATATTTGCAGGTGTGTGACTGTGTGTGTGTCCGTGCTATAATGCACATTTAATGGGTTAGACTTAGAACGTGTCCGGTGGTGGTTTTGCTCATGCTAAACCACCACCGTCCTTTAGTATCATTCATCATCATCTCATATCAATGTCTGTGACTGCCGTAGCTCATTGTCTGCACCAATCGCTCTCACTTTTCACACAGGCATTGACCATAATAATATGGAGATCTTAACTAAGCCCCTTTCCCAATTTAACAAATTATGAATTAATAATGAATTTATTAGTGAATTAAATTGCGAAAACCACCCAGGGTGCAGTACCTCCCGCTGGCCACAACGTAGATATATAAATATTATATTATTCAATAGCCTTGCTGCTCATGTTACACAAGTAGTATAGTGTAGTGTCTGTACAAATAAATAATACTGTAAATACTGTACAACAAGTGCTAATTAAATGTTTGCAGCAGAATATACAGTACTAGAGTAGTTCCCTTTTTATTATTTTTTCCCAAGGGACTTTGCTTTTGAAGATAAGGGAATTGAAATAACTATACTGGTTCTGTCTGCTGGCAGATGGGGTCACCTCTGATTATTTTCTGATTTAAGGCACGTCATATGAAAATGATATGCTTGTTGTGCTGAGATATACTAAAGGACAACTACAGTTGGGACACATAGCGAGCATTATTATTAAAAATGAAACCACTGTCCTACTTTTGCTACGGGGGAAAACGGCCAGCTGGGTTCCTGAGCTTGGAGTCTATGAAGTTGATGAAAATGATTCTGATTTGTTCATCTGTGAAAATCTGGAAAAACTTACAGAATATTATCCACTTTTTTTCATACCAAAGAGGCGGGAGGTTGCTCATTCCTCTGAAACACATGCCAGCATGGACCCTGTAAAGCAGCTGGTTAAGAACGCCATACCGGCACTTTGTAGTGATAAATTGGATGCAGTCCTAGCCAGATTAGAGGATTTAGGAGTTGCTTCTGTGGATGACCTCATCGATGTGCAAGCCTCGGACCTTGAGAACACTCTGTCTGTCATTCAGTGCAGAAGACTCGTCCGCGCTTTCCAAGCTGGTAAGTTTTTCTCCAGCACACATTCGTACACAAGCTACAACATTGTTGTCTGTATAATCTAGTATTTTGCAAACTTTAATTTAACCATCCATTATTTAATTGCTGAATATTGTGTAACTATGGATTACCTTTTGGTTAATGGGAGTAATTTATAAAGTTCACAATGGGGAAACATGAGCTTATAGATCGGAGGTGTGTGTGTGTGTGTGTGTGTGCGTTTGTGTGTGTGTGTAAAACAATCTATTGGATTTCTTCTATTTTTAGGAGTCATCTGTTAGAAAATTGATGACTGAAACGTATCCCATCCAGCGTGAAGCCATAAACTATGGAACATGTGTCATGGTGAGGGTCTGTTTATGATGATACATATTGTATCGTGATACGATATTCACAGATATCGTATATGTTTGCAAAACCTTCATTTATACTTGATACTATATGTATTGTGATACTGCTAGAAAATAATATCGTGATATTGTATTTTTCCATATCGCCCACCCCTATGTCAAGGTCATGAAGGAAGAGTGGCCATTCTTATTTGAAGCTGCTCACCTGTTTGAACACGCATCTCAACTCCTTGGCTTTCCGGTACTGAACAAGCTGGCAGAGGAACTTTCCGGCAAAGAATCGGGCATCAACAACTTCCTTGACTCCAAAGGTAAATTACCCCCCACCCCACCCCTGTTTCCCCAATATACATGTATTGCTACTAGTGTTGAATATGTATTTTCTATTGTATGTCATCCTATTCACTAATATCTTTACTTATGTGGTAGTCTCGTGTTGCCAAACTGTTGCCTCTCGCAACTTCCAAATGCTTCCATCATACAGTCGGAGGCCACGGAAGTTCTATCATGATTAAAATATAAAGCGGAAGTGGAGCCTCCTCCCCACTTCCGTTTTGTCTTTACAGTTACACTTTTGAGCACCACAGATATAGAAACATTTTGTATTTAAACATCTGTATAATTGGTATGAACTGTTAATAAAGTATTCAATCAATCATAGGGTTGAAGCTGGGTGATGGTCCAGTGGAGCTGATCAAAGGCATTGCGAGATACTTAAAGGAAAACCCTGATCGCCTCTTCTTCCAAAATGAGGTAAGTGTTATGATTGTAAACCCCAGGAAATTATCTCAACATAATTATATTGTAATGTGTGAATCATAGAAAATATTGAGAATCCCTGTAACATTTCTATGCTTAGTCGTTTCCTCTGACTCAGACACTTTGTGTACATTGGAAACATAAAATCATCAAATGCATGCGTGTATCTTGACTTAATCTTATTTTTCTCCTCAGGACACCAACAATGTTGATCTCAGCAACCTCCCATGTACCCCATGCATCCTACTCAAAGGTTAGTAGTTATCCCAGCAAGCTTGGTATATATGCTCCATTTGTTTTTAGTTTTCCTGCTATGACAATTTGTTGTGATGAAAAGGTATATGCAGATTAGGGGCAACATCTTTAAATTACGGATGTACAATTGTATGTACAAGTCTGAGAAACAAAATGTTGAATACTGTTTTTTTGCTTGTTCTTACCAAAAACTACTAATTACCAGAAATCACAGCAATTATTCTATTTTTATTTTGTGTGTGGGTGTGTGATTTCTTAAATTAATTTAGTTTTTTGTGATCTGTTTAAGGTGACCAGCAATTCAATATGGCTGTGGATCAGGTCATTGTAAATGACCACATCACCTCCCCTGTTTCGGCCCTCGCATATGCTTTCTCCCTGTTCTATGGCAATATTGAGTACCCGAAGGAGATGGCTTTGACGCTGGAGTTCGTTCAAAGGTAAGCAACACATGGTTTTGTAATGTTTATATCTGGGCTATTCGAATTATTGTCTGTCATAATGCGTCACAACACAATGTGAGCTTGTAGATCTGCTATTTTCGGCATGCAGCCAAATACTGTATAAATCTGTCATTGCTATGCCATAAAGGCCCCACCCAAATGCACTACAAATACTGTACACAAACGGGAGATGGGCTCCTGCCCTATGGGCCTCGTGGCTCTGCAAGGCTGACTACAAACATAACCTGCCAAAAACATTCCATGTTCAACTCTACCCCTGACCCAATGTCCCAAATTAAACAAATAAAGTTGCCCTTCATTACCAGTACATTGTTTACATAAAGATCTATCCTCTGTTACTCTTTACTTCAGTTTAATCTATTTTATGTGTAGCTAAGATTTCTTCTCTTTCCTTAGAGTTTTCTTCAGAATCAATCCAGACAGAGGGTCCAAGGCAGAACAGCAGGGGAAAAAACGGCACATTCCGGCAAGACTGGGAAAGTTTGTGTCTCAACTGAAGGATTTCCAATGGAGGTTGGAATGAGGTTTTTGGACTGTACACACACACACACACACACCCCTACCTTACCTCCTGTCTGACAGAGCAATGTTTTGTGATGCAAGACTGTCAAAGTTTGTGACTCAATGAAGGACTTCGTATGGAACATGAGGTTTTTGGACTGCGTGTACGCACAACCACACACACACACACACACACACTACCTCTTGTCTGTCAGACTGCCAGTCTGTAACAATGTTTTTGAACATTCTCAAGGTGAGAATGCAACAGCATTACTGTTTATTTAGTTTTGAAATGGAAATGTGTATGGCACTAAGGGGGCATAGGGGTGAAGTACCTGCCCCCCAAAACAGAACTTAACTATTATCTATCTCAGAATGTTTGATGTTTGAGTATTCTAAAGGTGAGAAATGCCTATTTTGTTGCACTAGATTGCGTTTTATTGTGTTTTGAAATCATTGGAGGGTGATATTTGTCATCTTCTCCTACAGGCTGGGGCAACACCTATCAGTGGGGAATGATGAGTGGGAGGTGTAGGACGCTTTCTACATCCTCCTGGAGGGGACTCCTCATTCCCCACTGACAAGTGAGTCCGTAGTTTGAAAGCAGTGGCAAATGACGTGTATTTTATTGTGTTTTGAAATAATTGGAGGGTGACATTTGTCACTGCATCTTCTACAGGCTGGGGCAACACCTGTCAGTGGGGAATGATGAGTGGGAGGTGTAGGACGCTTTCTACATCCTCCTGGAGGGGACTCCTCATTCCCCACTGACGGGTGAGTCAGTAGTTTGAAAGCAGTGGCAAACGATCCCTGTAAAAGTTTTAAAAGAAATGTGCAGTTGAAATGTATATTTTTATTATAGGGAAATGTCTATAAAAGTTGTGTTCTATTGTTTCTATGATGGAAATGTAATGGAACTATATGGTACTAACACATTACCCGCCCAGGACCTCAAGCGAAAGAGTATTTTATAGTGTTTATGATCGTGATGCTTCTTGCGTGATGTCAACAATCATCGACTTTCTAAATGAGCGTAAAACCTGCCTGCTGCGCGAGGTTACTCTATGAGGTGAATTCATTAATCCTGGCGGTTAATGTGTTGTCTGGGTGCTTTGTGCATGTTTACAAAAATAATTGCACTGTTAAAGAAAAAATGTTAATTGCACTGTTCACTGAAAAGAAAAGAAAACTAATACAAATAAACATGTATTATTTATATATTTGTGGTTTAATCAGATTGATGTCCGTAAATTGTACAAAGAATATCCTATGTAAATCTACTTAATTTTCTATTTTCGGATTAACGTAAGTGTCTTTACAGACTAAGACTAAGTCCCTTAAAAGTACAGAATTGTCCGTAGAAAGACCAGACTAAGTTCCATAACAGTACAGTAATTGTCCGTAAAAAGACCAGACTAAGTTCCATAACGTTACAGAATTGTCCGTAAAAAGACCAGACTATGTATTGTAAAAGTACAGAATTTTCCTGAAATATCCGTAAAATGAACTGACTAAATACTGTAAAAATACAGAATTTTCCGTTTTAGGATGACGGAAGTGTCCGTAAAAGGAAGAGACTTAGTCCTGTGAAAGTACGGAATTATCCGTTATAGGGATGACAGAAGTGTCCGTAGATTAACGGTACAATGCATTGGCAGCAAATTACCGGAGCATTTCGCCGTTTTCTAACGGATATTTTTTTTACAGTGCACACACACACGCACGCACCAAAAACGTTCCTAAGCAAAGAACATTTTGAAGGTGGGATAGTCTCAAAAAGCGATCCGTTCAACGTTTCATTGCACGAAGCCAGGAGGGAGGGGAACATGTGAGTCCTGTGAATTCCTGTTGCCATGGATACTAAGACACTCAGTAATCAGAGAGACACTACTGCCCTGAGCCACATAAATATGCATGGCCATAGGTGTGGGAATATCCCCAGTGGACTGACACAATGAAGCAGAGAGATAGTAGTGATAGTTGAAATGTGAGGTTGGTCTATACAGTAGACCCCTAAAGGCTCCTGGGAGCCCAACAAGCATGTAGCGATGCATGCACTGCTCTGAAAGAAAGCCAATTACGCTGCCGTCCGGACAGCCGAGCTGGGAATACAAGACAAGTTAAGTAGCGCACCTCTGGAGAGAGTGGCACAATAGTTACATTTCACTCTAATTAGGTCTAAATGTGGTTAATTACTTTCAGTGAGATGCTTGTCGGAGATCTGTGGTTCATGTGTTTCTGATAAGCTTTGAACCGTGTTGTCAGGATTTGTGGTATATTTTGACCAGCGCTGGAAAGTAACTAAGAAGATTTACTTAGCTGTACTCAGTATGTTCAATTTCCATATCCAAATATTATACTTTTACTCCACTACAATTACACTGGTTTAGTGTAGATACATACAATGCCATCCCTGTGGTGTCAATCGTGGCGTAAAACAATCAATTCAGCAATGCATTGCAATTCGGCTGTGCAGCAACATCATGGATTATAGCCTAAATATAATTATAAGGGACATTATTAACAGTGTCTAGTATGCCTAATCCAAAGATTAGGATTAGGGCTAATTTGTGGAAGTCATGCACAACACATATATGAATTCAAATGAACTTTGATTTTAGCAGCGAACCTGACTTAACGAGCACCTTTTCTTTCACAGCTAGGCACCTTTCATGATGGAAAGCACCCGCTGAGCACACCTGCTCATGGGGATTTTCAAGACAAATGACAATATTTATACTCTACTGGGGCTCTGCTTTTTAAGGCTTATGTCTCAAAGATCACCTACAGTTGCTCTGCGGTGTCGTAGAAGCTGAGTAAATCTCTCTGCAGCCTGTCAAAATTGAAGGCAACAGAGAAGGAGATGAACACACAGTTCACCTCTTGCTCCCAAGAAAGCGTGTCTTTTGCACTGCTTAACTTTGGTTTGAATGTCTGTTTATGGCACGTACAGTACCAGGCTGTGGGACGTGGTGCAGCATAGTAAGGTCCTCCATGTAAACACATTTGAGCATTTCTTTGAAGGTGGCAACTCTGCAGAGCATCTGAAACAGGGGTTCGCAACTTTGATGAAACTTTGATTTGATAGTACCATTTCATTAACACTTTATGTTTTCAATAGCTGATTTTTTTTTAATCATCATGATATGCGTTTAGTACATTTTGGTCCCATTAATTTTAAAATAAATGACAAATGCTTTCTACTGGTTCTTCCGAGTGAAGACTTGGTTTCAGCCAATAGCATTCATTATATATGAAAGACACTTTTGAAAGACGACAGATTTGAAATTGCTGCATAAAAGGCATAATTTACAGTCTGTAGAAACCAATGGTGTGGTGCTGTCCTTTTCTTTCTTTACGATCAACTCCAATACCATGACACAATTTGATCCGATCAATCACAACAATTTGGAAGACATCATACAGCATCTAAAATCCTCCTCCTGTTGCCATGATATTCTGCCAATAGGCCTTTTCAAATGGCTTGGCCTCAGATCTTATACAACATGTCAACACGTCTCATCGGAAGTTGTATGCTCAAGCAAACGCTATTGCCCGAAAGTTCTGTCATTGTTCCACTAAAGTGAAAGTGTCCTTGTTCAAGGCATATTGCACACCGCTTTATACTGCACACCTGTGCTAAATCTAGCATACATAGGTTGCAAATTGCATATAATGATGCCATGAGAATACTCCTTAAACAACCCAGAGGGGGCAGTGCTAGCCAGATGTTTGTCACTGCTGGAGTGAGGACTTTTAAAGCACTTCTAAGATATCTAATGTTTAAGTTTATGAAAAGGCTGGATGTGTCAACAAACAGTATCATTGTAACGCTTTCAAGCCCCTCAGTGAGCTGTTCACGTTATACATCAAGATTAAGGGTACACTGGCTAAAATGCCTGTATGTTCTGCCTGTGGGTTAAATTATGTAAGTTATTTGTTTTACATTATTTTATGATTTGTATTGCCTGTTGTATTGTATCTCTTGTATGTTAACCCTGTGTATGTATCTCAATGGACCTGAGTCTGCTAATAAGTTGAATCTTTAATCAGGTTGCATCCCAGTTCCCTCAGACCCTGGAAAACATTAAGCCACTCTTTAAAAAGTCTTAGTTTTATTAGATCTGCATTTGAGTGGTGCATTTGGCACAGTTGGCATGATATATTACTAGACTAGACAGATTGAAAACCTTTTTGGCAGTTTGAATCATAGTTAGAAAATAGTGGCTTTTATGTAGATAGATAGATAGATAGATAGATAGATAGAGATAATATGTATCAAACGGCCACATGTTGCCTATAGTCACATATTAGTGCCCAATCGTGAGCGGGGACTTTTATAAAGTCATGTCGCTGTGGAACAACACTGCTTTAAGATAAATTACATTCAGGACTCATTCAAATTATAGTGGTCTATACCTGAATAATAGGTAGACCAATCCTAATAGATTTAGTGCAATCTTTAATACTCGTGTTTACCTATATGCATGCACGCACACAACACACCTTCCAAGACTCCTAAGATCAGCCAGTTCTCTTCTCCAAGCACGCAGAAATAATGACGGGACAAAAAATTTAACAGCTCCAATCTGTTCGTCCGGCTGATTATGTAGGCTCCTGCTGAGAGCGGCCAGGTGCCCCGTGTCCCGCCCCCACTGTCAGCTCCTCTGCCTCGGCAATAATTCCCAAACACGACTCTAAAGTATTGGAATTGCTTGCCTGTTTAATAACTGTTGTAATACACAGTAATGCTAAAATAAAATAAAGTAACAGATAAAATAATGTATTATGATTCTATTAAGAGAAGTGCTATTTTGCAACAGCCAAGCATGAGTAATTGGCTGGCTTCATGCCTCATTTCCACTACGTTTTGTGCGATGTCCGCAATTCCGTATACCGGTAGTCCATTTATTCTACCAGCTAGGGCCCTTAATTAATTGTGTCCGCTCGGAGATTGGAAGGTTGGGGTTGGATTCCCTGGCCGGGTCATACCAAACAAGACTATAAGAAATAGGACCCAATGTCTCCCTGCATGCTGAATTGGCACGATTGGAGCTACATGTACATGGCTTCAAAAGGTTTACTGCTAATTATTCTATGGGAAACTCCATGATCTCAGATGTGCTGGATCTGCTAGACACAATTACACTCAAATACCATGACACAATTTAATCTGATCAATCATGATACAATATGATAATTTATTTCAATCATGCTTGATTCTGGCACATTTGCACAGATCTTGACCACTGGGATGTGCGTCTGTCTGTCTGTCTGTCTGTCTGCCTGTCTGCATGCCTGCCTGAAATGATAAAACTAGGAAAGAGAGAAAAACAGATAAACTGTACTCTTTTGTGTGCCTGTGAGATTTCAGCACAGGCTTCTGATTCATATGCATAATATAATTTATATGCAGGGTCTGTAAGCTGAGCTGCTTGTACAGTAACTAGTTGCTTCGGGGACTTTCCAATTTGGCCGTGAGATGGTCCTGCATCTCAGAATCATAAACACATTTCAAGGTTTCCAATACCACAGCTCTTTAATTGCAGCCTGGTAGAAAGTAAAAGTGTGAGTCGATCAAATGAGTCAGACTGCGGCCTCAAACGTGAAGAGATTTAACAATGAAAAATGTTAGACACTTCATGGCCAAACGCAGTTCAGTAACATCAATGGGAGGTCCAGTCTTACTGCACCCTCTTATTATTATTATTATTTATACAGGGTCAAATCCCATTGATAGGTAAGCGAGTGCATCAGCCAGTAAACTTACAAAATAAATATAAATAAAAACGAGATCAGTTCCTTATGGGGTATAAGGGGTATTAAATCCTAGGCTGATTTTGTAAACTTCAGGTTAAAAAAAATAACACTTTATACCAGTGGTTCTCAAACTTTTTTTGTCTCAGGTCACCCTGTAAACTAAAGTGTAAATTACTTTTTCATCCAATTTCTCATTCATTACATTGTTACTTACATGTTTGTTATATTACGATAAGCAAATATGTAAATCACCCCCCCCCCCCCCCTAAAATGCAGTACTGTATGTGTCACAAGGAAAACATGAGAGAATAGTTGTCTGGTGGTGGTCTTACAGGATTTAAGTGGTTAAACTGAAGTGACATTGATACATTCCAATTATTATTAACATATCCTGGGCATGTGTCACAGCACCCACTTTGAGAAACCCTGATTTATAGTACGTATATAGTGATGTAAGCAATATACAGTACTGTTGCAGCTGTACCTAATGAAATTAATTATGGGTGTGTTATCAAACTCTTTTGGCTCAGCTAGGGAACCACTGTAAATTGCCATTTCATACACAGCACCCCTGGAACTGGATTACACTGACACTTTCTAGCATTTTACATTCATGTCATATTACAGTGCATAATCCTGTAAATCCTTCCTCCTAAAATATAGTATGGCTGCTATGGCACGAGTAAAACTTGAGAGGATATCAGACATGATTGAAAATTACTTTATATTTGCCGTTTAAACTGAACCCCAAGAATCCATATTCTCGGGGGAACATTTGGCAAACAAATGTGCAGATTATCTACACAATGTTGTTGGGACAGCCACCTTCCAATAGAAAGTAATATATAAATTATAAAGGTTATATATTTAATTTTACATTATCTCAATTAATGTATTGTGATTAATTAGACCATACTATGACATTACTACAGTGAAAAGTCTGAACACTAAATTGTTTTTTAATATGTGTTTTTCATTGTAGGACTGCAATTTGAACCAATTTGGTAGAATGACCCATATAAGCTAAATCTATAAAAAAAAAATATCAGCAGAATTAAGTAATATTAACAATTTCTAATCATTTCCAAAACAAATCATTGTTTGTACATTCTTTACTCAGTTGTCAATGTAACACTGACATTGCCCATAGACGAATCCACAGAGCGCTGCCCTGTAGTTGCGGTGTTGGGTTGGGTGCGTGTCATATAACAGGCCCATGTGGAAAATTGGAGCAGAGGTTCAGCTCTGGCATCCAGGGAGTGTGTGTGCAATGTTTGGCTGCGATCAAGCCAATGGTGCCAGAGATTAGCTGTCCACAGACAGACACACGGAAGGACACACACACACGTACACACACACACGCGTGCGCATGTGGACGGACAGAGTGCAAAACATACTCTCCCCATGACGGACGGAGTGCTAAACATACTATCCCCATGCATTCGGCCTAGTAGAGACAACTACATTTTGCTGCATTGGACGCTGCCCTGCATATCCACCGTCTTCTACATTTGGTCACTGGGAGAGAACTGTCCAGAAACTGTCCAGTGCATGCTCGGTTTCTGTGGATTTGTCTAGATCTGTTGTGTTGTGTATGCATCGTTTCCATCTAATTTAGTCTTTCACTTTATTGTAACCTAGGACATCAGGTAGCTTTGAATCAGATTGAATGAATGACGCACATTCTATTCAGGCAATATGAATGTATAATTCAAAGTGTCACTAAAATGATGATGCAAACTTAAAAGCCCATTTTCCTTTTCAGAGTGAGAGTGGAAAACGACCTTCCTTTATTCTCCTGTCAATGGGAGGAAGGCTTTTTTTCCCCCTGTTCCATGCCTTAGAAAATGGTTCAGGGGGGACGAAATCGCTCCCATCCTCATTTGAGTCAGGCTGAACGCAGTCCAAGTACTCAGTGCACATCTCTTTTTTCCAAAAGCCCACTCTTTTGAAGTGTCACCATGAGAGTTGATGCCTTTTCATACTTCCTTTTTGTCAAATAAGCCATGCTAAATATTATGAATGTTAATTATGAAACTACTTTCAGTGGAATCCTATGCCTCTTCAAATAAAAGGGGATAAAAGCATCATCCTGTCTGTGCAATGAAATGTAATACTCTTATACAAAAAGGCTCTCAGAGCATTGCCTGCTTTTGTTCTGTGATTCAATTACATTTTGTATATGGAACAAGCCAGTGGAGACGGAGTCCTGGGCCAACAATGGGAGCAGCCATGAATGGGAAGAAGTTTAAACACTCAGTTGGTGATGTTGTGTGCATCCTGGATGTTCTCCTGAGCATAATAGAAGTTTTTGTTGTTGCAGTCTGCAATCTAAACTTCACAGGCCATATCCTTTCTGGCGGAATGTTTTCAGGGACTTATAAAGACCCACAAATGTTTTTTTTTTGATAATGTGTTTTAAGCTTACTCTAAAACCCTGCTTTCTTGCACAAAATAATGTAGGCCTATAGAGTAGGATTAATATGGAAATTACATGTCACGATTATTATTATATATTATATATTATATGTAGATGTGCTATTTTTGGCATATCAATTTGTGTGAGCATAACAAAAGTGTTTAAGTGGTTCTAACTTTGCGGCTCATCAAAAGCTAACTCAGCCTAGGACAATTTCACGATACATTTTAATCTCCACGATACAATTATTGTGCCATTGTTTTTAATCACAATAAACGATAATTAATTATATCATCGCATCTCTAAAATTGAATTTTACGTAAGATATTTTGCTCCAGGGCATGCAAACTAATTGGCACTCACACATCAATCAATAATAATCATGTATAAACAGACAATATGCACACCTAAGCATGTTTTTACTCAGCAGATCAACGTGGGACAGCCATTAGGAAGTAATTAAAGCTAGCTTAGGCATGTGAATGTGTTTTGGGCTATACTGTGTGCACACAACTGCAACATGCAACACCCAGCTTTAGTGTCATTCCTTTAGCATTGTTTTGTAACTGTACTGCCATAGCCTACTGTCTTCAAATGTGTTAATAAAGTATTCAGTAAATCAATCAAAACCCTTTTTGTCCATTTATCACACACCACCCTCACCCAGGGCAAATGAAGGCATATGCGTATCATGAATGTGACAAAAGTGCTTAAAATCCAATTAAGGCTGAACTGAAATAGAAATGCGCCACTGTCTGCAAGTCATACTTTTTGCTAGTGATAATGAACTATTTCTTTAGTTTGGTTCCATTCCAAAGAGGAATTGGTTTGTCCTCTCAGCCATATTAAGTTATGAATAATTGTTTTGGCATATAGTCCACAGAGAGACACTGGAGTTTTGTACCAACAAATTGTGTGCAAAAAACCATGCAGGATAGTTTCAGTGTTACACACACTGTGTGTGTGTGTGTGTGTGTGTGTGTGTGTGTGTGTGTGTGTGTGTGTGTGTGTGTGTGTGTGTGTGTGTGTGTGCGCGCGCGAGCGAGAGCGAGAGCGCGAGAGAGAGAGCTATTCCGGGTCTGTAGCTGCTGTCCATGGTTCTGAAATAACTGTCACTATTGGGGCTGTCCATGGTTCTGAAGTAATTGTAGCTGCTGTCCATGGCCCTGAAGTAACTGTAGCTGCTGTCCATGGTCCTGAAGTAACTGTAGCTGCTGTCCATGGTTCTGAATTAACTTTAGCTGCTGTCCATGGTTCTGAAGTAACTGTAGCTGCTGTCCATGGTTCTGAAGTAACTGTAGCTGCTGTCCATGGTTCTGAAGTAACTGTAGCTGCTGTCCATGGTTCTGAAGTAACTGTAGCTGCTGTCCATGGTTCTGAATTAACTTTAGCTGCTGTCCATGGTTCTGAAGTAACTGTAGCTGCTGTCCATGGTTCTGAAGTAACTGTAGCTGCTGTCCATGGTCCTGAAGTAACTGTAGCTGCTGTCCATGGTTCTGAATTAACTGTAGCTGCTGTCCATGGTACTGAAGTAACTGTAGCTGCTGTCCATGGTCCTGAATTAACTGTAGCTGCTGTCGATGGTCCTGAAGTAACTGTAGCTGCTGTCCATTGTCCTGAAGTAGCAGCACTCAGCCGAATCCATAAAAAATAAAGAAGGCCTCTCAAATAGTTGAGGACAACACACACACCCTCCATACCCACTATAAACTAATGCCCTCAGGCCGGCGATACAGAGCATCAAAACTCACTAAAAGGGGCTCAGCTAGCTTTGTGCCCACCTCTATCAGACTTTTGAACTGTCTATCAGCTGCACGCAACTCGAGAACCGTTTGCCCCACCGACTTCATATTCGACACACACGTTCCACACCCGGTCTAGTATGTTTAATTTGCCGTTTTGTAATGACTTTAATGAAAAAACGGCTTTGTCACAGACAACGTGACGAGGTAGATCGACCTATATCCACTGGCTTGCAAGGGCTTCTAGGAAAATTCAGAGTTTAATGCAAGTGAATGGGGTTTTACCCTTGGATCCATGTGCCATTACTGTTTGATTATTTTTCGGCTAGGCAACAAACCATGGGACTATTTTCAGGGGGATTTTCATGGATCAAAGGCGCAAAGACTTCGTATTTCGTATGCTCCAAAGGTAATTAAACAATACTGGCAGTGACCGTGGCATGTTATATTAGGCTATAACTCACGGAATGTGTTAATATGGATACATATTCGTTTAGATTTAATTTCCTTTACAGGGTCTTTGAAGTGGACCATTACTCAAAACTTGTGTTCTATTTTTTGCGGGAGAGTTTTTTATTATTATGTGAGACTGTGTGTCAATACAAAAAAATAATTCACAGAATAAATGTGCATCGATATTAAGCCAATATTTCACATCTTGATACATTTCAGCCATTTCAGTTAATCAGATAACTCACTTCATTACTTCATCATGGTAATTTATGAAAACTAAATATGAACCGATGCATGAACAGTGAACACAATCCCGTTTATTTATGCCATTTTCTTTCCCTTTGTTGCAGCTGATGTAGCCTATTGCCGTTATTGAAAATGTGGAGAATGCGTTCACTTCATGATCATCTCTTGGTTCAGTGGGTGTGAAATATGAAGTGCCCTGGCAGACTGTCTCAGAATCCATAATGAGGGCATGCTGTATTATAATATTTATTTTTCTCTTCAGTTGAAGATGCCGGCCTTTTAAAGTTCACCATGAATGAATGTGCACGGCTGGGGCCTCACCTGTCCCAGCTTGATCGGCCCTCCAAATAGAATCAGCTGTTGTTGAACCCAGAAATCCATAATGTGACATAATCCTTAATGTCACATTCGTCTCAACCCAGTTTGAGTTCAATAGTTTTTGAGCCAGTTTTCACATAGCAGATATACTAGTCTACCTCAGCGTTGTGCAGGCCCGGATTAACAATGGAATTTACCGGCGCTTATGCCCCGGTGCGAGACTATTTCAAATAGGTACAGCTGTTTCGTCCGTCGAAACCCTATTCAAAGAGCACCAATTTCAATGTAACGCAACACAGGAGCCCCTGCTAGTGTTTTAGTTCGTCCAACAGTTTCTTAACCACAGGATACTCAAAAATAGCAGATTCAGCGTCGGGGAGCAGTGTTATAACTCTATGGGAGCTGCGGCGATAGTTTTGTCGGTGCGCTGAACGCATGCACGTCACGTTCATTCACTGGGAGCGCAAATGCAAAAATGTCGTTCTTACGTGTGTTATGAGGCCTTTGGATTTGGTGTAGCTCCAGATAGATATGTCACAAATGGACTCGCCATTAACCAGAGCCTCACCTAAATGCAGCATTATGGCACTCGTGTCGTGTCAACAATGCAGTCATCAATGAGTCATTGACTGCCTTTATTTATTTTTTGGTCGGTTTTTGGTTTGGTGTGTATTCTGTGTGTATTAATCTCATGCATAATTCATAGAATGTCGAATACTAAATGACAGAAATACAAAAAAACGGTAGTGTAGGGGACGTTTTGGGGAATTGTCATTTATTGATCAGAGATCAATAAACACTTCGGACGTGTGCGGGCGGTGACTTTAAAACTTTTTTTATACTTCTTAGTCATCCTAGCACTCTGTAAATAACGTTATCATCCATGGCACCCCTGAATTACATTGTTAGTTTTTTAGAACATTATGTCATATTATGCTATTACATATACATTTTTGGTGAAGAGACTTGTGTGTATCTGTGTAATGTTAATTGAAAAAGAATGCCACGGCACCCACGTTGGCCCCTTTGCACCGAAAGACCTTTGGTTCTAGAGCTGGTTCCGTACTTCTTTATGATGGTTTATATCACATCTGCACCTTCCAACCTGAATAGTGACCCATTTGGTTCCCACTTCTGGGCAAGAAGAAGTATTTTTTGGTTCCAGGTCTGAAACAACTGTTGCCGGAACTAATTCCGTTCAAAATTAGGGGGGGAAGAGAACGGAACCACAGTACCCCGGTAGAAAAGGGACCTTTGAGAAACCCTGCCCTATACATGGCACATTCTGCTTCACCACAAAACACGAAAAAGAGAGCAAAAGCAATTCATTTGAGACAAACCTTATACTGTCACACTTGGTATTTTCCATCTAATTATTGTGGCTGATTAGAATTCATAGGCTATATTAAATGTCAGAGAAAGGCCAAGCAAGGATTGTTATGCAAATGTTAACCAAATAATGTGTTCTTTCCATTCACATTCTTTACCAGTTGGGGAAAACTCAAAAAGGCAATAGTTTGTTACATTAAAAAGAAAATAACTGCATAATTTAGAAT
Source organism: Protomyctophum bolini (assembly GCF_963924005.1). Classification (NCBI taxonomy): domain Eukaryota; kingdom Metazoa; phylum Chordata; class Actinopteri; order Myctophiformes; family Myctophidae; genus Protomyctophum; species Protomyctophum bolini. Next base: position 12,640,041 of record NC_137865.1, read on the forward strand.
AGATCAAAGGATGGCACTGATCATGCTTGCATCATTCAATAAGGTCCAATCAATGAAACATAGATGTTTGAAAGTGATGAAACAACAGAGCTTCTTAATATGGCACAGTTGAGAAGCAGGAGTTAAACTATTAATCTGGAGTCAGATGTAGAGATGCTGGCCGGCTCATTATGCAGATCTAGTATGTCAAACCATGTAACCATGTATGGCTATCCAGGGTTTGATGAGGTCAGTGTCATGATCTTCATATATGGAGATCCAGGTGATGATAGTCAGCTCCACATATGGAGATCCATATTGTACCAACTTGGTTCATTTGCAAGTGAGACTCACATCACGGCAACCACAGTGGGTATCAGACTGTCACAATATGGCCATATATTGACATTCCTATTATTATATAGGCTTAATATTGATTAAAATAAATATTAAAAAAACTAAAAAACTTGGTGTTTGGTACGTGTGAATGAGGCCTCAGTCAACATCCGGATCTTCTAAATAAGGGTTGAACGGGGGGGGGGTATCCTGGCATATAGTAAGTCATCATTATTTAATTAATCCTGGTGGCCAAACGGTGTGGTAGTTGGTCTGTAGGAACCATGCATGGTTCCTCTGCATGAACCAGAGGAACCATGTGGATTTTGTTAACCCAATAACCTCCCAGTACCACACCTGGTGGAGATAATAAACCAACTTGAACATAATAATGAACTTGCCAGTTAAAGGTGTGGTAGAAAACAATCCGGTAGATTTTTTTTTAATGTCACACTCGACCAGCTATTCTACCAGCTAAGTCAACATGGTGTGAGAGAAAATGCAGCCTCCGTGTTATGCCTTGGCCCTGTATTTGGGCCCTCTGGAATCTCACCGCTCCCCGGATCCCTCTCCCAATCAGGGGAGCTCTATGAACTTGAACGGCTGCCGGTCAATCAAGTCACACACACACACACACGATTGACAAGCTGTAGTGGTTCTGGTGCCATTGCTTTATAATGGTTTCAAATCCAGCATTCTTTAAAGTTCCTATTGCTGCTGCTACTGCTCTCATCCTCAACAATAGATCAAAGGGAATAGAGATTATATCATTTTTTCCACCCCTTACACAAACCAAAAAGCCAGATGACGCTGTGATATAGGGGAACGGGAAAGACTAAGACTAGTTCACCTAGTAGTTAGGCCTACATAGTAAATATAGGCCTGCACAGGCCTATAGGCTACACGTTGATATTAATACATAGATTGGTTATTGTTGTTAATCGCCATACAACAAAAGTACAGGACTTATGATTAACTATTAGTGACATGAATGGGCAATCACCCTATCACCCCCTCCCTCTCTCTCCCTCTCATTGCCTGTTTTCTCCATGCTGTGGCCTTTTTAGAGAGTGAGAGAGAGAGAGATGGAGAGGATGTCAAAAGATAGGAAGGCAGAGGAAGAAAGGGAAAACAAGGAAATAGAGGGAGATTGATAGCGAGTGGAGGGACAGATCTAGATAAGCTTAGACTTAAGCCTGGGCAGAGGATAGAGAATAAATGAGAAAGAGATTCACTCTACAGGACAGGTCCACAGAGGAAGGTAGAAATTCGGGTTTCATTTATGAAGTTTAGCAATCGATGCTGAACCAATATTTAATCTCATGCTGCAACACATCCTCTCTTAAAATGTCAAGGTCTTCAGCTGGATGAGACACAAATGAAGTATTCTGCCATCTCCCCAATGGCTTACTAATCCATTGATTGACCAAACAAAGAGAATCCCCATTAATGAAGCAGGTATTAATCCGTCTGTGAACTTCAAGCACATCTCTCTCTCTCTCTCTCTCGCTTCATTCTCCCGGCTTAATTTGTAGCGACGGAGCTCATCAGAAGGAAACAACAGAGTTGTAAATAATCACGCCTGCGGGGAAATTGGAAAGTTAGTCGTGTAGCGACGAGATGAGCGAGTCCTCGTCCCTCCCACTGCCGATCCAACAGCTGATTAAAAAGCACGGCCAAGGGGCTAATTCGTTGGCCTTTTATTCAGATGGTCGTCTAATTATCTTTAAGGACGGGGGTGGTGTGTGTGTGTGTGTGTTGAGGGGGGGGGTGGGGTGGGGTGGGGGGGAGAGCTCTCTAGGGAATTGCTCCTTCCCTCTTACTTAATTTCCCTGCATTATGATGCAGGCTCCTAACAAAGCCCTGATGAACAATTATATGTGTGGATGTTCCATTCAGCAAAGCTGGCCCCTGTTATATGTCTTGCTTCTTTTTTTATGTTTCTTTAGAGCGTTGGGGAGGTATAGGCAATTAACAGTACATTATCATCCATAATCTACATTCCGGCCAATCACAATTCGCGTCCTCACCTTCGCCATCAAAGTTGCTGCGTCATCAATAATTCACACTATGACATAAAATTGTCCATTCATTGCCAATGGGAATTTGTGTAGGGGGCAGGGCTATAGCGCCCCTCAACAAATAATATCTCTCTCTCAATGGCCACTCCAGGGCTCCGTATTTTTGAGGGTCGCCAGCCCCTCTAATATTCAGCTATTAGTGTAGATTTTCATCTTACACAAACATTAAATTCCCATTGACAATGAATGGTGAATTTACGTCATATGTGGACGAGCAAATCGTTTATTTTCGTCCTACACAACATTTTAATTCCCATTGACAATGAATGGACAATTTACGTCTAATGTGTCTGAGCTAATCGACATGTTACGTCAAAGGCAGAAGACTGACGAGTATAGTTTTACATTCATGTGATTCAAGTATAAGTCACATGGACTGAGGTTGGGCCAGTGTGCCTGTGATTTTAATGGAAATTGATTAGCAATTTATCATTGATAGATTAGTGTACAGTTGAATCTGTCCACAGCTAAATTAATGGGTATTTTCCTTATTTAATCCTTGTGATGACTTTTGTATTAATACTATTTTGTGGGGCTGTCCGAGGGCGTTTTATAAATTCCTTTAAATGTCAGGGGTTTTGGTATCTGTGCGGAGACCGCTCACAGACCAACAAGTAAGACGGCAAACGCGGGAAGCGAACGCAGCTTGTGTGTGTGTGTGTGTGTGTGTGATACAGCTGCGCCCTCTGGTGGCGGGACAGACAGACAGACATGTTCTTCTAGGTCTCATAGTTAGTGCTCATTGCATTCGCAATAAAGCATGCATGTGTATTTACAGGCAGACTTCCAGCCTGAAACCCCAGAATAATAACTCAAGTCTGCTCTTCTAGCCTGCATGGCTCACACTCCGTGCAGATCAAAGCAATTTACGCTCGCTGCTCCCAGCTGCACTGACTGAGCACTCTCCGTGAAAGAATGAAATGCCAAAATACAAATACTTTTAACATGGGGCTCAATGGCAGATTTTGGCACGTCAAAAAAATCACTTTCACCTAGAAACTCCATTCACACTTTTTATTATTCAGCTTACTGTGGAGACACATGCTGGAACGTTTTACTTTGAAATGTTTTGTAGTTTCTGAGTTATTTAACTTAAACGCCCAATGCATTCTCTACGGCAATAGCACAAACTTTGGCATGCTACTAGTCCTACATACTTAAACCTTTAGGCATTTAGCAGATGCCCTTAATCAATATAGTATGCCATGATGGGACTCCAATGAATGATGGGAAATGAAATGAATAGATTGTCTTGAAGAAATGAAATTCGTCAATTGTTTCATTGAATGAAACACACGCATACACGTGCGCACGCGTGCATTAACATCCACACCACCACAACGTCCTAATAGCTATGTAGGATAATACGGTACGGAGCTGCACTAATTAATATCTGTTAATTTGGGTCACTAGAAGAGTGACACAAATTCAACGTTTGCCACATGGAAAGTACTACAAAAGGGGGTTAATCAAACAGAAACTACAACATGTGGCCAACCTGGCGGGAAGGAAACAACAAGATAGGGAAAACATTTGGCCACCCTGGCGGGAAGGAAAAACAAGATATTCAACAGTTGGTACTAGGGATGTCAGGGGTTAACCGACTAACCGGTTAGCCGACCGTTAAGAAACATCCGGATATTATTATCAGCTTTAACGGTTAATTTGCATAATAATAAATGCGTGTTCTGATCTTAAATCCCTTTATTTTAGATCGTTTTTAGTAATAGTACAACATAAACATTACAGAGACTGTAGTTGTCACTGTACAATACTTTAAAACAGTTGTCATGTTGCACACATGCCTAAAATTGCTCTTATTTGCGCCGCCCAGCTTGTCACACTCCAGGCTGCATGAACAGCGCTCTGGCTCTGTTTTCTGCCCCCTCAATGTCCCCGTTCTCTGTTGTATTTCAATGGCTAGTTGGCGACAAGCCTACAACGGTAGCGTTGCGGTAGTCAAAATGTAAGCGAGTGACAGGCTGACAGCGAGACGAGATTAACACATGTTGACCGTATCAATGCAGAGACCTACATTATTAAATCCATTATTGGCCATTTGGCCTGGAGGGAGAACGTTTACAGCCGCTGTCGCTTCCTCCTCAACCTCCTCCTCCTATCCGTCTCCTCGAGTCCCCACACTGGCACGGCCTACGCGGCTATCAAGTTAGCCATGTGCTATCGATGTTTGAGGGTTTTCTCGTCAGCGAAAAGTCAACAAACGGAACACGGTGACATGCATGCTGATCTTCCTTAATAATAATAATAAAAGGCTTAGCCCATGCGTCCAGTGGCTTTATAGGTATAGGTTGCTCAGATCTGGACTGGATTTATTTATGTTTTGGACTAGAACCGGCGGACCTCTGTACACGCGCAGATGCATGCATCATGCAGATGCGATGCGTTGTTTATTGATGATTAAGCCTACAACAATTTATTTATATTGTTAAATGTTGCTTTTTAGTTTGTCTTTTAAAAAGGAGCATAAATAAATGTATACCATTCGTTTACCAACTTTAATTATGTAGCCTATACATGCATATTACATTTGGGGTAGCCTATTAAAAAAGGGAAAAAAAATCAACCACTATCCGTTAATGACCCGGTTAATCCTATCGGCTAACCGGCTGGGAAACTATCCGTTACTGACATCCCTAGTTGGTACCTTGAGTTTGAAGCGATGTGAAGAGATGTGACGTCGACCAGCTGAAACCGAAAACTAGAGAAGAGAGAAAACTAGGCTGAAAACCGAGGTACGGGAGGCCGGATAGCCGAGCACACTGGACGGGGGTCGCACGAGGGACCGCTGGTTACGACCCGGTTCCTGCACAACCCAGTTCCTGCACGACCCGCCTGCCCATGGCCCGACTATTGATCCGGGATTCAACCCATACCCCGGGGAGAACTACACTATAGCTGACGTAGATCCAGCGTCGTCCAGCTTGTAGATTTAACGTTGTCAACGTCGGGCCCAAATTCAACACAGATTACACGTTGGGCCAATTAAAAACAGATTCAACACGCATACCACATACCCGACACACACCACACACACCCACACACACACACACACACACACACCCACCCACCCTTAGGCCCATCACAATTACTACATAATAAGTATTTGTGATAATCTCAATACTTTTGGGATGATAGTCATAATCGTCATACTCGTTCCCATGTTGGAACGTAGTGGAAGTAGCAGATCTAGGAGCTCAAAACCGTTTTGATCTCGTAGATCTGATACTTTCACTATTCATGTATTTTTATTGTAATTTAAATAATGTATTAATACTTGTGATGGGCCTAATGTACCTCAATGTACCAGCTTGAGCGGTACATTTGGGGATTCCAGACAACATAGCGCGCCCACTATCGTTGACCGGCTGGGGAGACCCTTGAGTCTTGACCCTACCCCCGGCGTTCTGAGGTCACTGTCCTGGCGGGGAGACCATCGACCCTACCCCTGGCGTTCCCAAGGAGCATTCCAGACATCAAGGGCAGCAGGCAAAATTTTCCTTTAAAAATAAAAAAACAAAAAAAAGGTGTTAAAAACAAGTGTTAGAAATGACTACACCTGTACGTGCCCATCGGCCTACTTGAGAACGATGCAACTAGGGAACCTAATAATACCCGTTGTCAACTTGTCATAGCACCCGTTTTAACGGGTCCCTTTTGTGCCCATACTGTATATGGAGGTCTCTGCATCTGTCTGTCTGTGCCTGAAGAGTTCAAACTGACTGTGACAAGTGGACTGGTTAAGTAATCAATTAACAGGTGTGGGGTTGCCGTGACAATCAATTGGCTGAGGCAGAGACTGGAAATTGCACAGGTGAGGGACTTGGGCTTAGGTCCACTGGCAGAGCCTGACCAGAGCCTTTTGTGTATGCCACCGACTCAAGGCCGGGCACTGCACTCTTGAGTTACGTGCATTACAACCACACACACGCACGCAGAGACGTGGCACATTTATATTAGGATTTGGGACCACAATCGGGCATAGCTCCGCCATGCCTCCACTACATCTCAGAGGCAAATATTATGCTTTTACTCCACCACATTTATTAATTTTTTAAATCTCTGAAATGACAAATAAAAATAAACTAATAAGACATTGCTGCGTCTAAAGCAACCCCAAAAATTATTAAACATTAGCCAAATTGGTAATTACATCAGAAAGGCAAAGATTTTGAAAATAGCCGATCTACAAGCTCACAACAGCTCGCAGTACAAGGTATTGCCTTTGCCACTGCAATGCTGTAGCTACAACTAATCTTTTAACAGCAATGATGAATACTATTAAAAAGTATTGATAAGCAGTGTTGGAATAAGTATTCTCATTTCTGACTTGAAGGTTTCTTCAACCAATGTTTTAGAGAAAGTAAAAGATGAGTGTTTATTGGTTTATTTTCATTTGCTGCTTTGTGTTGTTTGAACGATTTTAGCTATTTTTGACAGTAGGACTATAATAAATAAAATAAAACGCTATAAGATTTTGTTAAAAAATTGTTAAAAAAAAAAAAGAATTATTATTATTTAGTACCATGTTCGAATGCCCCCACCCCCATGTCAAAAATAGATAAAAATCACTAAAACGAAAGAAAGCAAGCAAATGAAAGAAAATCTACACTCATCTTTTACTTTCTCTAATAACCTAAAACATGAACCTTGGTTGAAAAAAATCTAAAGTTGTCCTTTAAGTAAAAGTATCAATAGTGCTGTAAAGAAATACTGTTTCTGTGAAAGTCCAGAATTTAAAATGTACTTCAGCAAAACTATTTGCTATAGCTATTGAAAAATAGCAGACCTACAAGCTCCAAGCGCGGCTACAGCTTGTAGGTCTGCTATTTTTGAAAAATCATGAAAATGTGGTGCAAATCTTTGAATGTATATTCTTTTAGAGCATACGTTTTTATATATTTTTTATCCCACGATTTTGTAACCCATTTTTCACCCCTGTGTCAATCATCTAATGTGATCCTGGGCTCTACACACCCTCCGCCAACCTGGGGAGAGCAACGGACTTAACTCATGCTTCCTTCATGCTTGAGTGTCCGTCCAAGTTGCTCCTTTACACCTGACAGGGGGAGTTTCCCTGGTTGGACGTAGCGCGTGGAAGGAACACGTTATTCCAACCAGTTCCTTTCCCCTCCATCAGGCGCCAGGAGGAAAACACGCCACCAGCACCCACAGCGTCCCGAGCGGGAATCGAACCCAGGACCTTCTAGCTGTGAGGCGACAGCACTAGCGAACGTCTTTAACTAAAATCTTTGCTTATGGGTGGGGAGGGGGTTGTCACTGGAAAAACATATTTTCAGATCGGGGTCGGCGGCCAATTAAATATATTTTTGGGGGTCAGGATTTAGAAGGCATTTGTAGTCCTGAGGTCTAAGTGGTTAATGTATGTTTTGTAATAAATATAAAATATGCAAAGTAACTAGTAACTAATGTTTTCAAATAAATGTAGTGGAGGTAAAAGTATAATATTTGGATCCGAGATGTAGTGGTTAGTAGAAGTAAAAAATATTGGGGAAAAACTCAAGTGCAACTACCTCAAAATTTAAAGGAATGACCGGAAGTACTCAAATTACCTCAAAAACTGTTTTTAACATTGTAACAACATTGTAGTAACCTTGCAATAACATTGTAATGCTAATGACATTGTAACTTTGTAACAACACACTCACCGGTCTGCCGGGTCCACAGGCCGGGGAGAGGCAGGGAGCCAAATCTGTACCTCTCCCCCCCGCTGTTCTGAGGAGGGTTCCAAGAGCACCAGGCATCATTCTCCTTTAAAAACAAACAAAAAAGTATATTATAAAAAGACCTGTCTGAAGTGTACTGTACTGTACTGTACTGTACTGTACTGTACTGTACTGTACAAGCCCTCCTCCGTGGCCCGTGTGTGTCTGTGTCAGGCTGTGCAACAGTGACACTTGGTGAACAAACGCTATAATTCTATTTTCGTGCTCGGACACAGGGACACAGCCACACACAGCTGTCTATAGGAGTGGTTGCACCACTCAAAAATCACACCCGTGTTAAGTGAGGGGTGCTCATCATCATCGTACATCATCATCAAGAATGGTGGTCCCCTAGTGGTCCCTAGTGTTCCCACCGACATCTGACTGGTTAGCGGATTTGCTCGTCTACATATGACATACCTTTTCCCTTCATTGTCAATGGCAATTCATGTTTTGATGTTTAATTTACGTCATATTTGAAGGAAATTTGACCTAATTTCTCCTGTCATTGGCAAATATTGTGTGGGGACAAAAATGCTGTATTAAAAAAAAAACACACTCGTGTGAAGTGAGGGGTGTCTTATCATCGTACATCATCATGACATAACATATGTCGATTTGCTCAGACACACATGACGTAAATTCACCATTCATCGTCAATGGGAACTGAAAAAAATAAACCTAACAAAAAGTGTTTGAATTGATTTCGGACCAAAATTGGGCATAGCATTACTCCTTTAAAGCAGGGGTATACCATTCTGGCACAATAGTTACACAAACTGTTGGACCGTTTTTTACTTGAGTATTTCAATTTCCTCTCACAGGGAGCAGGAAACAGACCAAATGGAGCCACAGGGAGCAGGAAAGAGCCGCCAGGAGCAGGAAGGAGCCGTCAGAAGCAGGAAATGGACCGAATGGAGCCACAGGGAGCAGGAAATGGACCGAATGGAGCCGCAGGGTGCAGGAAACAGACTGATAGGATAATGTGACTGTTGGGTAAAAGAACATAAAATCAGCTGGTTTCCATTTTGGACTGAGACAGATTCTAAAAATGCCTTCTAAATCCTGAACTAAGTTTTCTGAAATATTTATAGCAGCATCGATATTTTGTAATTTTTGAATACTGTACTTAATTCCAAAAGGGGTTCCCGTCCAGAAGGGTAGGATCACAAAAAGTGGTTCCTGCCTGTAATGGGTTAAGATTCCAAACATAATTTGCACACAAATATATTGTTGCACATTTGTCACAATTACAATAGCTACATCCCACTAAATAAAACAAGAACATTGACAAGTACACGTGACACGTACCTTCCACTGCCCTGCTATATACCAGAGCTAGGGCCCTGCCACCCTGTATAAAACAGTTCTCAAAACCTGCCCAAAACAATAAAATACAGTTATTTTCAATTTTTCATGGCTGAAGAGGCAGCAAATCTCTGGAATGGAAGGCCCAAAGCTGGTTCTTTAAAAGCTTGTTAGATGCACGATTTTGACGAAATTAAGCACATTGAAAATTAAGCAAATTGCCACGGGCCACGCTGGCAGGAGTTTTAGTATTTGTCCATTTGCTTTGGTTCCATTCCAAGAGTCAGCGCTAACCAGGATAACATAATAGAACTTGTAGATCGGGTGAAAAAGCTGGAGAAAGAGAACGAATACCTGAGGGAGAAGGCCGACGACGCTGAGAATAGAAGTCGGTCCTCGAACCTTCGTTTCCTTCATGTACCAGAAATGGAAGAGGCCGACGACATCATGGGCTTCATGAACCAACTGATCCCCCATCTGTTCGGCAAGGAGAAGTTCCCCACCCCGCCGGTCATCGAGAAAATACACCGCAACCCGACGGCTCGTCGCCAGGATTCCCAAGCGGGCCCGAGGCCAATCCTGGTGAAATTTCTTAATTTCCAGGATAAGCAGAGGATCCTTCGACTTGCCCGGGAGAAGGGTGAGCTGCTGTTCAAGGGGCGTCGTATCCATATCTATGCAGACTACAGTGCTGCCCTGATGCAGAAGCGCCGAATGTATGACCCCATCAAGAAAAAATGCCAAGAACGCACCCTCCAATACTCCCTACTCTACCCGTGTAGATTTAAAATAATGTTCAAAGGCAAACCCGTTTTCTTCTCCTGTCCAGAAGATGCCGAGATATTCCTCCATGACATCCCGGTATGATCTCCATACACCGCTGGTGATAAACTTCATATTCTCTCTCCATCTCGTCATGTAAGGCCTACTTATATTTTCTCCACATGAACTTGCCTAGTTGCATACAGATCGCTTATCAGCACTGTGGTCCCGAGACGTAAAAATGACTTTTTTTTTGTTGTATTAGTTTGTTATAAAACGGCATGATGCTGTGGCGTTGGAGGCCGCCATCTTTGTTTATGCCGTAAATCGTCTTGCAGTGAAGTAAGTTCCTGTGCTGTGAACTGTCGTGAAATATTACCGCGACACCTGATTTCTGCGTTCTTCTATGGTTCTGACAGGATCTATAGCCAAGTTGCAAAAAGCCTGCCAAAGGGGATAAACACTCGGGACCTTAGACCCCACATTTATTTAAATGACTTTGGTTTCTACCCTCTCCTTATTATTTATTTATCGATGATTGCTATTACTATTATTATTAATATTACTAATTTACTATTCATTTTATTTTATCTTTTGTTAAGAAAACCTCCAGTAAATATTGAAACTATTTGCTCCAGAGCTATCCCCTGTTATTAATTTTGCAGACTGAGTTCTGCTAGATGCTGAGCTCCATATTGTTCTGCTCCACCCAGTCTTTATTTTTATTTGTTTTTTGTGTGTGCGCTTGTGATGTCGGTGTGTGTGTGCGTGTTTGTGTGTGTGTGTGTGTGTGTGTGTGTGTGTGTGTGTGTGTGTGTGTGTGTGTGTGTGTGTGTGTGTGTGTGTGTGCGTTTGTGCGTGCGTGTGTGTGTCTCGTGCTCTCCTGTGCGCTGCTCTTCCCACCATCAGCCCAGCTCAATGTATTCCATTCTTACGCATACTCATGGTCATAATGTCATCTTTATTTTTTCTATAATCAGACTATGAAAGGTTTACATATTATTCATGTTAACATCAGGAGCCTGTTCCTAAAAATCAACCTTTTAAGGGCTTGGGTCGAATATAATAAACCTAATGTAATCACTCTCTCTGAGACATGGCTGACTGACTCTATCCCAGACAATGCTGTCCAACTTAATGACTATGTGTTGTATAGAGCTGATAGAGGCACAAGAGGAGGTGGTGTAGCTACATATGTTTCTTCTCAATTTGCCTCTGAGCTGGTTACCCCAAATGTGAATCCTGTGCATTTTGAATGTCTATTCATAAGGATACTTTTTCATGAAAATAAACACTTGGTGATAGGAAATATTTATAGACCTCCAAATGCTCCCGCTGAATCGATACAACATATCCTGTCTACTATCAATTCCATAGATCGGCTAAATGAAAACATTATTTTGGGGGACTTTAACCGAAATTGGCTTGAAAGGTCATCATCCAATGACCGTAATACTATCAACAGCAGTAATCTCACCCAACTCATTAGCGAACCTACCAGAGTCGATCCTGTTCATTTAACTAAATCTCTGCTAGATTGGATTCTTGTCTCTCATCCTGACAGAATTACAAAATCTGGGGTTTTACCCGACTGCTTTAGTGACCACTCAATTATTTTCTGTGTGTGGAAGATCCAATTGCCTCGTTTACCACCAAAATATATAAAAGTAAGACAGCTTAAAAATCTGAACAATGAACTCTTTACCCATGATTTACTCGACATTAACTGGGATCGCTTTCAATTAATACCCTCAGTTGGAGACGCTTGGAACTTCCTCTACACAGAACTTAACAAAGTCATAGATAAACATGCCCCCTGGATTTCCATCAAGGTTAAAGGTAGACACTTACCCTGGATTAATGGTGAACTCATTCAGCTGTTCAAACAGAGAGACAAGGCCTGGCTAAAATATCGATCATCAAATGATTCGTCTGACTGGAACACATATAAACATTTAAGGAACACATGTAAAACCAAAACTAGAAATGCTGAAGCAAATTTCTACAAGGACTGTCTAAATAATGAGTTCAATAACCCCAAAAAATTCTGGAACAGAATTAATAACATATTTAATAAAACAAGTAAAACTCCAAATCTCATTAAGATCAATGACGGGCTAACTGGCGATCCTTCCATAATAGCCAATGCTTTTAGTCACCACTTCTCCTCTGTTTGCAGCTCCCAATCGGGCCCACCTTATTCTCATGCCCCCCCGAATAATCCCAGAGTTGGTAGCTCCTTCTCTTTTGCCAAAATCACTCCAATTGATGTCGAACTGGCAATCCGGGAGTTACGGTCAGGTGCTGCTGGTCCTGATGGTTTAGAGATCAAATTCCTGAAAATTGCACCTCATATTCTCTCATTCCCACTCTCTGATTTATTTAATCTTTCTTTATCAACATGTGAAATTCCGTCAATCTGGAAATGTGTCAGTGTCACCCCCCTACATAAAGCTGGAGATCCTCATGATCTCAACAACTATAGACCAATTTCTATTATAAATAGCACAGTAAAGATTTTTGAAAAGTTAATCTTTAAACAACTCTCCAAGTATGCCAATAACTTTCACATTCTATCTCCATTTCAATCTGGCTTCAGACCCAACTTTTCCACCACTACAACACTCATAAAATTTACAAATGATATGTTCTCATCATTCGAAAACGGCATGCACACAGGTGCTATATTTATCGACCTTACCAAGGCATTCGATCTTGTAGACCACTACCTACTCCTCGACAAATTACACTCCATTGGTCTCTCCCGAGAATCAGTTCTCTGGTTTAATTCATATCTCCATCTTAGACGTCAGTGTGTCTCGTTTCAGGGGAACCGATCTGAATTTAAAATTATAGAGAAAGGTGTACCCCAGGGTTCTTCCCTGGGGCCTCTGCTTTTCTCCATTTTTATTAATGACCTACCCACAATCTGTTCTGATTGCCAAATTCAATTATATGCCGATGACACAGTCATCCACGCATCAAATTCCGACATTGCCCAAATCCAGTGTACATTACAGGCTGACTTTGATGCAGTTCAAAGATGGTTCCATCTTAACAAGCTGATATTAAACAAAAAGAAATCTGTTAGCATGGTCTTTTCCACAAGACCAACTTCTTTGCCTCTAGCAATTACATTTGCTGACGGCACACAGCTCGAAATGGTTGACAAATTTAAATATCTCGGCCTTTGGCTCGACCCTCAACTGACATTCGAGCCTCACATCACCTCTGTTATCCAGAAAGTTAATTTCAGCCTGAAAATTCTATATCGATCAATTAACTGTTTCACCCTTCAGGTCAGGAAAAGAATCATCTCTCAACTAATTCTCCCTATCTTAGACTATGCTGACATTGTTTACCAAAATACCTCCGATACACACCTCTATCCCCTCAACGTAACATACAACAATCTCTGTAGATTTATACTGAGGTGTCCCTATATGACCCACCACTGTACCCTGTACGAGTCCCTCAACTGGCTAACACCAAAAGCTCGAAGACACTCTCACTGGCTTCTATTTATCTTCAAATGCATACACTTCAATTACCCGGAATACTTAAAACAATATCTACGTCCCTTCAGCTCACCTTACAACCTGAGGCACACTGACCATCTTTACCTTACAGTCCCCACCAACATCAGAAAAGTAGTTGGTCGGCGTGCTTTTAAATTTAAAGCTCCTGTCGACTGGAACAATCTCCCCAGTTCCCTCAGATCCATTAACTCCTTCAATATTTTTAAAGTGTCTATCTTTACCCATCTCCAAATACCATGCTCCTGCTTCTAAATGCCTCCTATTTGTTCGGATTGTTCTCTCTCTCCTTACATCATGTGGCAAATGTTCTACTCACTATTTACTATTTACTATTTACTATTTACTATTTTCAAGTGCATGTTTGTACTCTGTTATGATGTTGTTAATGCATTCTCACGTCTGTCATGATGCTCGGCCTGATGTTCTTCCGATGTATGTTCATCATCTTGTATACTATATTATTTTGACTTATTGATACCATGTTGTGGGTGAATAGGTGGGATGGGAGCAGCTAGTTTTAGGAGAGCTTTGTTGTTTGTTTTGTCCTCGATTATGTATGTATGATTGTACTTGTTGTATTGTCTTGTATTTACTGTATGTTGCTGGACCCCCTCGAAAACGAGATGATGCATCTCAAGGGGATATCCTTTCTCAATAAAGGTTCATATATTCGTGTAGGCCACTCTAATTTAAAAGTAGTAAAATATAAATGTTGAGAACGACCCAGGTAAATCATTTGAATAACTTCATACAATTAATTTAAGGCACGTGGTTCTCTAGCAATGAAACACGGGCGTCATGTGAACCATGGCTAATGGCTAGTGGTTCTCAGACCTCCCCAGCTAGCAACTTAGCAAGTCATGGTGCGCCGTGAGGCGGTACCCGCGCGTCAAGGACCTCCTGTGAAGAGTTTGTAGCCTACAAACTATAGTCCGACCTCACATAAAGCCAACAATGGCATTACAGTACGTTTACACGCCATATTAATTCACATTAATTTACCTATAAATATGAGATACAATTATTTAGCTTATAGGCTTAGCCCCAATGCTAAGAGGGCAGGAGGAGGAAGCGCGGCCACATTATCTCTACGTTATATCCATTTCAGGCAAACAATTGAATAATCCTCATAAACTACTAACTTTGATAAAAGTTTCAGGTAATCGTTTGATTTTAATTCCTTACCTCAATGATTTCGAAGCGGGAGCCAGCAGGAGTAGGACACTAAGGACAGAGAGACGATTCCGAACGTACAATTCGCACAGCTGGCAGCTGCAGATAATATAATCATCAGCGCATTTGTCACAGGTGCGGTCCCAGAGCCATCCCCAGCGTGTGCGTGTGTGCGCGTGCGTGCGTGCGGATGAATCTGATGTTAAATAAATAAACACATACAAGCAAACGAAAGAAAGAAAGAAAGAAAGAAAGAAAGAAAGAAAGAAATAAAGGAAAGAAAGAGTGTGTAGGCCTAAGTCTGGGTTTTATGTGTGGGTCAAGCACTTTTTGGGGATTTACAGTCTGTAACCTAAAGTATGTATTGTGCATATGTGTATAACCACCACTGCTGTAGCCTAAATACAGAAGAGGGGCCCACATATGCATTGATTCAACATTTCATTTTTAGTAAATTGTCGATATGCACATGGTCTCTCTGTCCAGTTCCCAACTAAAGGGCCCCTGATGAGAGTCAATTAAGGCCATTGGGAGGGCTTAATAATAATAATACCTGGGATTTATATACCGTAGCATTTTTTTTGCCCAAAGTCAAAGTGTGTTGGGAGGGCCGGGGGGAGAGATTAACTTTATTTGTCCTTGATCAGGGCAGTTTTGAAGGCAGGGAGGGGGTGAGCATCTCTAATGCATTTGGCGAGTGCATTCCAGAGGGAGGGGACAGCCACAGCACCCCAGGTTCAGCGCATGGCCTTGGGGACCCTGAGTAGGCCGGCAGCACTGTACCTGAGGGAATGGGATGGGATAAGTGGCTGGTAGGAGGTCAGAGAGGTAGGGGGAGACGTTGTGTAGTGCAGTGTGTAGTGTGGTGAGGAGCATTTTTAAGTGAATTATTTGTGCAAATCCACTTTTGTTTCCAGTCCAATACAGGACGCAATAAACCTCTTCAAACTTCTGTAGTTTCTGAGTTGTTTAACTTAAATGCCCAATGCCTTCTCTATGGCATGCTACTAGTCCTACATACTTAAACCTACCAACCCCATTCTAGCCTATACTTAGGTTCATACTCATTCTTACGGTGGACATGTTTGCCTGAAAAGGAATCTTTGAAAGGTGTCATAGTTTTAGAAATATAGTGCTTTCAAATTTGAGACATTTAAGTCGTGACAGAGAAGCAGATAGTATTGTCTGTCAGCCCAAGCTGGAACTTGTGTCTGTTGCAAATAAAAGTTCTGACCTGCCCTTGTCAACAGCTACAAAGCCGACAGCTGTGTGAGGTGAGCTGCTATGCAAATTTAATTGACCAAATTATTATTTTGTACAACCTAGCAAAGCATAAGATATGATGGGTTGGAGGATGGGCGACTACCTCTCTAAGATAAGTCAAAAGGCATAGCCTACTTTAAATCAGTGGTTCTCAAACCTTTTAATTTCAAGGACCCCCATAACTCTGAGAGTGTACAAAATACAAATAAAACCAAATGGACCCATAATAGTCCCATTTGATTCCATACAGTCTCAGAGTTTAGATTTATAAAAGGGTCCATTTGGTTCCATTTGTAGTACACTCACTCTCAGAGTTACAGACCTGTAAGGGTCCAGTTGGTTTCATGTGTACACTCAGAGTTACAGACCTGTAAGGGTCCAGGTGGTTTCATGTGTACACTCAGAGTTACAGACCTGTAAGGGTCCAGGTGGTTTCATGTGTACACTCATAGTTACAGACCTGTAAGGGTCCAGTTGGTTTCATGTGTACACTCAGAGTTACAGACCTGTAAGGGTCCAGGTGGTTTCATGTGTACACTCAGAGTTACAGACCTGTAAGGGTCCAGGTGGTTTCATGTGTACACTCAGAGTTACAGACCTGTAAGGGTCCAGGTGGTTTCATGTGTACACTCAGAGTTACAGACCTGTAAGGGTACTTTTGGAACCCCCTCAAGGAACCCTGATGGTCCCTGGATCACACCTTTGAGAGCCACTGCTTTAAATAAATAGGCTACATAACTAATATAGAGCATATTTAGTTAAATTTAGGAGCATAGATTATTTTGATCTGAATTTTCAATTCAAACATTACCCCAACCTGCATTTAGTTTTTACGCACGCACAACACATGCACGTGCACGAACGGCACATGCATGACACATGCATGACACATGCACGACACATGCACGACAATGCACGCATGCATTTGTCCTCTTTTTGGGAATTCAGAATATGGTCACCCTATTTTGCCTAAAAAAATTGTCATCGATCGTTGCCTCCACAGTGGTACTGCACAAACCCAAAGCTTTCCGAGCTGTGTGTGAGTAAAGAGTTGTAGATTTATGACATAATGACAGTGTCTAAAGTGGCACAGGCACTGAAACGAGTCTCTGGGATTTGAAAACATGCCCAGCCAAGGCCCTGGGTTGCAACGTGAATCAAAGCAAAGTGAATCCCAAAGTATACACACAGGACAGCAGGGACAAGCAATTTGGAAGACATTTGTGGTAAACACTTTTTGGACGCCTTTTGCTGACATCGTGACAATGACACAGCAGAACCACTGTGTGACTTCCTTTAATGTTGATGATTTAGAGAAGGAAGCTCAATTTATGGTCACATGACCCAATGTGTACTATAGTCTCGTGTAGCCAGACAACTATTCCACAATCTCTGAATGCTATACAGTATAGTCTGGAACAGCTCCCGAAATCTGAGTAAGGAAGCTGCCATTTCCGTTCACGCAACAAGCTATAATGCTTACATGATTTCTATTTATATTAGGATAAATGTGCGTGACTGTAGACGAAACGGAAGTGACGAGGAGGCTCCACTTCCACTTTATAGTTTACTCATGACAGCTCTTCCGTTGCTCCAGATTGTATGATGAAAGCATTTGGAAATTGCGAGAGGCAACAGTCTGGTAACGCAAGACTATAAATGCCCCAAATGTAAATGTTTCATATTTTGTTTTATGTCTGTCCTGTACCAAGGCCTGTACCAAGTTGCTCCAATTATTTAATTGTGAGTTGTAGGACAGAGGAAGAAAAATTAATATTGTTGACACACTCTCTTGGCTTCTGAACAAGGCAGTCGCATCTCTTCTTTTTCTTTGATGCAAGAAAGATGGCGCTGCACTGCGGCGACACGGGCATAAGGGCTACGCTTGCATCCGGGAGACAAATAATAAAGAACCTTGAACCTTGAACACAGACTATGTTTCTGCTCTGGACTATATGGAGCCTATTGGATAGGCAGATTGAGGCGCCTTGAGTTTTTTCAATTGCATTATGAAAGTAGAACATCAGAGGTATACAAACAATGAGCTATTGCTTGTTTTGTATTGCCTCAGTAGTTTTTGAACTGAACTTTGTAGAATGTATAGAATGTGAATATAAAAAGAAACTGCCACGAAGAAAAACACCTTGCAAAATAGTGTCATTCACACTTTCAATGAATTCAGTCTATTCAGTAAGCTCTAAGCCTGTCCCAGACTACATTGTATGCAAGCCGTGGAAGTTGAGGAGATGGAATCTTCCTTTGTATGGTTCAAGTCAACAACAATGTTTTCTGTACTATTCTGAAACTGCCTTAGATGGGGCCGAGAATGCTAGCATATGCATGGCTACACTACATGCCTGTGTGAAACAAATTAGAAATATTACCATGAGGCATACATACTATAGGGTGCACACTGAATTGGGTGCAATTCAGAGCGGTGGTCACTTCACCACCGGAAATCCAGACTATGAATGAGCCTTGAGAAGACCCTGTTGTCACCCCAGGTTCATATGTCTTTGTCTTGGGAATGTCTAGAAGTTAGCATCACCCGACCTGAGGGAGCGGGAGGGGGTGTGGCATTGGAGGAGTTCAGAGGTCCTTTTAGGTGGCGATCAGTATCTTGAAATCTATATTCTTGCAAAGTCTCTGCAAACACAGCAGAACAACATTATGGAAAGAAAACGATCTAATGTTAGAAAATCACCCGAGAAACCTGAAGGCAATCTTCCTAATTATCTTCTTAATTATTCTTCATTGAAACGGGGCAATATTGTCCTCTCAATGTCAACTCATCAGTTGATGAGTTGATGAGCCAAAGTAGCTATACATATATATATACCAGCCCAGCCTGTTTTCCAAAACAACATTTGGGAGAAAGTATAGCCATTAATAGGTCACTGACTTTTATCTTACACTCCGGATGCTGTAGCAGTGTAGCTAACAGCAGTGTGACAAAGCAGCCTCTGACAGATTGATTGTTTAATGTTTAGCAATACACTTTTGCTGTATTATATACCAACTTGGAGATTCTCAGTCTCACGGAACGTGCACATTCTGCAGTGGCATGTGGAATCTAATATACCGCTCTGTTTATTTATTTGCACAGATGCCGTTATGGGAAAACTGCCTTGAAGCCTAACTGTGGGGTGTGGTGCCTGAAGAGCTTATTATTAATACATGGGGAGCATCTTGGGTGGATTTATACTGCACTGGGGTTGGTTAATTCGATAGCCAGGGGTGGAGTCTGTAGACTATATTTTTATTTATATACATATTTTTTCTTTCCACTAGTTGATAAACCGTGAAGTTGGAGGTCAAGAAAGAAATTCAACAGAAAAAGGGAGTTAGAATCTCAAGAGGGGGAAGTGCACTGCATTATCTGGTTGAGTCATTATTATTAGGAAATTATTTGTAGTCAATGGACCATTGGTTGAGAAACAGTGGGATGTATACACATGGGATGCATAGCAAGTGATACAAAAGTCAGGGTGGTGGTCCCTCGTTCACATTCAGTTGAAAACCCCTGATATAAGGGGAACAGCTCAGTTGAGTGTGGGCACCATACCTCTCTGTTATGTTGTTTTTTTAGTTGCCTTTTAGATGCCAAATGTTTTCAGTCATGTTATCCAGGCCTGGATTTAATTAAGAAAAAGCCTGTCTCCTGAGTCCTCCATTCCTGACATCCCATTATTAATATGGGCAAGTGGAAGTTTGCAGTCATTACTAAATTCTAATAATAAAGAATATGTCCTAAAATATGTTTTGTTTACAAGACACAACACTAATTAACAAGTATAGGACAGATTTTACCACGAGGGGCTGATGATGGAATGAAAAGTCATCTCATCTAGTTCGTGTAGTGCCTGTTATATGGCTGGACACATTTTGGTGTGTATTTTCTGATGGTTCTTATTATTGCTACTGTATACCTTTTAACCTTGTTGTGTATTAGTAGACAGCACACACTTTGATTCATCTGATAGGTACCATGGGGTGTTAAATAATGAACACAGCCATGAATATTAAAATCATGCAATTATAAAGTAATTTAAAAAGTTTAGGTGCGCATGCCGTTGCCGTATACCCTGAACTCTTGAACCCTTGACTCAAAAACACAGCTGCGTTATTATGCACATGCGTCTCACACATCCAGAAAGGTTAGCAGTGTGACACAAATTCCTTTACGTTGACATATTGAATTCCCCTCCAGTGATGGCATGAGGACATTTTTTACATGTAACATTAAATACTGCTCATTGCAATGATCAAAAAGGGACAAAATTGCATGGCATGAAACTTCACTGAGCGATGCTATAGTGAGAACAGAAATATAGGCTTTATATTCTTAGTATATGGTACTTCAATCAGGAAAGATTGTGCTATACAAACTAAAAGGTTTATTAAAAAGAATTAGTCATAATTGATATACAGTACGTGTCAAGTTAACATTGAGTCCGCTGACCCCGTCAAATGTATATTTTATAGAGGATTCAACCCCATGAATTAATTACATTTTTACGATCCCTCCATGGAAAGGTTTTAATTGCATCTAATTGTGGACTCGCTGCAGCAGCAGCTATTTTCTATTCCATTCTATTCTATTCCTCAAAACGTTGACACATGACTACTCCTACATACTTTCAAACTGTAAAAAAAAAAAAAAAAAACTGTTTCCAATTATATAATGATCTCAAGACTGTAAAAATCAACTACCAACATGAATATGATAAAGTGGAAAGGTAACCAGAAACAATAGTTCAGGAGGATACACATTTATGTAGAGTTTTGAGTATTAAGTAGGATCAAATACAAGTTACAGCATAGTGGTGTGACAGATTAAAGCAGGGGTTCTCAATGTTTTTGGCTGGGGACCCCCGGAAATGCTTTGGCCATGTCTCGCCCCCCGCCTCGCCCCCCTTCCCACCACCTATAGAGGGTATGCGCGTGACATCATCATCATACCCTGGAAGTTATGCGGGAACGCCTACTGAGTGGCAAAAAATTACTTTCTGGCCTTGACAGCTCATACATCCAAACAGAAAAGTCATATTTGATTGCATTACATGACTTTAAACAACATTAAATTCACTTTGTCACTCACTTTGCCACTCGATCTGCCATTCACTTTATGCATGCGCATACCCTCTATACAAACTGACTGCAAAGATATATCATAAATTAATACTGAAATGATATAGTCATTAATTAAGGAAAGTTTATGCATGCATCATGTACTATGTAAACTCTTAATTTCCATTTTCCAGCCATTCAGTTGCAAAAAATGAATTCAAAGATTATTATTATCATTTTTTGAAAATAATTTGGGGACCCCCCCAAAATAATTTGGCGACCCACCGAGGGGGCACGGCCCACAGGTTGAGAACCCCTGCATTAAAGTGTAAGATTCAATTAAATGCTCAGACACAGCAAATACTGACCTTATAAGAGCATGGCATAATCTTTCCTGAGCTGTTAGTTTTTTTCCTTGTTTGGAGAATGTCATGTTTAAATGTCAGCACGGTGTGGGGTCCACACGGATCCCTGTGTTCTCGGCTACAACATGTTTGTGTAAATAAAACACAAACCCATCCTCCGGGGTAAGGTGTTATGTAAGGGCTGTGGTCGTGACAGGGCATTCATTATGACTGATTGTATACAGGTGATGGAGCATTTGTCTAGACCACTGCTTCCCAAACACTGGCTCACAGACACATTTTCATGGGTCCCTTTATTTTTCCTTTAGTTAGTTTATAGTTTCCCACATTTAGTCTTTAATTAATTCAAAACATATTCAAGAACTAAAGACAAATTTAGTTTCTAATTTTTCTTCAGTAATTTCATGGGGAATAAATGTTATAGTGAAAATTGCTGATATACAAGCTTGCGACTGTATTATTCACTAGTTTGGGTCACATAAAATGTCTCTTTTCATAGGCAAAACAATGTGGGAACTATTGGTCTAGACCAGGGGTTCTCATCCTGGGGGTCGGGACCCCTCGGAGGGTCGCCAAATTATTTTGGGGGGTCCCCAGATTATTACAAAAAAATGAAATTTGGAATGTAAATGAGTTTACATAGTACACATAATGTAGAGGATGAGAAGTGAATCGTCAACATTGCATCCTTGCTAGGCATTGGAAAAAGAGCACCGTATATAGGATTCCCTAATAGGGAATGTAAAGTACTAGATTTTCAGGCGGATATGCAGCCTTGAAAACCAGTCCTATATTGCGTTAATCAGAGCAATATTTGCCATTTGAAGTGTTAAATATATTGTAGCACACCATATGTGTTCAATTTATTTTTAAATTTTCATGGCAGAACAGTGTTTGTGTCATGTTTGCGGCGGATTGGAGCAACAGTTTGCCTGTGACCCCCGGTGGGCCTTAGCGTAAGCGGCAGCCCCTAGTGACAATTGTCTTGGCAGACCACTGAACGATGGCAGTCCCCTGCATGTTTGCGATGTTGAGAGTCTACAGTTGACCAGAGAGAGAGAGAGAGAGAAAGAGAGAAAAAACTCCCATATCTGTTAGGTGAAGTACAACAATGTGCAAACACAGCAGCGAGATTTGTGAGCTGCTGTGACAGGAGAAGTAGGAATAGAAATAGACAGCCAATAGAAAGCTCTTTGTCCTATGTCGCCTGAAGACATTTGGGGTCCAAGACCTTGAATTGGTTTCAATCTACACAGGCTACGTGCGTCCGGTGCTGGAATATGCAGCCCCAGTCTGGCACAGTTCCTTGACTGCCAGCCAGACTAAAAGTCTGGAAAGAGTCCAAAAACGGGCTGGCAGAAACATTCTTGGCCAGAGGTACTCGGGATACACAGGAGCTCTCCGCACCCTCACATTGTGCACCCTAGCAGAGAGGTGCACCCACCTATGCCTTGACTTCGCCAGGAAGCTGTTCAAATCTAACATCAGGAACTGGCTACCTCCCCTCAGGAAAGAGATCTCTGGACCTCGAACTAGAAATGGAGATGACTTGGACACCCCATCATGCAGAACTGAGAGATACAGAAAATCACCAATCCCATATATGTGCAGATTTTTAAATGATAGTGGATTTTAGATTTGTATAACTATATGACTGACAGAAAATGCACAATCGTTTTATAGTTTCACAAGATAGAATTGCCCAAAGTGTTAATGTAACACAGCTCTGTTTACACCTTTATTGAATTCCTATTTATATCCAATATTTATTTGTAAATACATTGTTTTATTTTGATTGTCTTGTACCACCTACTTGCTTTGGCAATGTAAACGTATGTTTTCTCATGCTAATAAAGCTCCTTTGAATTTTTGAATTGAGAGAGAGAGAGAGAGAGAGAGAGAGAGAGAGAGAGGGAGAGAGAGAGAGAGAGAGCATAAGCAGCTGCTGTCCATGGTCCTGACGTAACTGGCTGATGTAAGCTGTAGGAGGAATGTGTGAGAGCCTGCATGGAGGGGGGTTTGATTCAGGAGAGAGAACGAGGTTATGATTTACTTTGTGACGTCTTTCTGCTAGCATCAACACCCAAGGTATTTGCTCAATCCCCATAAGAGCCCATAAGGTGCTGCATTATAATTTGAGATTTGAGGCAGCCTGACAGGTCGCAAGCTGAGTAGCCTTCAACTTCCCTCTGATTGACTTTTCTTTCCTTAGCCTGTCATGACTCATTGTATTGACTTGGTTGAACATGGTGGAGGGCCGGAGGAAGAAAGGCTTGCAGGCTAAATTAGGATCTGAGGATATTGAACATGATTTTGACAGCTAATTTTTAGTCTTTGAATATATTTTTATTTAGTTTTAGTCTAGTCGACTAAACATCATACGATTTTAGAAAATCTACAATTGATTTTGTTGGGAAATAAGAAGAAGAAGAAGAAGAAGAAGAAGAAGAAGAAGAAGAATACGAAATAGATTAAAAAAAGATAAAGGCCTGCAGGCTAAATGAGGATCTGAGGATATTGAGAAACATGGAATGACAATGGAATGCAAATGCTTCTGCTGCTGATTTAGCATCCCACCATGTCCATGGCAGAGCTCCCTTTGGGACATGGAGAGAGGGAGGGAGGGGCGAGGACAAGAGGCCTTCAATGCAACTGTCCAATCCTTAATTCATCTGTCTCTGCCATACATCACATGCCATACATCACATGCCATACATCACATGCCATACATCACATGCCATACATCACATGCCATACATCACATGCCATGTACGTGCAGAAGTGACTGATAGAGGTCACTGAAGTATATACCTGTCAATGGAAGAGAAATTAACGACACTGTCTCACTGCCCAAAAGGCATTATTATGACTTAATGACCAATGACTTGTGCTAGTCCAGAACACTGAGGACTGGACTTCCACGCTGCTTAACGATCCGTCAAAAAGATTGTTAAAACGTTGGAGGCGCACCATCTCAAGCGGACTTGAGCTGTCTCGGCCCCTGCCGTGTCCTGTATGTGTCTGTCTGTCTGTCTGTCTGTGCGTGCGTGCGTGCGTGCGTGCGTGCGTGCGTGCGTGCGTGCGTGCGTGCGTGCGTGCGTGCGTGCGTGCGTGCGTGCGTGCGTGCGTGCGTGCGTGCGTGCGTGCGTACACTCCTTGGGCTAAAAACAGCCATAGCTACTTGCCCAAATGTGCCCAAAATGTGCTGACCTCGTCACATTTGTGCTGACCTCATCACATTTGTCATGACGTCTATGGCCGTCTTTGCTTGGAATGGAATCATGAAAACCCCTGGGAGTGGGAGAACCATATTCTGGTGCGTGGAAGGACTAGGCTCTGTGGGTTGACTCCTGTCCGGCCCCCTCCTTTTTTTGGCTTCCTCCTCACGGAGGACACAGGCTGGGGCGCTAACCCATACTGCTCACCCGGGTGCCGTCTACATTCCGTCTGTCACCCGTCTCTCTGGTGGTCACCAGACTATACCTGGTTGTCACATTGACAATGGATGTTAATGGTAGGGTCACAAGAAACCCCTATAAAAATTGCTCTGACAGCCATTGGATTCATGAATATACATATAAACAATATTTTAGGGCAATAAAAAAAGACTATATACCAAATGTACCGCTTCATACAAAAGAAGCCTGTTGGCTGCCGGACTATAAGAGTAACTACCTCAGGTGAATAGTTGCTCTGCCATGAAGCAAAGTCTCGTCTTAACTTCATGACAAATGCAGAACCAAATGCCTTAATTAAAAGACTCCTCGCTACCACCGTAGCTGGGTTATTCTGCCGAAAGATTGCCTTCTAATTTGTAACCTGTTTAATCACTTCATGAACCTGTGCACCAGTGTGTGCGTGCGCTTGCGTGCATGTGTGTGTGTGTGTGTGTGTGTGTGTGTGTGTGTGTGTGTGTGGATTGGTGCGTGGGTGGCAAAGTTGAAGAACCACAGAATATGTGGTGCCCAGAGGAGTAAATAAGGAAAGCACACACACACACACACACACACACACACACACACACACACACACACACACACACACACACACACACACACACACACACACACACACACACATGCGCTTATGTGCACGGCAGCGCATGCAGTCAGCATGAGGTGGATGCAGGGATACCATAACGAGCTCTGACATTTAACACCACTGTCTGCGCATGGCGGTGATTGCTTTGTCACCGTGATTAACCCTGACCCGGGTGGGGTTGGGGGGTGGGGGGGGGGGGTGCAGCAGAGCGCGGCAGTGACCTCTTGTTTCAGACAGTTGGTCATTACCAACGGGCCGTCTGCACCGGGATGTGACAGTGTGACCTCCGGGGTCAGCCAGAGGGCCGAGCCCATAGATCAACAGGTGACAGCAACAGTGGAGGAGACGTCTACTATAAGTGGATCCATCTGCTTGGAAATGGTGCACAAGTCTGGTTGGAGTGGGTGGTGTTCAGTGTAATAGCCTGAGTGTTAACTCTATCCTATTCCTATATAAAACTAGACTAAAGCCCTGACCACACCAAAGGGTCGCCTTGCAACTCCTTGCGTCATGCGTCACCTTGCGCTGAGTTGCGACAGAATGGTGCTTTGACTGTTCATATCACACACAAGGGTCGACGTGCGTCATTCTATGATTCTACCCATGTTTTATTTAAAAAAACAAACAAAAAATACACAGATTGGAGCAAATAGTATAAAGGCCTACACAAATACGCTATAATTGTAATAAACCGTCCTAATTTGGATTGGAGCCTCGATCGGACGACACACGGCCTGAGGCCTCCGCTAAATCAGGCAGATCAGCCTACAGGCAGGGAAGCCAAAGTTCAAACAACAATGTCTATACAAAAGTAGCCTAAATTATTTAAACATTTAAAAAACACACACACACACACACACAGACACACACACGCACGTGCGCGTGCTGTGGTGCAGCGCAGCAGCGAGAGACAACGCGGCTACTGCGCAAAATATATATTATTATGAATAATACCATATATAAAATTACTAGCCCAGCCGACCCAAAGCCCGACGTGCGACGGGACATATCACACCACGTTAAAACCGTCTTGACCCTTTGGTGTGGTTAGGGCTTAAAGCTAAAACTTTTCAGATGACTAAAATTAAATGGAATTTCATCCAAAGGACTGTCATAGTCTTTGACTGAACTAAATTAAAATTTGCTGTCAAAATCAACACTGGCCTGGCTTGTCAGAAGGGCAACTGAAGTAAACACAGACATTATTGATGTGTCTGTGTTTGGACAAAGTCCGTGGTTTGGTTCTCCAAACTAGTCCAGTAGTCTTCCCTGAGAAAACTTTCTTTTTGTGAAACTGCTACAATGCTTGAGTGAATCCATGCATCCAATCCGGGGTTCAGACAGTTCATGTTCATGGACATTCTTTTGTAAGATGGCCTCCTCCGGCAAAATGTGGAAGACTATAAAGTGTATTTCTTCAATACTTTCGGTTTTTGAAAGTGTATTTTGGCCAGCATTATTTCGAAGTTTTGCCTCAGACCTTGACTGTGACAATCCTATATATGATTGATTTTGGAGGTAAATAAATACAAGAGATCTACATTCTTGGAGCCTTGACTGCTCGGCAACTGTTACAAAAACTCTTAATATTCCATTCCTTTATCCCATGTCTAGAGAGGTATATTGATGGGATGATTTAGACTGAATATGTAGAAATTACAGCAAAAAGTATTTCCAAATGGCATACATTCTAGTTTGGCCTTTGGGGGAAGGAATCCACAGAACAAACTTTGATTGTATGGTATAGGCAAATTTGAAAACCTTGGTGTGGAGTGTCTAACTTGACCTACTGGGAGTGTGCATGTAAATTAAGGTTTGATGCCAAATAGTCCACTGGAGTCCAAGAGCTTTGCACAGGCAGACACACAGAAATTGCAATGATACCAGGGGTCTCATTTCAGTGCATACTGTAAGTGTGACACTCCTGAAGCTATCATTTCAGTAATGCTTTGAGGCTCTCTTTTGGCAAAGGAAGAACATTTTAAAAGGTGTTAAAGGTGCTCCTGAGTCTCCTTGGAACCTTGCTATCCTCATCTGTAAAACTATACTGCCGGTGCATTAAGTGGGAGATGAATGGGTTTAATAATACACATTTTTGTGCTTAACAAAAAACAGAATGTCACACCTAGAAAAGCCTTAGAGAAAAGCTAGTCCATTCCAGTGCATTCCACATTCATTTAAACAAGGGTATTCTTCAATCTGTAGTAGTACCAAAAGTAGGCCCAAAACCAGGATGTTAGTGGTAACCCATTGATGCCTGAGGCCGAATCTGGAAACGCCTTCTAGGGCCTGACCTAAGCTTTTTGAAAACCTTCAAATTCTGATTCTCCCTCTCTTTTTAAAAATGCATCAAAGATGGACCAGGTTGCACCAGGCGTCAATGGGTTAAACTGAACTGATGCATGGTCATTGGTTTTAATGCCATATATTAAAACTTCTGTGCAAATTTCATTCACAAAGGAAACTGTACAGTAGGCTACACAGTAATTATAAGGATTTGACTCAGCTCTGCATGAGAGTGAGCCAGGGACAATGGCTGTGTGAGCAAGGACGATCGTAGCCCTGTGAAAATGAGATCTACCACAGTGGAGTCATGATGAGGGCCAGTTTAGCATGAGACTGGAATGGATCGTTTTTTCCTGCTGGATTATGGATTCCCCTTATTTCCCTTTTGCCTAGCGCTTGTGTTTGATTTATTGTCCACATCACATCACATCAGGTAAACAAATTAACTGCATGCTAAGAAAGCGCCAACACCACAAAGGGTCAAGCCACCAAGAACACTGCTGCCAGTAAAGCTGCAGACTTGCGGGCTATGACGACGCTGCACAGATAGGCCTACCATTGCGGCCTTGTCCTGACAGGTTAATTAGTATTGAATATAAGCAAATTGAACGGCTTGGAAGCCTAACGAGGGCTGATTTATCACATACTGTACTATAGTATTATTTATTCCCCAGGGTTTGACCGGCTTGTCATTAGATTATATGTTAGAAGTTCGTTCCATGTTGCACAGCTGATCGGACCAATAGGTCTGAGTCATAGTGTTAAGGGCTTTGTCACCCCATGGGTGACAAAGCGACGGACAGATTCCTGGAAACTCTCACCTCCGCGGCAGTCAGCCGCGGGGGTGGAGCTTCTTTTCCATCCACCAGCTGTCTAAAACTCGGAAATGACGTAAAACGCATCTTCTTCTGTCCGCGGCTGTCTGCTCATATGTGCCCATGGGGTTAGAGTACCTGTTGTGTTCTCACACACACACGCCCGCACGCACGCACTCATTCATGCATGCGCACACGCATACACACGCATGCACATGCACAGAGCGTATTCTTTTTGAGATGCAAATTGAGTTTACTTTGTATGAATTGGGTGATGCATATCGTAAACGTATAATTTAACTTGACCCCCACAAATGTGATGTAAACTACAGTAAGAGCAATGGACGTGTCCACTGTGTGAATGTGAATATGGTTAGTTAGTTGTATTCGAAACGCACTCTCCCATACAGAGACAATAGATCCTGCTGGCTACTGGTTGTCAGGATAATGATGACTGTAGTGTAGAATGTATTGTTCACTTTAACCCTAAATGACCCCAGGGCTCTAAAACATCCAGCTCAAGTTCAGTTTAGGAGGTTTTGGTCGAAGCGCTTTTTAATGCTTTTCATTGGTTCAGTGATGGCTAAACGGATGGAGTTAGCTGGTTTGGCAGTTTGAGGATCCAATGAAGTTAGGAGGTTTTTGCATGTAGCGGAGAGGAAGTACTATACTGACAATTGGAAATACCTCAAAATTGTACTTAAGTATAGTACTTTAGTAAATGTACTAGAGTAAGTCACTTTCCACCACTGCATAGACACTATTTGTTGGTTTTATAGAGTGTGTGAATGTAGCTGAGTAATCTCCGGAGAGACACTGTCTGGTGGGTTTCCTCGGCATGTCCACTTTCTATTTTCACGCCTGTCTGGCTCCAGCTTGACTGACATTTTAGTGTTGCTCACTGTGACACGGTGCGGCCAAATGAGCTCTTTACCATTTGCACCATGCAGACCTCTCTGCTCTCCCTCTCTCTCTCTCTTTCTCTCTCTCTCTCTGCTCTCTCTCTCTGCTCTCTCTCTCTCTCTCTCTCTCTCTACTTCCTTCCACCTTTCTCCATTCCTCCTCTGGCTATCTATTTCTCACAGTACGTTTTTTTCTCTTTCTGCATCAGTGTCTCTGTCTGTCTGCAGCGGTAACAAAGTACATGTATAGGCTACTCAATTTCCAGGTACTTTTACTTTACTGGAGTTTTTCCAAAATTTCAGTACTTTTACTTCTACTCCACTGGGCTACATTTCAGAGGCAAATATTGTACTTTTACTACAGTTACTTGTTACTTTGTACATTTTGATTATTATTACAAAACATACATAACCCAGTTCAGCCCTATACATTTTGGCCATTTTCAAAATATCTTTATACAATTTATACATTTGAAAACTACATAGTGTAATGAGGTCTTTCTTTTGGTATTTCAAGTACATTTCGATGCCAATACTGACTAAAAAAAAGTATTGATACTTTCCCCACAAAAATCATTAGAGCATGCCCTGGGCTACATCTGGGAATAATTTAGCGCGTTTAAACAGCAGATTTGGATTCAGCAGCCCTTAATACCCCTAAAAAACATGTATGTAATAAATTAACACGATTTGCCTTCAGCACTTTAAATAAGCACATTTTCTGAAATACAGCCTAGTCTAAATACATCTACTCACATTTCAGTATTCTGCACCCAAAGGTCAAACTCATACTTGTGGATATAATAATAATCTTGGTAAATATATTTCTTTCAACATTTATTTAGATGATTTATTTAGAGGGCTGCTTGCTATAGTGTAGCTACACAGCCAAGCACTTCAGGTCTGGACGTATAATTATCAGCTGAAAAATAGTGAAAATAGCTCACAGTAGCCTACTGCATCGCTCTGAGCTTGTAGATCTGCTATTGCCACAATTGTGGCATGACACCCTTGTCGACGGCCTTTATCCTAGTAAGGTTTAGGGATGGGACGATAATCGGTATTATCGTTTATCGTGAAAACAAAACTCAGATCTGCAGAATAGGGATGCTGGGGGTGGGAGGGTTAACAAAAGTGGCATTTTAAGTTTTAAGCATATTTTGATTATACAAACTAATATTTGCCACAATAATCGTGACAATTATTTCATATTGTCCCATCCCTAGTAACTTAAGGGTGTCAAGCACAAATAAAAGTTTGTACAGGTCCGATGTTAAGTCAACTTTTACACTGTCTTTATAATGTCTTTCATATTATGATGTTATCCTTTTTATGACTGGTGTACTACTCCTCTAAACTTGTTCTCTACCTTAGCCGACCTGCATGTATCTTTGTTTATACTGAGGCTGCTATGACTGATGGATGAATTCAGTGGGGATTAATAACGGTTTATCCTAGCCTCCTGCTATTTTTTCATCTTAAATCCAGCATTTTTATCTCTTACACTTTATCTTCCATAATTGTATTTTGATGTAAATTCAATAGCTTGTTGTTGTTGATATCATGTCCTGCAGTGCTTCTTCCCAGTGGTGTCCATTTAACTCGGAGAGTGTCAACGTTGACCCATAGGGTGTGTCCTTGAGCAACTTGCTCAAGGACACATAACATATATTTCAATGGTACTGAACATGTGAAGACTCTTTCAAGCCAGGTACACCTCCCAGCCACAACTGTCTCATTGTATCATTATAGGAAGGTCTGCTATAGAATAGGCGTTCTGCAACGTTTCCATGTATCATTATACAGTAGGAAGGTCTGCTATAGAATAGGCGTTCTGAAACGTTTCCATGTATCATTATAGGAAGGTCTGCTATAGAATAGGCATTCTGAAACGTTTCCATGTATCATTATAGGAAGGTCTGCTATAGAATAGGCATTCTGCAACGTTTCCATGTATCATTATACAGTAGGAAGGTCTGCTATAGAATAGGCATTCTGAAACATTTCCATGTATCATTATACAGTAGGAAGGTCTGCTATAGAATAGGCATTCTGAAACGTTTCCATGTATCATTATACAGTAGGAAGGTCTGCTATAGAATAGGCATTCTGAAACGTTTCCATGTATCATTATACAGTAGGAAGGTCTGCTATAGAATAGGCATTCTGAAACGTTTCCATGTATCATTATACAGTAGGAAGGTCTGCTATAGAATAGGCGTTCTGAAACGTTTCCATGCAAAGGATCCACAAGCAGCCATGGTCTCTGCCCTCTGGCCTTTTGCACAATTTGGTGCATTAAACAGAATGATTAAAATCATCTGAAGAAAATATACCAAGTAAGTAGGAGTTTATCTCACCATCAAACCATTCCTTTCCCCCCTAATTATCAAGTCAAATGAAGGGATCGGAATAATAATTTGGTTGTAAATTGCTGCACTCTTCACTGCAGCTGGTCAGGCATTTCAATAGCCTTTGCGTTAAGTCGTGAACCCTCTGCTCTGCAACACTACATGACTACAAGAGTGGAAATTAATCAACCATGTCTTATGTACAGTACCTACGGACGGCTGCAATTTGAAACTTGCCCCCGTAAAATCTGAATCCCCCACCCACCCCTTTTCCCCCTCACTGTATATGTTTTTCCCCCTTTTTACCTCCTCTATGATGATTTTCCTGTTTTTGCCTATATAGAAGTGTATTTGTACGTCTCTAAATGTTATGATGAATTGAACATGGTGGACCCTATTGTAAACAAGTGTAATGCTTTATGGTGTCGTCCGCAGTTTTGTATTGAGTTGTACTTGAAATGTACTATAATTCTCCAAACTGTTAATAAATACTTCAATCAATCAATCAATCAATCAATCAATCAAAAATAATCCAATTCCATTAGCAAGCAAAGCTATTTTATCATACTGCATATATTATGGTAAAAACCAGAATACCATTAATTCACCTATTAGACACGTACAGTGCTATGCAGAGAATTTGTTTTGGACACTTTTTCACATAAGCATCAACGTAACAATAGCAAATTAAATTAAGAAAGGCCAGAATAAAAGTTATTGTAGGCTAAATGCTACATGCTCTCCAAATTACTGAAAATAGATTTCTAATACTTTGGAATCAAATATTAGAAATCGATTTTCAGTAGAGCATGTCAAACTACTGCATTTATAATACATCAATATAGCAGAGAAAGCAGAGAGCAAGCAGAACTAATGGCTTATGTTGTTTATACTAAAGTCTGACTTACTGTATTTATGTATACCGTACCATGGTGTCACACCCAAAATAGCTGATGTATGTACAAGCTCCCATGTCCAAATGCATATCCACGACCACATCTCCTTGGCATGGAAACGTTTGGGAACCCTGGCCTGCAGCACGTTGTTGTCTGGCCTAGCTGCTGTGAAAGTCCTTCCATCAGCCCTGAAGCTTTCAGACACATTTATCTTCTTGACTGACTGACTGACTGACTGATTGATTGAGTGACTAGTGGTTGATGTGCACACAGTTGGCTGGCTTCACAGGCTGGGGGAGAAAGAACGGACATTGATCCTGTGCATGGCACAGTGATTAGTCTTGATTCAAAGAATCTATTCCAAAAATTCGATATATGCTTGATCTGGAGTCATTAAAATGTGAATCCCTTAAGTGAAAAGGGTTAGGGTATTTAATCATTCATGCAGCTATAATTTATGTGCAGTTAATTAAGTGAAAATCAATTGTTAAATGCATGAAGCTGAGGCTAATTGTTGGATTTGTCCCCGCTAAGTACACTATTTGTTTTTAATAATTGCACAGTTGATTGTCCCGTGCCAAACCATGGCCACAACAATTACATGTTATTCATATTTTTGGGCAATACATTTTAAATAAAATCTTCCTCAACCTGATGTTACCTTAAATAAATAGTCAAATAATAATAATAATCAATAATCAAATCATCAGAAAAAGTCATATCAATGAACTAGAATACCAGTCAGACAGCTGACCAAGTTACATGTTTTACAAATAAATCACACTTGTGTGAAGTGAGGGGCGCTCTTATCATCATACATCATCACGTTCCGGCAAATCACTTTTGGCGTCCTCACTTTTCTGTCCTCAGTTTTTTAGGCACTAGCCCCTCCTATGTATGCCCATGCAGCTTTGAGTGTTTGTTTAAACACAAACATTGAAGACAAAAGTGAGGACGCAAATTGTGATTGGCCGGAATGAGATGATGTAAGATGATAAGAGCGCCCTGCACTTCACACAGGTGTGATTTTTATCCTCACATTCCCTGCTCAGCCAATCAAACCATCGCTATGGGGTACACACATACACACAAACCTGGGCATAGGAGGGGCTAGCGCCCCTCAAAAACATACACACAATGTACATCAAACACCTCTAGCCCAGCGACGGCTCCAGAACATTGTGACTGGGGGTGCTATGGGGAGGCTGGCTATTTAGAGAGGGGCTAATGAATCTTGGTTTACATAGAAGTCATTAAATTGGGCTTGTTTTGAGGGGGGGCTTGGGGGGGGGTGGCTGAGCCTCCACCAGAAGGGGTTAAAGCCTCCCCCCTTGCCCCCCCCCCCCCCCCCCCCACTGGAGCTGTCCCTGCTGTAGCCTATGGAAGGAATGGCCAAGATGATAGTAGTAGATATGTAGGAGGACATATTTTGTTCTTTGCTTCATCAGGTAATTCAGAGTTACTTTCACATTTTGAACTGAATCAAACTTGAATGGGAAAAGGAAGAAAGAAAAGGCAGAGATGTTTTGTCCATGACTCGCAACGACCCAGTATAGGCCTGGAGAAATTGAATTACTTTCACAATCAAGAGTTAACCACTTAGTTAAACCCATAGGCTACACTTGACCAGAAAACTCCAGTGGTCTATACCGTAGGTCCCCTTATTCTCCCTATATACTGATATCTTTACCGAAGATATATGTGCTACAAGCTCACAATGTTTTGCGATTTTCCCAGAATTGTCCCAGAATGGGGATGTGGTGTGATTACAAGAGTTTTAATTAGCTGAAAGCTAAACAAGACTTCCAATCTGTTGACCTCACATTTTCACTCCTAGCACTCCCCTGAAATCCCAGATGAAAAAGGTCAAATGTGAAGGCAGAGAAAATGCTGAAATTGTAGAAGCAATCCATATGCTACGGCACTATGAAAAAAAACATGATGAGAAAATCAACAGAGTCAACTTCAAAACGGATTCAAAACAAACACTGGAAGGCATGAGAAATGAAATAAATTACAGCATTAAGCAGAAAATAAGACTCTGAAGGCAGTTATCACTGACTGCCAGGGTTGTAGCCGAAGGCGTGATCCCTGAAGATTCATAATAAGGGAGAAAGTTGGTAGAAGACATCAAGGGCAACTCAGAGTTTAAAGGAGAGGGGCGAGGTCAGGATGACATTGGCCTTTGCAACAACCCTGGTTCAAGTTGATCAGCCATTGTCAGACAGACAGACAGACAGACAGACAGACCTGTCCTGTTTGCAATGTGATGTTTCCGTGCTGCTCTCTGTAGGGAGTTCTTGACAATAAAGGATCACAGAGCATGCCAGAGGATAGCCAAGACAGAAGCGTTATATAGCCCTGCGGGAAGAAAGCAAGTGAAGAAGGGAAGAAAGCCACTTTCTGTAGCACTTGTGTCTTCATGCTTGGGGGGGGGGGGGGGGGGGTGGCTGCTCAGGGCTAACATACAGAATGTATCTAGAATAAAACCTCAGCTTACTGTAGCTGAGAAGTGTCATGTACTGTACGCTCATCAATGTTCCTGTTCCAGGAGCTATAGAGAAATGACGAGCATGAGAAAAATGTAACCTTTCCAAGTGTGACCATTTTCCTGTGACCTGCTGAAGTGACACAGCGTCACTCAGACAGCAGAGCAGAGCAGAAGCTCTCAATATTTTAACCATAATAATAAATGTACAATAACTAAACATATATTTCACTTGAATTGGATTGCAATACTTAACAATTTCAATTTTTTTGGGGGGGGCCCCCGGGCTATATTGGCATGCTAATCAACATGACAACCTATCGTTGCATATCAGGTGACAGATACAGAGGAGGAGGATATGCTACAGTTTCACTAATACAGATTTGATAATGCATGCATATTTATAATGCATATTTGATACATTCCACTTGAGTCTCAATAGAGGGTTCGGGCAGGAAGGGGTAAATTTGCATTAATTCATAATACATTAATCATAAATTAAATACATTGTGCATCTCCACATTCATAAACACTGTAGAAAGCTAATTTGATGCATTTAGACCAAGTATCTTGCATGAAATACCATAAAACTACATTTTGGGTGGATATTTCGTTTTTCCGGGCATTAAGGGGTTAATAACAAAAATGCCCAAGGGATATCACTGGGCACCCTCTTGAATTCTTAAGAGGTGACCCCAAGCTACATGAAACAGTTGAAAAAATAAAAATAAAAAACAACCAAACGATATCTGAAACCACGTTCCCAGTAGTACATGTATGCCAGCAGGCTGTTCATTCCACGCCACTTGGATGAATTATATTTTTTTGGACAGGCAGGCAAATGATGCCTGGAAATTCCCCAAACACCTTTCCAGCTACTGTAGCAATGAAACATTATCTGACTGAGCCATTTCTATTTTTACCTAGAAGATGGCAGTATTTCAGAGGAGGCAAACACCTCTCAACGACACTCCTTGATGTGTGAATGTTCTCTCATGGCTGTTCTGACAGCCCTTTGTGATGTTGTTTTTTGGGGGGGTTCTCAACGCGTGAATTCCGTTTGTGTCCGAGCATAGGCATGGTAACGCCCCGCCTGCCTGTGATTGGCCTACCGACACTGTCCTCCGAGGTGGATATGCTGGATAATGATGCCTGGATAGCCTGATGCGAGGTTACTCCGTGGTGCAGGAAATAATACAAGTAGTATGGTATGATACAAGAGAACGCTAACTTGTACGTTTTATTTTTGTAGAAGAGGCAAACTAATATTGTTTATTCCGTTTGCTTTGATGGAATAATTGATTGAACATGCACGCCATAATATGATTTGATTTGGGTGTGTTCTAAAATAAAGTGTTTGTGTTGTGTAATTTGTTTGTAGGCCTATGTGTAAACTTGAAACATTATTGTATGCCTACTATAAAAAGGTCTATTTTCCCTTCATCTTTATCCTTTTTAGTGTAATAGTATTAGTTTACTATAATTAGCAATAAGTTTGCCTCTTCTACAAAAATAAAACGTACAAGTTAGTTACAAGGCTGCATTCTGACGTGTCAAACTGTCATTCTCTTGTAGCCTATTATTTATTTCTCAATCTCACCACGGAGTAACCTGCGTCTCGGAGGACAGTCAAGACTTGCAGTGTCAGTAGACCAATCACAGGCAGGCGGGGCGTTACCATGCCTCAGCCATGCCTATGCTCGGACACAAACGGAATTCACACATTCTCAACTGCACAAATCAGGACTTTGTTTTCCTCTGTTATTTAGTTTTTCTTGAACTTATTTGTTTTGTTATAACTTTGCTCCTGCCTTTCATATCATAAATAGATTCGGTGCATGGTAATTGATATCAATTACTCACCAGTGAAGCCTTGACATCTTGAAGATGTTTTTGTTTTTGTCCCATTCCAAAGCAGATAATGGAGTCTCTGTTAGGAGATATAATGGTCTCCTGACAGTCTTCTATCACCCAGTCCTCAAAAACAATCTCCATGAATTCAAGGCTTCATGGGGTGTACTGCATGATAGAAAATAAGTAATTGTTTGATTGAACTACGCCTTTAAGAGCAGATACATGGGGAGGGGGGGGGGGGGGGGGGGATTGTGGGGGCTGTGAGCGTTATGATGATGTCATAATGGCTGCTGTGTTCCGCCTGCCCACCTGAGAGGCCCGTGGCTGGCAGTGAGCGGTGCAACCGTTAGTGCTTTGGCAGGCATCCCCTCAAGCATTTCAATGTTAAACTGACATTTAGGGAGGGAACAGATGATGCTATTGACACTTGGATAGGCAGTAATTAGTCGGCCCTTCCTCTGCATTCATCGTGCAAGACATTTCATCGCTAAATGTCAATTATCATGGCAGCTCCATTCATTCAGCCGCGCCTAACCTTCACTTATCACTGCACGACATTAAAGGGAATGGATGCCTTTAAGGATATCCCGGTAAGCCGCTTTTATCTCAGGCTGCGAGGGCTCTATATGTGACTGTATGGGCAAGTGTCATGGCGGCACTGTAATGTACAGAAACATGCAGGAGGGGAGGTGACATTCCTGTAACTCTGTGTC
The DNA here is from genome assembly GCF_963924005.1 of Protomyctophum bolini. Taxonomy (NCBI): domain Eukaryota; kingdom Metazoa; phylum Chordata; class Actinopteri; order Myctophiformes; family Myctophidae; genus Protomyctophum; species Protomyctophum bolini. Next base: position 12,678,007 of record NC_137865.1, read on the forward strand.
TGTGAAAACATACATCTCACATCTCACAACTGGATGTTGTGCCCTGCTAGTTGAATCAAACACTAGACACAATTGTGGTTAAAAAATAGCAGCTATAGTGTAGATTCTGTCTGAACACAAACAAAAATGGCACAAAAAAATGCCATTGACAATGAATGGGTACGTCATATGTGTCTGAGCAAATCGGCAAATGTATTTCGGTGGCCACCCTTGGCCAATAAGAGACCACCATTATTGATGATGATGTACGATGATTAGAGCACCCCTCACTTCACACGGGTGTGATTTTCTTTCATTTGTAATGGGCTTTCGAAGTGATGTTAACCACTTGAAACTTGGCATGCATATTTTGTGCAGGTCATTATAGGTAAATTTCCCACAAATAAATAATGAAAACATAGCTAAATAGCAGATCTACAAGCTCCTAACGCGACAGGATTCAGCTTTTTTTGCCATTTGTCATATGACGAGCTCTATAGATGCTTACGTTGATATACGTGCATGGTCTAAGCACAACAACAACAACCTCATCATCACAGAAGCAGTATAGCCTATAGTTTTTATTTGCATTAGTGGTTGAGGTATTTCTGATTCCTGAATATTTTTGTTCATCTGGAAATGCACAAGAGCAAAGTGTCAGATGATGGCCCGGGCAGCTGGCGTATAGCTGTCTGGGGACCTTGGCTGGTAATCCAGTCTGGCAGTGTGCCGCGGGTTCGACTCCCGATCCCGATGGCCTTTACTGCGTGTCACCCTCCCATCTCTCACCCCATTTCCTGTCAGCCTACTTTCATCTATCCCTCTATCAATAAAAAGAAAAAAGATGAAAGCCAAAAAAATATCTAGAAAAGCATATGATGATGAAGTAAACCCAGTATGGTGAAATCATGCGTGGTGTACAGATGTGAAGGTGTTTCACTGTTCCAGGTCTGTTCAACCTTTTCAGGATCAGAGGCCCACTAGAAAATCTCAAAAGCATTCGCCGCCCACCTATCTGGCCACTTAACACAGCAGCCAAGTAGTCCGATTGGTGGGCCACGAGACACAAGCATTTAATTAACTGCCAGAGTTATAGGCTGTTGCAGCCCTTGCCAGTGTTTTTTTCTTTGTTTTAAAGTTTTTAATCTATCAATCAAGACCCACAGGATATATTGTGCTATAACAATGTAAACACCAAATATTAAAAAATAAAAAAGAGAAGAGTCTACATCAGGGTATATGTGTGATGGCAGTATAGAATATAGCATGTTTTCACAGAAAAAAAACAAGAAACTTGAAACTTGAATTTCCATGTGTACTCTTCTTCAGAAATCCTATAATCACTCACAGGTTGTGGAAGAGTGCCCTCTATCGTAAACCCCTGAGCACACCACATGACGTATAGGATATGTTAATGGCGGTCTGTGCCTTGGATTGAAATGGAGAATATATTCGCCAATGGCAGTCAATATAATGATCAATTGATTGTGGTTCCGGCTTGGATCAATGCCACAAATTGAGTATTTTTTTTAGTTCCTATTTATTGGTTTCACATTTTTATATATTTTTAAACTTTTAATTATATTAATGTTATATCATCAATCGTAGTATTTTGGGCAATTATTTGGAGGCCCACTTGCAATATCCCACCAGTGGAGGGCCGCGAGGTGGAGCTGGAGAATCACTGAGTGATGGCGTACAGATAACATGAGAACGGTGCTTATGTAACAAGTACAACACACAAAGGATGTATACAGTCTCACTGCACCCGGTCCTCTGTGACCTGTCCTCCTATACCTGTGAATCAGTCTCACTGCACCCGGTCCTCTATGACCTGTCCTCCTATACCTGTGAATCAGTCTCACTGCACCCGGTCCTCTGTGACCTGTCCTCCTATACCTGTGAATCAGTCTCACTGCACCCGGTCCTCTGTGACCTGTCCTCCTATATCTGTGTATCAGTCACACTGCACCCGGTCCTCTGTGACCTGTCCTCCTATACCTGTGAATCAGTCTCACTGCACCCGGTCCTCTGTGACCTGTCCTCCTATCTGTGTATCAGTCTCACTGCACCCGGTCCTCTGTGACCTGTCCTCCTATACCTGTGAATCAGTCACACTGCACCCGGTCCTCTGTGACCTGTCCTCCTATACCTGTGAATCAGTCACACTGCACCCGGTCCTCTGTGACCTGTCCTCCTATATCTGTGTATCAGTCTCACTGCACCCGGTCCTCTGTGACCTGTCCTCCTATACCTGTGAATCAGTCACACTCGCCTCCGTGACAGTTTGATTTCAGAAGGTGGTGGAGACTAGAGACGGTGTACAGAACAGCTCTAAACCCCACTGTGCTGACAGTGACAGGCTCAGTCTGCAGTGTTGCCTTCATGTGTACATTTGAGTGACGTGCTGCGCCAAAACATTTCGTAACAGAGTAGCAGAACAGGCATCTAGTCGGAGGGGGATCAGTCGCATATAGAGAGAGAGAGAGAGTGTGTGTGTGTGTGTGTGTGTGTGTGTGTGTGTGTGTGTGTGTGTGTGTGTGTGTGTGTGTGTGTGTGTGTGTGTGTGTGTGTGTGTATGTGTGTGTGTGTGTGTGTGTGTGTGTGTGTGTGTGTGTGTGTGTGTGTGTGTGTGTGTGTGTGTGTGTGTGTGTGAAATCAAAAGCAGTGTGCTGAGCTGCAAACCTGGAGTACATCCAGATTATTCCTATAGGCACTACACACAAACATGCACATGGCATGCACTTGCAAATGCACACGCATACACGCATGGCGCACGCACGCACGCACATACACAAGCATGCGTGCACAGCCCAACCACATAAACTCCCCAGAGGCCTAACGGTAAAAAGACTTGAGATATGAAAACAAGGATACCCACATGCACACACTCTGGACACACAGGCACACTCTAGTCTTCAGAAGCTCTAACACATGCATGCCACACACACACTCACGCGCACGCGCACACGCACGCACACACACACACACACACACACACATGCTTGTATTAGGCTACTATACTTGTGAGAACATCAACATTTTATATGGCGGCTTGTATCAGCTCATAATTGAATAACCTAAATGTAATAAATCTCATGCAATAATAAGTATATAATATAATAAAATCAGATAGCATAACAGATTTTTGCATACAATTAGAATGTGTTACATTAAGAACCACTTATGTGGCTGCTAATGTAATATTGGCTCATATTGTTGAGAAAAGTGCTCGTATCGTCATCCAGGGTCAGTATCATCTCAGTATCAGGGTCATTATCTTGTCATTATCAGAGTCAGCATGGCAGTATCAGTTCAGTATCACGTCAGTATCTTATCGTTTTTATGTTAGTATTAGTAGCCTATCATCATGTTAGTATCATGTCACTTTTTGTCTGTCCTGATGAAGGTCTAATCGACCGAATAAAGAGCAACATTTTGGCAAGTTTCTGACAGTGTGCGGGACCTTTTCTTTGTTTTTCCAAAGATACCCTTTTTAAGTATGCTCTAGTGCCCTACGCACCTGTCACTAGCCTTCTGAGGTGTGCATCGGCCTTTTGCTAAAAGTATCATGTCACTATCATCACGAGGATGAATGATATATGGACCAGATTGTCAACAACAATTATGCCTACAGGCACGAGGTTCTGGTGTCCTTGCTCTCATCATCAACAAACCAAGGCACTGCTCGTGGGCTGCAGGAGGCAGAGGAGAGAGCACTCCCTAATCTTCATTGATGGCGTTGCAGTGGAAAGGATCAGTGACTTCAAATTCCTAGGGATAGACATTGCTGAGAACCTCTAATGGGACCAACTGCATTTGGTCAAATAAATAGGTCTCAGACTTCAGAAGAAATTCAGAGTGGGCCCCCGCATCATCAGGTTGTTCCACACAAGGTCATAATTGTTATGGACCTGCACCTGAGGAATATAAGCCAGGTGCAGGATTGAAAAGGACCAGAGTAATTATTGTGTAATTAAAACTCAAGAAAAGATATAGCATTTAAAAAGGAAGAATATTCAGTTACAGATTAAGCTAAATATATTGACAAAAACTAAGGGCATTTTGTGTATCATTTCAGTTAGTTGTAGTTAGTTTTGTAAACACAATACAGTTTCAGTTAGTTATAGTTTTTCTGTTCCTTTTCTAGTTTTTATAGTAGTTACAGTCACACACACACACACACACACACACACACACCCACACACACACACACAGTCACACACACACACACACACACACACACACACACACACACACACACACACACAGTCACACACACAAACACACACACACACACACACACACACACACACACACACACACAGTCACACACACACACACACACACACACACACACACACACACACACACACACACACACACACACACACACGTGTAAGGCAGGGCGGCCGGCTGGCGCCACATTAAGCAGCGGTCTTTAGAATACACTCCCTACGTCACTCGATCTGAACTCAACCCGAGGATAAAACCATGTTCGCGAACCCCTAGGCTAGGGTCCTATTTTCGCCGATCTACATCGAGAGCTCACAACGTTTCAATGTAGATTGGCTAGTAGAACTATTCAAAAATGTTTTTCAAAATAGTAACAGAGGCAAAGAAGTTTAGGGATAAGGGGTTTAGCGGTAATGAAAATGGAGACCCTATAGTGTAGACAACCACACACCTCCTCTGATACATTGAAGATGCTTCTTTTCACCTGACAGAAAGGAGATCCCTGCCTAATAAGACTTATATGCCATTATACGTACTTGCCCTCTATAACAATAATGAAAACATAAAAACACCTTAAATACTTTATATATCTTAGAAATAATGTATCCTTCACTCAATAGGTAAAGCTCCTGTCGCAGGTTTATTTCATTTGCCCATGCGTGGTCCTGCCATATGGATTGTGCTAATAACGTGTTAATACAAATTATTAAAAATATTGCTTTAATTCTCATATGACCCTTAAGAAATATTGTTTTTTATTAGCACATGCATTCCATAAATTCCATAGGCTGGACCACACATGGACATATGACATCATCAACTTGCGACGGGAGCGGCTTCTATTCAGTGAAAAACTATTTGTAGGATAAATAAAATATGTAAGGTGTTTTTCATTTCTGATTTTAGTTATAGAGGGCAAGTATAATGTTTTAAGGCATATATAAGTCGCCAGGGATCCATTTAATCTCCCCCACATCCCCTCCCCTGCCTTAACCAACCAGCAGGGGTTGCTTGTGCAGCACCAGCCACATGTGTCTTTCAACAAGAAATGATTTAATTGTTCTTTCACAAATAAAATGTTGTTGTTTTTTATTTTATTCCCCCCCCCCCCACCTAGAGTAGCCAATAATGCTTGACCACATCATCTAGATGTGGTCAAGTCTATGGACTTTTTATTTTGTTTGTCTTCTTAGCGATATGCTGGGCCTTGCAATGACCAATATTAGCATGCAATGACCAATATTACATGCAATGTCCAATATTAGCCTCCCCGCCCACTCCCTGCCCCCGAACACAGGCAAATGGTGTTTGCATAGACGCGTGGCAAAGCCGGATGCACCACGGTGGATTCCTACACACAACCTCCGTGAAGGTGGGCATTGACTTGCCCACGGAACAAATTCAATGTTGATGACAAACTTTACAAATGAAATGGAAGCAAATACTTGACAACTCCAAAATACATTGGCCCATCGGGTTTGGGGGTCTTATATACGTTTTGATCATCTTTCCAGCATTTCTTCGGTTGGATTTGAAATATTCATGAAGGGGCTGCTGGAGGTCAAACTGTGACATCCTTGGGAGTGAAATTGAACACTTGAAAAGAAAGGGGAAAAAAATACTGTGAAAAGTTGCTTCCACTGCAGGTGCTGCTGAGTCGTGAGAAATGCACACATGAATGCATACGCTCACAAACGCCAGCCGACAAACTGCTGGACAGTGATATTTGAGTGACAGGCTGTAAATGACTTTGGAGGCCATGTGACATCTTAATATTCTCTCTTTCCTATATTCCCTCCAAGACCAATTTATCCTGCTTGTCGCCGTAAACCTTGGAGGGAGGCTGCTGCTTTAACAGATGCAAACAATTCTACTTTGTCTGCCTATTGTCGGATTAAAACCTGGGGAAAACTGAGCGCTTTAATGGAATTTATGACAAATTGCTTGTTTAATGCAAAGGAGCTGGAGTCGGATGATGCTCAGCATTTACAGCTCTCTAGTATTGTGAAAGTAATCCATCTGAACTTTGTTTTGTCCAAATATTCACTGTAAGTGTTTACCCCTCAAGAGAAACTTTTACTAGAGTCTGTAGATTATTATAATATACAGATCTGTTATCTGTTTGTCAGTCGGTCGGGACATGGCCACCTCTTTGGAACACATCGCTGTTTGAAGCAGAGGCAGTTCTGGACCACTGCTCATTCAATCCACTTTACACTTGACACCACACCAGCAATATACAGGTACCTGCTGCTGTCACACTGTGATGTCAGATGAGACACCACACCAGCAATATACAGGTACCTGCTGCTGTCACACTGTGATGTCAGATGAGACACCACACCAGCAATATACAGGTACCTGCTGCTGTCACACTGTGATGTCAGATGAGACACCACACCAGCAATATACAGGTACCTGCTGCTGTCACACTGTGGTGTCAGATGAGACACCACACCAGCAATATGCAGGTACCTGCTGCTGTCACACTGTGATGTCAGATGAGACACCACACCAGCAATATACAGGTACCTGCTGCTGTCACACTGTGATGTCAGATGAGACACCACACCAGCAATATACAGGTACCTGCTGCTGTCACACTGTGGTGTCAGATGAGACACCACACCAGCAATATACAGGTACCTGCTGCTGTCAAACTGTGATGTCAGATGAGACACCACACCAGCAATATACAGGTACCTGCTGCTGTCACACTGTGGTGTCAGATGAGACACCACACCAGCAATATACAGGTACCTGCTGCTGTCAAACTGTGATGTCAGATGAGACACCACACCAGCAATATACAGGTACCTGCTGCTGTCACACTGTGATGTCAGATGAGACACCACACCAGCAATATGCAGGTACCTGCTGCTGTCACACTGTGATGTCAGATGAGACACCACACCAGCAATATACAGGTACCTGCTGCTGTCACACTGTGATGTCAGATGAGACACCACACCAGCAATATACAGGTACCTGCTGCTGTCACACTGTGATGTCAGATGAGACACCACACCAGCAATATACAGGTACCTGCTGCTGTCACACTGTGATGTCAGATGAGACACCACACCAGCAATATACAGGTACCTGCTGCTGTCACACTGTGATGGCAGATGAGACACCACACCAGCAATATACAGGTACCTGCTGCTGTCAGACTGTGATGTCAGATGAGCGGATCGGGAGATACGCATGACTATTTTTTTTGTGCACACCTGATGGCATCAATAAAAGGCAACATTTAAGCTATTTTGTCTGAAGACAAATGTGTTCATGGAAGACAGTTTTCTAGCTTGGAGGGAATATGTGTGAGATTATACACACAACCCTTTGTATTTTTTGATAACATGGCCTTTAAGAAAGCAAAGCTGAAACAACTCTTCAAATCTGAAGAGTTGTCTGAAAAAAGACGGCGACCTGAGCACTCAAAAAGGTTAGAAATGAGGAGGGGTGGATAAAAATCAAGGTACTTCATTTAGAAAAGTTAAAAACAGCCAACATCACAGGAGTCTTCATCAGGGCAGGTAAATATGTATATATTATTATGAATATGTATTTATTGTCAGTGCCATGTCAGTATCATGAAAGCATCATGGTCAGTATCATGTCAGTTATTAACACCCCCCGCCCTGCTGAACAGGACCATAAATACCACTTCAACGTGGCTCAGCTGCAGCATACCTGAAGCAATGAATATTGAATACCGGTATACATACTGTAGGGCGTAGGCTCACAGGTTGCATAATCAAAAACTTGTTACATGTCAAAATATAGCTCCGTAACCATTCCAAGCAGAGCTAGTCGAAATACTGTAGGCCGTAGGCTTCTACTCACATAGTTGGGCCTGCCGTCTGTGGCTGTGAGTGTCACAATGAATGAGACATCTTCGGGAAAGTTGATTAAGTACAGTCTCTTAATTTTTCCGTTCAAGTGGTAAAGTTAACGCAGGCATACAGTATGTCCATATTTATGATTACTGTTGTTGTCTTTCACCGGCATGCGACTTCACTCACTTCCAGCCTCCTGTCAGTGTGGATGTTCGCTTAGTGTTGTTGTGGCTCCATTTCCAATGCCACCTTTAAGTGTCTGTGTTTATTTATGTATTGTTTTGACTGTTCAAAGAATCAAAAGAATCTTTACCAGGCGACTGCAGAGTCCGCAGTGCAAACAACTATTCAGCAACATCAGACAGATTGGAGCAAATACGTCTGTAATTTGTAACGTGCAGCCAGACGAGCCAGTATAAAGCAGCCCAGTTTAAACACTCTCTTTCTGGCGGGCGCCATGAAGGGCCCTTCACAATAAAGCTTAAAGGCGTAGTGAAACGGAAATGGTAAATCCCTGACAGTGTGTGGACTATGGATTGAGTTGTCTAAGAACAGAAGTTTATTCTGTCCTGCCTCACCATTGTCAATCTGTGCTTTGATTCCTTTGCGTTTAGCTTCACTTATTGGTCAACTATAGTATCCTAGATGATGAATAAGCACATTTAAGCTCATCACCCTTCGTCCTTTCAGCTCTCCCCTCACTGCCCTTGTGTTTATGTGATAATTATCATCATCTTTGAAACACAGTCAAACAAAAAACAGTCATTCATAACTTTAATAAAACATCACTTTTGTTTTATTTTTAATTCATATTGCCTTGGGCATCAAGGCTTCCATAATGTTCTCTTTAAGTTTTATATTTAGACATTTAGAAGATGTTTCTTGTCCAGATAAACTTAAAAACAATAAACACTGAAAAAGCCTATAGGCTTTGGTTCCTAGAGGAGTAGTGTGTAGCGAGAACTAACAGCAAATGATCTAGGAGGACAGTATTTTTGTATTTTTTAATAATTCCTAGGAGACCCAAGTGAACATTAAGGAGCTATCATAGCCTCATCGTCTTTTATGATGCTGGTACATTATAATTGGAGCAGACGTAGAATACGCACATCGACAAGCTGGGTGCTGGTCCATCCAATACCTACGGTACATTATAATTGCCCATAACTTCAATACAAAAGCAAAAACAAATCGTTGCCTACACTGCCTGACATCATGTCAAAATGCGTCCGTCCGTCCGTCTGTCTGTCTGTGACACGTAACTCGAGAAACGTTCGCCCCACCAACTTCAAATTCGACACGTGTGCATCAGTAGGCACTGTGTGTGGAAGATACAGGTGCTTACTGACTTACAGGACATCATTTAAAAAATATCATCATTAAAAAGTTGATACCAAACCTTTATTGCTGTTCATGCGGCCACACCACCATCACAGGCACAGCATGCATGTCTGCCATTGTCCAGTCTGGGAACCCATCGGCAAAAAAAGAGAAAAAACAGCACCCTCTGCTGTTTGTTTTGCAGCACAGAATCTATTCTTGAGAGATTATAGCTATTGTCTAGTGCCAGTCCATAGCCTGAGGGGACGCTTAAATCCCCTGGCCTGTTGCAATTAGCTACTATAATAGCCTGGCAGGACGTTTATCCCATAGCCTGGAGGGATGATTGCTCTATGATAAAAACCACAACCCATTGTTGTCTTGTCGTACTACTTTGCACAAAAAATATGATGCTATATTCAGCCTAGCAGTTTATGAGATTAGCTGTGAGTAGACAGACACACAAGCACGACCGAATACAAAAAATCGGGGTGGCACTATAACAGGCCGTTGTGGAAACATTGGGGCAGAGGTTCGTCTGGCATCCAGGGAGTGTGTTCACAGTTTGGCTTTCATCGGCTGGGCCAAAGGTGCCGGAGATTAGCTGTACGCAGAGTCGCAGACGGACACTGCATGGACACAAAGATGGACACACAGACGGAGTGCAAAACATACAGTACTTCCCATGCCGTCGGCCTGGTGTACAGTTTGGCATCGAGCGGGCCAAGGGTGGCGGAGATTAGCTGTATACTGACGGACGGATGGACACATAGATGGAGTTCAAAACTCTCCCCATGCCTCCGGCCTGGTGGAGACAATAACCCTGGGCGCAGACTGAAGCTTATATCCTGAAAACTACCATAATGTATCTCCCATCGTCACCGCTGATGAACGGCATGTAGCATTGTGTGGCACCGGCCACACTTCTCATTTAATCAAGCTCTATTGTGAAGCAGGTATTATCCACAAGAGCTTCTGACCAAAAGAATGCACTGTGCTACTCAATAAATTAATGGAAATGGAATCCCCTTGTCGTGTGTGCGTGCGTGTTTTGGCAGTGACTGTCACCTTTAATAGTGATGCAGGTGTAGATTGCAGTGTTTTCTTTGAGGGCTAGTGTTTGCGTGCGTGCATGTTGTGTAACAGCCAGATAGATTTGGGGATAACCTTGGAGGAGTATTTGTTCTATATAGGGGTTGTACTTAATAAGGGCTCAGCTCTACGTAGCTATGTAATAAGGCAATCATTCAACCATGACACCACGGATTTGTGTGCTTAAGTCCAATTCAGGCTTTTATTGGTACCCTAAATTGATACTGTAGATAGATGCATATAGACATTAATTGACACATGTATACAGTAGGGTAGGCTATACAGTACACAAGCATCAAGGACAGAAACATGAACATAGCATTTGCTTACTCCTCCTCAAACAGACAAAGTCAATTAAGTGCCAATCTTTATTTACACTGACACTTTAACAGAGGTCAGAACAGAAAAGAGATGAGGTATGGCCAACCATGGATCAGTCACCGAGTAATTGGACTATGACAAGCACAAAGAGATCAGATAAGCCAAAAGCAGGAAACCAGACAGTGAAAGAAGGCATCTGTATACACTATCTTGCTGTAAGGGAGGCTGCATGCAGCAACTCTACACCAGAGGTTCTCAAACCTTTGGCGCTCAGGGAACCCTCTCATCCACGGCATCCCTGAATCACATTGATACTATAGCACCTTACATTTATGTCATATACACAGATATGTAAATCTTTCACCCTGAGATACAATGTCTCAAGGAAACTTAAGAGAGTATCCGTTTCCATTTAGGACAGATTGAAAATAACAACCGGCCCGGCCCCCTGGGACCAAAAATCACTTACCACCACCTCCATGCATCCCACAATATGCAGCTCTGAACGTACCAGGCAGCAGCAGGATCACAAGAAACAACAGGCTTACTGAAACAAACACTTTGCAGTGGCAGGAACAGCCACAGCAGGGGAACGAACAATAGATATTAGGCCTATATCTGTGACTCAGAGACAGCAGCACGGAAATGGACACAATCAATACAGTGCCCAAAGCAAATAGAACAAACGTAAAGGTAGTGTGGTGGGAGAGAGAAAAAAAGATTGTTAGTGAGTGTATTGAGCAGGAATGGGAATGAGAGAGAGAGAGAGAGAGAGAGAGTATAGCTGCCCGACCTGCAGCCTGCTCCATGTCACGCCAGTCCTCCACGACCTCCACTGGCTTCCCACCAAACAAAGAATCCACTGTAAAATGCTACTCACTATCCTTATATTTTTTCCTATCTACTATAGTGGTGCCTGTGTTGTGATGTCAGAACAGGCCAGTTTATGGAGTTCTGTTTCAGGCATGCCCAAATATGGAGTGTGTGATGTCAGAACAGGCCAGCTTATGGAGTTCTGTTTCAGGCATGCCCAAATATGGAGTGTGTGATGTCAGAACAGGCCAGCTTATGGAGTTCTGTTTCAGGCATGCCCAAATATGGAGTGGTGTGATGTCAGAACAGGCCAGCTCCATGGACCATGGGCAGGGGGCGGTTCTGGACAACCGTGGGTCAGACCGACTCGACACCGAGCACTGCACCCTCTGCGGGGGTGTGGAACGTCCAATTTGAAGTCGGTGTGGCGAACGGTTCTCGAGTTACGTGGATTACACACGTACAGACAGACAGACAGACAGAGAGACAGACAGAGAAAGTTGTCCCTTTCTTTTGTTCTCTCCGCTGGCCCCCACATGTAAAGCATCTTTGAGTACTTAGAAAAGGGTTATATAAATCCCAGATTTTATTAATATTAGTGTGACAACTGACTATAGTTATTTCCCCACTTTATTCTCTAGAAAACATTCCATATAAACGTTTTGTGACGTCATGTGCAGGGTAGACATAATTATAAGGCGTCGTCAACAAATGAGTGCAACCACACTTTTGATTCCTCCGAATTGCACCTTTCTAATTGTTTCTAAAACCTCCCCAATGCAATCATCTTGTCCAGTCCTGCCAAACTGTAGGGCAGAGCTTTATCTTATTGAACCCCAGCCCAGAGGTGGACAGAGACATAGAGCTTTAGCTTATTGAACCCCAGCCCAGAGGTGGACAGAGACATAGAGCTTTATCTTATTGAACCCCAGCCCAGAGGTGGACAGAGACATAGAGCTTTATCTTATTGAACCCCAGCCCAGAGGTGGACAGAGACATAGAGCTTTATCTTATTGAACCCCAGCCCAGAGGTGGACAGAGCTTTATCTTACTGAACCCCAGCCCAGAGGTGCACAGAGCTTTATCTTATTGAAGCCCAGCCCAGAGGTGGACTGAGCTTTATCTTACTGAACCCCAGCCCAGAGGTGGACAGAGCTTTATCTTACTGAACCCCAGCCCAGAGGTGGACAGAGCTTTATCTTACTGAACCCCAGCCCAGACGTGGACAGAGCTTTATCTTACTGAACCCCAGCCCAGAGGTGGACAGAGCTTTATCTTACTGAACCCCAGCCCAGAGGTGGACAGAGCTTTATCTTATTGAAGCCCAGCCCAGAGGTGGACAGAGACACAGAGCTTTATCTTATCTTACCCCAGCCCAGAGGTGCAGAGACATAGAGCTTTATCTTATTGAAGCCCAGCCCAGAGGTGGACAGAGCTTTATCTTACTGAACCCCAGCCCAGAGGTGCACAGAGCTTTATCTTATTGAAGCCCAGCCCAGAGGTGGACTGAGCTTTATCTTACTGAACCCCAGCCCAGAGGTGGACTGAGCTTTATCTTACTGAACCCCAGCCCAGAGGTGGACAGAGCTTTATCTTACTGAACCCCAGCCCAGAGGTGCACAGAGCTTTATCTTATTGAAGCCCAGCCCAGAGGTGCACAGAGCTTTATCTTATTGAAGCCCAGCCCAGAGGTGGACAGAGCTTTATCTTATTGAACCCCAGCCCAGAGGTGGACAGAGCTTTATCTTACTGAACCCCAGCCCAGAGGTGGACAGAGCTTTATCTTATTGAAGCCCAGCCCAGAGGTGGACTGAGCTATATCTTACTGAACCCAAGCCCAGAGGTGGACAGAGCTTTATCTTACTGAACCCCAGCCCAGAGGTGGACAGAGCTTTATCTTACTGAACCCCAGCCCAGAGGTGGACAGAGCTTTATCTTATTGAAGCCCAGCCCAGAGGTGGACAGAGACACAGAGCTTTATCTTATCTTACCCCAGCCCAGAGGTGCAGAGACATAGAGCTTTATCTTATTGAAGCCCAGCCCAGAGGTGGACAGAGCCAAAACACAGACCAGCTCCTAATGGGCCCCGTGACGATGATCACTTTGACTGATGGCATAATGAGAGAGCTTTATAAATATGTAGCAGGTCACGGAAGGGGAGATAATATGGAGGATTATTAAAACTGGAAAGGGGTCTTAGGGTCAGACTAATGAGACGGGTGAACGCAGTGGTAAGTGTGGGATTATTTTCTTTAGTTTCCACCTAACAGTTATCGGGAAGTTACAGTGACTCGCTGCTACACATGTATAGTTTTTTTTATTACCTGGTCCTATCCAGTGTCCTATCCAACCTATCCTATCCATCCTATCCTATCCAGTCCTATCCAGTACAACCAGTGGTTTTTATTACCTGGTCCTATCCAGTACAACCAGTGGTTTTTATTACCTGGTCCTATCCAGTACAACCAGTGGTTTTTATTACCTGGTCCTATCCAGTACAACCAGTGGTTTTTATTACCTGGTCCTATCCAGTACAACCAGTGGTTTTTATTACCTGGTCCTATCCAGTACAACCAGTGGTTTTTATTACCTGGTCCTATCCAGTACAACCAGTGGTTTTTATTACCTGGTCCTATCCAGTACAACCAGTGGTTTTTATTACCTGGTCCTATCCAGTACAACCAGTGGTTTTTATTACCTGGTCCTATCCAGTACAACCAGTGGTTTTTATTACCTGGTCCTATCCAGTACAACCAGTGGTTTTTATTACCTGGTCCTATCCAGTACAACCAGTGGTTTTTATTACCTGGTCCTATCCAGTACAACCAGTGGTTTTTATTACCTGGTCCTATCCAGTACAACCAGTGGTGCAAAAAAAACCTTTTGATACCAATACTATCAAAATGTACCTAAAGTAGCAAAAGTAGAAAGTACTCATTATGCAGAATATCCCAGTTTCCAAATTATACAAATCTTTTGAACATAGCAGATTTACAAGCTCACAATGTGAAATGCATTGTGTACTGAAAATTGAAAATACTCTAGTAAAGTAAAATAATAATAATAATAATACACACACCTCAAGATAATAAATGTACTTAGTTACTTTAGTCACTGCCGGTACAACGGTAGCCTTCCCCTGCTCAACCCTAGGAGATGTCCTGTACTCCTCATGGCTGGGTAAATTGGTAAAACATAGATTTTCCAATTAAGTGCAACTTCTATTTATAAAGATTGATTTAAATTCATCCCGTTTTGGACCTCCTCTGCTGTTCCTGTGAGGTGTTTCTTCCCAGCAATGTATTGAAAGGGGAGTCAGTTCACCAAACAACAATTTATTCCGACATCGACAATCTGCTTGATGAAAGCCCAATTAGAGACGACACGATGTAAACAAGACATAAACTCACAGGCACAAGTCAGCAGTATGCAAATAATAAACCATTATTGAAAACAGTAAAAATCAACCATATGAGGGGGATTCAAATGCTTGTGAAATTAGGAGTCCTATTTGAGTCCTCAAATGACACTCACACACTATTATTGTAAGAATGTAGTGTTATATAATAATATTACAATAATTATAAAACATAATAATAGGCTAATAATATTTCTATTGGGAGGTATAATTGCACGATGTCACACATGGCACACGCAACCAATCAAATCAAGCAAGAGGCAGGTTTTTCTACATCACCACTTCCTGTTTTGATGCCGGTAGATGTAATTGGAATGGTGGGATCATGGCTACTGCAGACACAAGGTTGATATTAGCAGTATCTAATTACGATTAAGTGATGTTAAACTCACTTTTCCACTCGATTTGCCACTCACTTAATGCATGTGCATATCCCTCTATTCTATTTAACAACGATACAGATGCAACTTTAGATGTACTTTTCATTGATTGGTTGCACAAACCTGTAAGAATGTTGAACTTCTATACAAAGTTCTTTGTAAATGACTTGTAAATACTGCAAATCACCCGATGAGATTCACTGAGTAACTCACTGAGTAAGTTGTATAAAATAACAAACATAAGTTGTTTAGCAGACATAAACAAATGGTCTGTTCATGGTAGAGAGTAGAGACCCACTTTACGCCACGGTGTGTACTTGCAGTCTAGAACGGTGGAGTGATGGGAGGTTTTAATTTGAATTGGAAATACAGCTCTGCTGTCGTCGGTGGAAAAAGGGCAGGTACAATGTCAGGTGCACTATGTTAATGGGACATCATTAGTCCGGATCGATATACTCTGTTCACAGAAACGGATCGTGATGCAGGATTGATAGGGCAAACACTGTGAGTCAGACCACAGAAACACCTCTGCTCCCCATTAGGACGAAGAAAATGTTACATCGTACAATCTTACGGCCATAATCATTTTCATACAAGGCTGTTGCCCGCTAACAAGGGTCACACATGCAGGCTTCTTCTACTTTATCAGAATGTCGAAGAAGTTGTCCCCCCTTGAGTCCTCGGAGAATACACGAGCGATTGCTTCAGCACAAGCAATTTGTAATGGGGTTAAAGCAATCGGCATGCTCACGGACATCAATTTCAAAGCGTTGCATCTAAACAAGCGTGCATATGCCACACATGGCCTGGGACTGGGAGATACCACAGGGGAAATTCAAAGGGGCGTTCCATTTCTTCGTCTAAGCGGTCACTACGTGGTTGGGTATTGTTTTCTCAAGGGTGGTGAGGGCAGGCACTTTCATGCGTGCCATGCGTGCCCGCCTGTCATATTCCCTCCAGGTTTGGACAAAAAGGGAGAGCTGCAAATGCTAAATAAGCACGGCTGGACAGTGGCTAGAAGCTGAGTGACTGTGTCCTGCGTGGACAGACTAAAAAGACCAGGCTTTGCTGGAGGCACTGTTTAATAATTCATGGCTGTGAGTGCCTGGGCTCTTTTCTCCCAGGCCCCTGCAGGAGCATCTGTTTATTGCCACATGTGCCTCAGTGCCCGTGTCGTGCAAGTCGTGTGTGGAGACACAATATTTGACAAGACTTTGATGCAAATATATTTCAACTTTTTTTTTCTCTCTGGAAAGGTCGCTTCGCAAGGACACGAGACAGAAATTCAGGCACTGGACAGGTGTGTGGTTTAACACAGGTTCAGAGACGTGTAGCCAAACTTGCTTTGCCAAGTATAGGCCTATGTATATTAGTGAAATACTCAACGTTTTTGTGCCGGGGACCCTTTGGGGGACCCTTTAAGATTGACACAACAGTTTGGAATGACTGACAGCTTACTGAAATAGGCTTCAACGTTTTGACAAGGATTTTCACACTTTCTCAGCTCAAAATACATCTCTGGGGGGTAAGAAAACTACCGGTATGCTATATATATATAAATATATATATATATATATATATTAATGTCAGATTTGACATTAACTTTTTGAGGCACTACAATATGTATATAATTGAGTTAATACCAGATCCAACTAAAATATGAGTCTGAATATACAATTATGAAATAATCAACATCTGAGCTCGGGGTGTGCACGCTTTTCCGACATACCATTGGACCGACATGCGGAAAATGACCAGATTAAGGTTGGCGAACATGCGACGGTGCGTTAAGGTTGGCGACCGGAAGGCCTTGACCAATCTGGTCAAGGCCAATCTGATTGCATTAAATTACGTTAAACTCACCGACATTGCAGGTGTATTGAAAGCTTAAAAGCTTTCTAATAAAATCCACCATGATAAATTCTGTGCAGGTGATTATTTTTTCGTTTCAGAGTTTGGAAGCGCTCGTTTTCAATAATGCAACATATGCTGTCTCCTGCATTATGTGCAATTTAGAAACAGGTGTATGCAGGACCTTGCTCCATGCTGCTCAATGTTTTGACACTCAGTCTAGATGAGGGGGCGTGTCCCAGTGGAAAAGTGATGCATCTGCATACTCTCTATATCTATTTAGTATATCACTGATAAATAATGCCTGCATGGAATTAACACATTGAGACAGAGCTGAAAAGTATGCTTTCAGATATATATGCGCATAATATTACAGAATTAAATCTTTCAATCAAGTATTGTCTGACTGAACATGCTGAACTGTCACCGTGAGCACATTAGGACTAATCAAACTAATTGTCCGCCAGACACGGTTGCTGTGCATGGTTTGGGAGAGACTCACTGGACCTTAACTGGATGCAAAAATGAACCAAAGCACACAGGGGAAAATGATGACCTTTTGACGGTTCACAGAATGGTTGTTTACCAACAAGGGTGAGGCATATGCCAGCAGCATCTGCTGTGTTCTCAGTCAACTCCTTTCCCACGCTAGCATGGTTTCGTCTTCGGATTCGGGTTCTTGGAAACGCCCCCCAGCCACTGCGTTAGTTTTACTGAGGTTAGGTTTAGGTATGGTTTACTGAGTTAGGTTTAGGTATAGTTTTACTGAGGTTAAGGTTAGGGTTAGGATTAGGTTTAGGTATAGTTTTACTGAGGTTAAGGTTAGGGTTATAGGGTTAGGTTTAGGTACCGTATAGTTTTACTGAGGTTAAGGTTAGGGTTAGGTTTAGGTGTAGGCTGTCAATCACAGCGACTGGCCAGTCACAGCGCACCCTCTACGTCACTCTGTACTCAACCCGAAGACGAAACCATGCTCGCCTTTCCCACACTCCTTTCCCACCATGTTTTGCCAGTACAGTCCTTCGTTAGCAGTATTTTTTTTTAAATATTGTATTAAATTAAATGTTTAGTTCAAAGTATCTTTTAACCACTTTCAACTATAGGGTTTTCTTTAAAAAAAAAGAAAAAAGGAAAAAGGGTGAAAAAAATCCAAAATTGCAAAAATATAGATCAGCTCTATAGCGTCGGTTAACAAAACATCTATTGATCTAATCCTTCTGTGCGTTGTGTCGTCGTTGCCACTGGTCAGCAATCATTTTGCCTTTATGGATGGAGACTGTAGAAGTAGACTGTCTTTATTTTTGCTATTAAGCCAAAAGTATTACAGATCTCACAATTATGAGGTCAGCATCTCGTAGCACCCGTGATACTTAAGGCCTGGGCTCCACTGAGTGCATTGCATCATGTTGCATTTGGACAGCGTCAACAAAAGAACCGGGGCGAATGGGTGACACCGTCCAGACGCCGTCCAAATAGTCGCCCCTTGTTTTCTTGCTGTTTGTCAATACTCAAGTAACTTAGCGTTACTTTATATACATACAATAGCTTGACTTACAGTATGTTGTGATTCGGAGAATCGCAGTTGACTAGTTGCTGCTTTATCTATCTGTTTGCCAACTTACTATCAATTCATTGACCTTTCCACCGACAGGACCATTGCCTGGCACATCATGGTGTTTGTGCCACACCTTAACAAAAAGGGTAAAAACATTTCAGCCTCAGCTATCATCAGTGCATTCATATATTTACACTGTACATTCACTTTTCTCGTTTTTGTGAATAAATAAGGCTATGGATATGTTATACAGTATGATGCCCTGGGGTTGTTTATCTATATTTATATAGCATGTATCAAATGTGTTGGAATACTGTCTGACTGTAAATCCTTGTTTCTGCAGTCACATATTTTAGATTGGATTTATAGGCCTAAGCAAATAAATGTACTGTTGATTAATGCAAAACAGTTTGACTGTGTGGGTCCTGCCTGCCAACACCACTAGGTTTCTAGGTGGCCAAATGGAAGCCGATATTGGCCAGAAAACAATGGTTAGTCAGCAAACCAAGGGCCAGGCTCCAGACTAGGGTCAGTCAATATTGACTCCACAAACAAGCATGGCAATCACTGTTTGTCCTGCCTTTTGACAGCACTGTAGTGTACACAACAGAGCCTGCCCACTGTCAAGAGAGCTCACATTTGGGTGTTGTCCCCTGAAGTCATTTGTCAGTCATTCAATAAAGGAATCTGATGTATACTAATTTAACTGTGATTTATAAATAACAGTCATAAAATATACAGCAGCAGATCTACAAGGTCACAATGTATCAGAATCAGCTTTATTCTCACATCACCACAGTTAGTTTTTGTGCATATAGTTCCATAACCAAATTCCCATCCTATCGTGTTTTCCTGGTAGAACATATGTAGCAGTGTGAGCCTTCTCAGGAAGAACCGCATGCTCTACCTTCCTGTAGTGGGCCTGAATGTGTGTGTGTGTGTGTGTGTGTGTGTGTGTGTGTGTGTGTGTGTATGTGCGTGTGTGAGTGAGACTGTTTAACATTTTAAATTCCATAACAAGGGCCCTCCCCTTGTTATGGAATTGGGCTTCAGCCAAACTCCCGATTCTGAATTCAAATATTTGGGTTAGTTTTAAATATCTGAGAGACTTTTCCATAATGTTTGGTTAATGGGTTATGATGGGATGAGTGTAGCCTGGTTAATAAACCAGACTAATATCGCACGGACCGCAGGATATTAGTCTGGGGAGGCTCAGCTTGGATTTCATTTCCAGGGTGGCGGGTTGAAACATTTTCTCTTTGACGCAATTGGTCAGAGCTACTGTCAGTCAAAGGTCGCATTGAAAGTCACTGTACCAAAGCCCGCCCATATTGCATACCGTGTCCCGATTGGCCGCCCCATTTCTCTGGTGTAGGAAATGGGCGTACAATTGAGCCTCTCCAGACCGTAATCCGCCGGCAGGCAATTTTTTTTTGCCAACGGCTGATTCGGTCTGGTTTATTAACCAGGCTAGGATGAGTGGAATTCAGCGCACCTTGGCCACAAGGCCAGCCAGGGGGGATATAGATGAAAAACTCTAGCAAACTGTTAATAAAGTATTCAATTAATCAATTCAATGAATCAAAGCCTGCTTGCTCGGGTGGGACAATTGTTTCTCTACTCTAGTCTTGAGACAAGTTGTTGTGATTTGACAATTTAATTGAATCACACATAAAAAAATAAAAAAAATAAATGAAAAACAGCTACTGAGAGTGAAGATTATGTGTTATTGTCAGATATTCCCCAGAAAATACACCATCTGTGAATGCAGGTTATTGTAGACACTCCCTAAAGTGAGCGGGGCTTGTTGCTGTTCCCCCGCCCATTTCCCCCCACAAACACAAACATTAAACAGACAGAGGTATGGAAGAGGCGCCGTTTTGGAAGTTAAAGAAAAAGTAAAATAAACAACTTCTAGCCTACCGTAAGTAACGTTGTACTTCGTGGAAGTTGAGTTGAGTTGTCAGAGAGGAGAGTAGGCATAAAGACTGCAGTCACACCTGTGAGTCTGTGACAGCTGAAAGACAAGTCTTGCGGCGACGCCATTGCATGGCGTCGTGACAAACTATATGTTGGTCATCTTTCTACTGTATGCATATTCTTCAGGTGAGTTAACGTGTTAACGCGTGTGTGTGTGTGTGTGTGTGTGAGAGAGAGACGTGTCTGTGTGTGTTTCTGCTTTGGCAATGTAAACGTATGTTTTCTCATGCCAATAAAGCCCTTTGAATTGAATTGAATTGTGTGTGTGTGCGCGCGCGCGCTCGTGCGTGTGTGACTACTGCTAGCATGGGTCCTTTACTTTTATTACCCAAATAAATAAATAAAATACACAATGTTTTGTTGGGTGTTACAGCACTAAATATCCTTGTATGAACAAGTGTAAACAAGTGCATGTTAGCCTACAACTGGAATAGCACATCTAATTTCTATTTAACACTAACATAACTAAACACGGGTGATTTTCACCCGGACGATTATATTTTTGTAATTGTCATAATGTCTGAGGTGCAGGGGTCTTTCAGTACCACTACCTACAATCCTGCATGATGCTCAGTGGCAGACGGCCTATGTTTGTTTCCCTGCCCACATCCCTGTTTTTTCTACATGTTCGGGTGAATTGTTTATTTTTATTATTTATTATTTTTTTATCCCACAATTATGCAACCCATTTTTTCACCCAGTGTCAATTAATGTAATCCTGGGCGCTACACGTCCTCTGCCAAACTGGAGGGGCAGCGGACTGACCTCATGCTTCCTTCTATGCATGAGGAGTCCAAGCTGCTTCTTTTCACCTGCCAGGGGGGAGTTTCCCTGGGCCGGACATAGTGCATAGAAGGCGTGAATCTATTTTGGTTTTGCGTCCAAGCATAGACAATAGACATGGTAACGACCCGTCTGGCGTACCGACACTGCCCATCTTGATTGTCCTCCCTGGACAGTCCGGAAATAATAGTACGGTATGATACAAGAGAACTGTAACTTGTAACTTTTATTTTTGTAGAAGAGGCAAACAAATATTGTTTATGCCCTTTGCTTTGAAGGAATAATTGAACATGTACGCCATAATACGATTTGATTTGGGTGTGTTCTAAATAAAGTGTTTGTGTTGTCACTTCACACGGGTGTGATGTTTTTGTTTCTGGGAGAAATGATTACACAATTTACAGTAATAAAACAACATGAAGTTAGGCTAAGTCAAAATACTATAAATATTCAAAATATTGCATGACAAATCTAAAGGGTGTGCTCACATACATTAAAAAAAGCACAATAGAGCATGCACATCCACTAACTAAATAATAGAAAAGAAAATAAGGTCCACACGCACACTGGAATAAGCTCCAAAGTGTGTGTGTGCAGAGTAGACCTTATTTTGTTTTCTGTGCTCACATACAGCTGTATTCCCAGAGACTTTTTATATTGCTTGGCCATTGCGAGGACCTTGAGCTGCTGACCACATAATCACCACCTGTCCCCTGTTAGAGTTAGACTATAACATAATCACCACCTGTCCCCTGTTACAGTTAGACTATAACATAATCACCACCTGTCCCCTGTTACAGTTAGACTATAACATAATCACCACCTGTCCCCTGTTACAGTTAGACTATAACATAATCACCACCTGTCCCCTGTTACAGTTAGACTATACCATCGGAGGCGGGCCTCTTTGAAGTGGGACCAGAGACGAGGACGTGGCTGCACGGCATTGAGCTAGACATCTGATGATGATGGTGATGATGGTGATGATGATGATGATGATGGTGATGATACACAAAAGAAGAAGGTACAAAGAGCCACGGTGCTGATGTCCACAGTCTGACCCTGGCTATGATGAAGTGAATTAAAAGGTAGGAACCATCTTTCATTATTATCTTTTGCTGTGTTGTATACCGTGTAGGCCTACTAATGCGATTCAAGCTGCTGTCATTGTGGGACCCAATGGCCCAACTTGTTCAGTTTGTATGATGTGTTTGTGTCTGGTGTTGAAGGTATAGTGAGTTGTCACTCTTGTCTTGGTCACTTCGATTATCATTTGTGTGAGTTGTTGAAGGTTGTGATCATCATCTGTGACAGGGTGGCTGTTCATTCATGACTAATCTGTTTTGACAGATTATCGGCATGGTCGCGATTATGTTTGTCTATTTCTCATGGCCATGATTTATTTATTTCTTTCTTTCTTGCAGCACATTTAGCTTTTCAGACCTGTTGCATAGAGTTCTATCTAGTTGTATGTTCCCCAATGGTACACCAGTGACTTACCTACTACAGTATTGTTGTTTGCAGGACACATTATGTCTATGCCGTCCGTACTGATGGTGACATCACAAGTAAATCTACCGTATTTTAATTGTTTGTGGGCTATTCTATTTAATTCTGAACATGCAGTATGATGTGCATATAGGCTAGTTCAAGTTGTACTGCATGATCCATTTTATACTGTTTTCACAGTCATATCTAGTGGTAATCCATTTTTGCCACAGACATACAAATCAATAGTGGACAATACAATACTATTACCTACCAGAAACACACAAAGAGCTAGCCCTGCCTGACCAGAACAGGTCTGTAACTCTCAGAATTATTGAGGTCCTTCCTTGCAAATAATCACCACCAGTATAGTTGGACTCCTAATGTGCCATAGTGTCAGAGTTATTAAGTGTCATACATGTACGTATTCTGAAGAGAATCTGGAGACTTAACATGCAGTAATTGGATTTTATAATCAAAATACTGTAAGAGCATTATAGTTTGTGCGTGCAATATCCCGTTCAAAAGGTTTTGGTTCTCTAGTCACGGTGTGTGCATGTTTTTAGTTCAATAAAGAGCCTCCATCAACCCACTGTAACCTCAGTTGGCACAGATGAAGTGTTGAGTGCAGCTGTCAGTCATTCAAAGTAGCAATTGAACAAGACAAGTACAGTTCTCTGCCAGCATCGTTTACAGTAGGTCTGCTGTGATGGGAACATGGCAGATTTAGTGTTAGCTATGACAATGATGGAAACAAAATAATAAGTGGTGGGTGGACAAAACGGAGACTGAGTGTAAGCATTGTTCACCAATGCTAGAGGCAATACCAAATATTGTTTTGCAAAAGACATCACCTCACTGTCTGGTACTGTAGGTACTGTAGCCTAACTCCCTTTTCCCTGCAGAATTTAAATAGTGTCTCCTCGCAGATTCAGACAGGGGCAAACTCTGCAACTAATGCAAAAGAAATGCAGCCCTGAGTTGTGCAGTTTCCTTGCTATGATGTCACTCCAAATATTGATGAGACATGTTCAATAGTTTAAAACGATTAAAAATGTGTCATCCAAAATATTATCCCCATTGGCTTAACATTGCACAGCAGAACGGGCCTCAAAATCACACTCTTTTGCAGACATGCACGCACGCACACGCACACACACACACACACACACACACACACACACACACACACACACACACACACAGTCATTCTAGCGGCACGCGTCGCCAATGGGAAGAAGGAAATTGCGGGATGTGGCAACCGTCCACTTCATGTTTTAGCTCTGTTTTAAAACCCTTTGTTCTGCCCTTCACATGTAGTAGCGGATGCCAGCACATCGTCGACCCAGCAAACCCAGGGGAAAAAATAGTATGTGAAGTGCTCCAAGATCAGTGATCACCAATAATCCAATCCAATTTTATTTATAGAGCACGTTTTAAACAACAAAGTTGACCAAAGTGCTGTACAATTAGGCGAAGCAAAACATAATACAATACAATACAGTAATAAAAACATATACAATAAAATCAAACAATCAAGAGTACACATTATTCATGGTTTAAAAGCCAGGGAATAGAAATGAGTTTTAAGATGTGTTTTAAAAACAGGTAGTGTTGGAGCCAGCCTGACACGGCTAGGAAGCATGGTTCCACAGAGCAATTACTGAGAAGGCTCGGTGCCCTCTTTTCTCACACCTTGCCTTGGGGATGATGACAAGGAGCATTTGATCTGCTGACCTCAGTGACCTAGATGGTGCATAGGGTTTTAGGAGATCGGAGACATAAACTGGCGCTGATCCATTTAAAGATTTAAAAACAAACAATAAATTCTTAAAATGGATTCTAAAACGTACTCGGAGCCAGTGGAGTGCAGCTAAAATGGGAGTGATGTGTTCATATTTCCGGGTTCCTGTTAAAAGTCATGCGGCAGCTAAAATACATGTGAATGCATACAGTAAGTAACTGAGGACCTAATAAGAACTTGCCAGAGTTTACAGTACTGTAGTACTTGTACTGTACTGTAGTATGTTGACGTGTATTCCATAATATGTGGCCGTTAATGTTCAATGATGACCTCTGTGCAAAGACAAAGTCACCGGTGCAAAGGTAGACAAAGTCACAACAGTCAATGCGATTTACATTGCCAGGAGATCAATGAATCGTTGTGTAATCCTATAATACAAATGAGCTTTTTCCACGCCCTCCCACACCCGGTTCAGAACCACAAGACAAACAGTGTGCGTCGGCGCAAACCAACTACCCCCACTGTACTTACTGCTCGTCCTACATCACTCACCTGCCCTGGTCCTCACACGAGTTCTATCTACATCTCGCGGCTCAAAACTCGTCTCCTCTCCCGTCCCGTGACATCTATCACTCCTCCGCCATCATTCGTGACTTTGACGTTGCGTGCAAACTTTACTTCGCTTCATCTTCGCCAAAGCAACCCACCCCCCCCCGCTAAAGTCACCGTTCTCGCGGTTATCCCCATGTCAGGGAACACTCAGTGAACAAAGACGGACAACTTATTGCATCATCAACTATTTATTAGCACGACACGTTTCGCTGTGAGCTAGTGTGCAGTCCCTTCCTTGGAAGGTTTATTTCTCAAAAAAAATAATAATAAAAAAAAAAAATATATATATATATATACTGTATATATATATATATATATATATATCAAAAAGAGAAAAACCTTCCAAGGAAGGGACTGCACACTCCAGGGAACAGAGACGGACAACTTACTGCATCAACTTATTTATAAGCACGAAGCGTTTCACCGTGAGCTTCGTCAGGTGCTAGTTGTCCGTCTCTGTTCCCTGGAGTGTGCAGTCCCTTCCTTGGAAGGTTTTTCTCTTTTTGATGTCTATATGCCTGCTAACTAGACTTGTGCCTTTTTTGTCTCTCATATATATATATATATATATATATATATATATATATATATATAATATACATACAGTACATACACACGAATCGGCAGTATATTTTCTATGGAAAAAAATGGGGGGAAAAAAAAAGTAAGGGGACATCCAGTTTTATTGGTCAGTTTATATGAATTTTGTCCTGTTTGTGTTTTTTGTTTTATGTTTGTTTTTTGCCTCCTGTTTTTGTCTGTATTGTACCGTTATTGTCTGTTGCTCCCCTTCCCCTTTCCCCAAGAGGACCACAATGGAAACAAGCCTAACAGCTTTCTTGTGAATTTATCCTTTTGAAATATATTTTCAGTAAAGTATTCAATCAATCAAAAGTCCTTTGAATGTGATGGCGGAAGTAAACGGCATGAGACCGTCTGAAATAACAACGGGCAGTGGTAATGTTAGTCAGGCTATTCAGAAACCCACAGTCTATGAAATACAAAAATATTATATCTTGGAGTTTATGCTACACCAAATGTGGTGACTCATAATCCTCAGACTGGCTTGTGATTGGTTAGTTCGGGGATGGAATAAACACAGAGGACATGCTCTGTGATGGATGGATGGTAAACATTAAACAAAGGTAGGGCTTTCAATTGGTTAAAATATTTAATAATAAGATAATTATTTTATTAAATATTAATTATAATATAATTAAAATTATTATTATTATTGGAAAAATGACAAATACTGTCCAGTGCGGGCGGGTGGACGGACGGGGTGTTGTAGACGTAGCTCTTTAACCCATTCTGACCTGAGATCAGATTCTAAAAATGACAGTTTTCTGAAAAAGCTATTTTTCAAAAATAGCAGACCTACAAGCTCGTTGTAGATCTGCTATTTTTAAATAGCTAAAGCATAACGCAATGCTAACAGCTAAAGGGGTTCCCGCCTATAATGGGTTAAAGCAACCGGCACAAAGGACCTTTCGAGTCTTTCACGTCTTCGTCCCTGGTCGTTGAAGGCAGTGTGTGATTCTAACTATTCATTTCAAGCCACTGGATGCTGTGAATGTGAGGAATGCCTGAAACCCTATTTCTGTCATGTACAGATGATATTTATAAGTTTAGCCTAATGGATGAAGTACAGACTGGAGGGCAAATCAGTGTACTCTAATAAACCCTAATTGAACCATATGGGGTCTATTTGGGCCCCATTTTCTACTAAGTCAAATGAATAATGAAGGTTCTTACTGTGAAGCTGGATTTGAAATGGTAGCTCTTTCTTGGCTGAAGGCCAAGGAACACTTTACTGTTTTATAAATGTTGTAATATGTAAATGTGGAGTGTTTCTTTCTAAAATGAGAAGACGACCCTTTCCAGACAGGGTGGTTAGGCCAAGATGAGCTAAATAATTTAACCTGGTGTAGTACATGTTTCCAGCATGCCCAAGGTGCTTTTTGAATTGTGCACTACTTGCAGTACTTGCAGGTCTTTTTGCTCTCCCTTTCATCATTTGCAGTCGTAGTGACTAGTAGTGATGTAGGATGTCTATTGTCTGTCCAGTCATCTTTGGCCATGCTTGCAATATTGACCCCTGCAGGCAGAAACACCCCCTTTGCAACAAAAAAGTATACAGCATCAAGGTATACATAGCAAGGGTATAATTACGCATACAGTACATGGTCAAGTGAAAGTAAGCAGCATTAAAGGCCAGGTAGAAAAAAAAAGTTCTGCAATTGAGATTTGAATGCCCAAGGACTGAGCAGAATTGGAGGAGGCAGGGTATTCCACAATACGGACCGGCCACAGCCTCTAGTCGTACATAATGTTCCAGGCACAGTCAAGGTCAGCCGACCGCAAGGGTCTGGCCGTGATGTGTACGCCATGGCCTTACCGCGGTGGGTCTCGAAACCCAGTCCTCAGAGACTCCTTGCATCCGTTGTTTTCTAACCTGCAGTGTCTGGAAAATCAATATTGTCCATCCGGCTTCCTTCCCTTTTAGCCCTTTTAGCTTTCTGGGTTAGGTATTGGATCTGGGGGAAAAACCAGGTGAATACTGAAAGTGTTTTGGAATTGCATTATTCTAAATAAATAAATTCCAATAATGTCTGTCAAGAGTGAGACCATCTTTGTAGTCAAACGCAGTGAAAAAAATAACCTGCAGTTAAAATCCCTCTGTCTGGATTGTAATGATCGATCTCAAAGTGCAGCGTCTCATTGAAAGTGGTGTAAAATGAAGGTTCCTGAGAATTGAGTCCACAGGTTTTTAATCTGTTCTGGGCTTTCTGCCAGACTGAACGTCAATGCATTTGCAGTTGTCGCTCAGAGATTCACACAGGACGTCACGCATGACCCTTTCAACAAACAGCCACAGAATCACTTCAACTCAATTAAGAGTTTCAACCACCCTATATATGCCCCCCCCCTGACCCCCCTCACACCAAATCACGTCGCGTCGCATTGTGAGCTTGCAGATTGGTCAATTTCACAATTTCCGCTGAATGCCCAGAAGAGGGACGCTAAGGTTCAAGTGGGCATTAGTGTTTTACACCAAATGAATGCATAAGAGGAGTCCTCACAAGCTCTGTGTTCCTGCCTACGTGTGTGTTTTACACCAAATGAATGCATAAGAGGAGTCCTCACAAGCTCTGTGTTCCTGCCTACGTGTGTGTTTTACACCAAATGAATGCATAAGAGGAGTCCTCACAAGCTCTGTGTTCCTGCCTACGTGCGTGACGTGTGCTTGCTCTACCCACCACCTCTCCTCTTCTCATCCTCCATGCATGCATCAATCCATCCATCCATCCCCTCTTTCATCCTTCCATGTGTTTCCTCCCTCTTCATCTATCTCCTCCTGTCTGTCTGTCCACCCATCCATCCATGACTGTGTTAATCCTATCGGTTTGTCTCGCTTGGTGGGTCCTCCTATGTCTGCCTGTGCCTCCAATCTGTTTCAGGCCTGCCTCCCACAGCAGGGCATCACTGTGGGGTTCCATCTAACACGCAGTGATGCACAACTACACCTACAGCAAACAAAAAAAACACTGGGCTTTTCTTTGGTTTTATAGCATAACACTCCGTTATAGTAGCCTTCTACACAGTAAAAGTGTACTGTGTATACTAATCAAGACCATGCAGGGTTTATAGAAATGATGTTAAAAAGCACATTAGAAGTGCTACTGTAAGCTAAGTGTCCATCCATCCATCTTCAACCGCTTATCCGTAGTCAGGTCGCGGGGGCAACAGCTCCACCAGAGTGCTCCAGACTTCCCTCTCCTGAGCATTAGTGACTTCCTCCTGGGAGATTCCGAGACGTTCCAAGGCCAGTGAGTCGATGTGTTTCCTCCAACTGCGCTTTGGTCTGCCCCGGGGTCTCCTCCCAGTCGGACGTGCGTCGAGGACCTCCCTAGGGAGGCGCCCGAGAGGCATCCTAACCAGATGCCTGAACCACCTCAGCTGACTCCTTTCCAGGCGAAGGAGCAGCGGTTCTACTCCGAGTCTCTCTCGTGTGACCGAACTTCTCACCCTATCTCTAAGGGAGATGCCAGCCATCCGTCGAAGAAAACTAATTTCGGCCGATTGTATTCGCAACCTTTTTCTTTCGGTCATGACCCACACTTCATGCATAGGTGAGAGTAGGAACGAAGATTGTTCGGTAGACAGAGAGCTTTGCCTTCTATCTAGCATAATGTAATACTTACCTAAATGTGTAATGAGGTTAGTGGTAAATTATTCCCGGAACACTTTCTGGTTCATTTTGAATGATTGATGCTCAAATAATGAAGGGTGAAAATGGGATGAAAATAATCATAAAACAGTTTAATGGATAGCTATCAACTATTGATGTACCCTATTCCAACCAGATTGTAGAACGGCCTGCTTGATACTAGAGAACAGATGAGATTCTGTCTGTCTGCACATATTTACTTATGGATGATGGATGTGAGCCTGTGTTAGTTTAGCTCGTTTGTTGCGTATACATGCAGTCTCTCTTTGGTTCTCAAAATAATCATTTTTGAACTGGGGACCCTCCACAATAATATGTGAACTGCACAGGGACCTCCCCTGATAAACACTTGGAATTGTAGGAGTTGAGGCAATACATTTAGTTTTGTATAGAGCTTGTATATTGGCTATTTTCCAAATGTTTACGTCTTTCTTATATTATATGACAATTTGCCAATACTTGAGCAGTTTTTTTTGTATAGTTTACTTATTATTTTTGATGCAGTAAGGGCTCTTTTTCTTAATTTTTTTCTCCAGTGGAGTGCACGCGCGGGCAAGCGAGGGGGAAAGCAATCACTATCTCTCTTAGTTTTCAGTCCATACATCTCTTTCTCATGCGCTTGTCTTTCTCTCCGCCTGCCTCACTCTTTCTCTCTTGTCTCTCTTGTCCTCTCCGCCTGCCTCACTCTTTCACTCTTGTCTCTCTTGTCTTTCTCTCCGCCTGCCTCACTCTTTCTCTCTTGTCTCTCTTGTCCTCTCCGCCTGCCTCACTCTTTCACTCTTGTCTCTCTTGTCTTTCTCTCTGGCTTTACTTGCCCCCCCCCCCTCTCTCGTCTCATCACAGACAGCGCCTCCTCCCTAACTGGTACTCTTTCCCTCTCTCTCTCTCCCCTGCGTTCTCTCCATCGCTCTCCTATAGTCTAGCTGAGCCCAGGAGCACAGCAAGCCAGCTAAGCTAATCACTAACTTCCTATTTCTACATGTGTGTGCGTGTAGAGTAGTGTGTGTTTAGCAGACAGGGGGAAACATTGGATGTCAGTGCATTCCTCTCTCTCTCTCTCTCTCCTGCTACCTTTCCATTGCATATTTTCCACATATTGTGTGCACATCGTCTGCGCGCGTGTCTCTCTCTCTCTCTCTCTCTCTCTCTCTCTCTCTCTCTCTCTCTCTCTCTCTCTCTCTGTCTCTCCTCCTGCTGTTGGAGAATCGTTTCCTCTGCCTCTCCTCTCGGGACGATGGAGTCCTTCTGCTCGCTGGCATCTTGGATTTAGTGAGCAGTCATTCGTGGAATGGTTCGGGATTGTCTCCATTAAAGCTCTGGTAAGTGCACAAATCATGTCTTTCCTTTCTTTCTCTGTGTGTCTTTGCTATATGTCTATCGCGCCTGTCGGCTCTTCTCCCCGCTCTCCTCACCCTGATTACTGATTACTCATGAGATGTTGACTGGTGCAAAGTGGTGAGACATTATATGAGATGCAGGCTGGCTGGCACTTTAAAACATAAGTTCTCTTCAATTCAGGACTGAGCGATTGATGGGAGGGGGAGAACGAGCGGAGAGGAGGTCTGGCTGGTTAGAGCGAGAGAGACGGGGGGGGGCAGGAGCGGTTAAAGGGACCGGCTTTTGAGAGAGAGAGAGAGAGAAAGAGAGAGAGAGACCGTCACTGTGTTATTGATCGTGGGTGTATTTTCAGCCCTCCCAGACTGTCAGTGATACTGCTGAGACTCTGTTCTAACACTGAACCATGACGACTCTTCTTATTAAACAGCCCTGCATCGACTGGACCAGGACAGTGTAAGAGACAGCTGAGCGTGGCTCAGATGCCTTAATGTGTGTTGCCTGTGTGTGTGTGTGAGAGAGAGAGAGAAAGGGTGCTCATACTGTGTAGAGTCTACAGTGTACACCATTACAGTGTGTTGTCAGCGGCCTGTGATGATATGACACATGGGACTTCTGGATGATTCTGCACATTTTAAAGGTGGAACAAATGATCAGCTGGAACCAGCAACGCTACAGAAGTGTGTGTGTGTGTGTGTGTGTGTGTGTGTGTGCCTGCTCTTCTTGGTATACAGTAGCTCAACTCACAGAGAGCGTGTGAGGATAGGTGCATGGGCAGGTGAATAGCTTGATGGATTCAGTGTCAGAGGACAGAGACAGAGAGAGTGTGTTGTTTGCGGTAGCTTTATTGTTTTTATCGGCAGTCTAATTGACAAGCTTGGAAGTTTGACACAGAAGCACTGTGCTGCTAGCGGACTAATAAAAGGCGATCCTAATGAAAAATAGAGCACCACATGCAAATGATGCAATGTTTTCATTGCACATTTCACCATTGCGTTATCTGGCTAAAATGTGGCCTACTGTATATCTATAGCGTGCATAGAATAGATGTGTGTTTAGATACTGTATGCCTGTCGTTTTCAAGCTCGCACATTAGAATGTTTTTTGTGGGGAGGTGGTGTTGGGTGGTCTAGGAGTGTGTTTGCAGGGTGGTCTAGGAGTGTGTCGGGTCATCTAGTAGTGTGTTTGGGTGGTCTAGGAGTGTGTCTGGTCGTCTAGGAGTGTGTCTGGTGGTCTAGGAGTGTGTTTGGGTGGTCTAGGAGTGTGTCTGGTCGTCTAGGAGTGTGTCTGGTCGTGGTGGTCTAGGAGTGTGTCTTGGTGGTCTAGGAGTGTGTCTGGTCGTCTAGGAGTGTGTCTGGTCGTCTAGGAGTGTGTCCGGGTGGTCTAGGAGTGTGTGGGTGGTCTAGGAGTGTGTTTGGGTGGTCTAGGAGTGTGTGAGTGGTCTAGGAGTGTGTTTGGGTATTGTAAGGGGCTGAATCCATGCACAGACAGTGGTTGTTGAGCTCAGAACTCTTTGCATAGCATATCCAGAGCGCTGCATAATGCATGCAATGAGCCAGACGCCTCCAACCACTCCAACCCTCTAATTATTATTAGGGTGGTTAATGTAAAAAAAAAAAAAAGTTCCTATCAAACAAAAGTTTGACTGCCCTTCAGTTGGATACCACCCTTTTGGATAGCATAGTGATACATGTACTTAAATGTGTTAGCCATTATGGTGAAACACTGTCATGCCAGTGTCAACAGTCTGAGACAGGACTGAGCTACGGACACACAAAAAAGAAAAAAAAGATGGAAACAACATATGTGTGCTACAGTATGTATAAGAACTGTATGTCCTCCTTCCGAAAATAAAACTGAACTGAACTGAATTGAACTGAGTGTCAACAGTCTATTATGACAGCTGGCTGTGTTTGCCACATTGAGGTCATTTCATTTTCATTGATCACTCTGTAACCACCTTAACAATGACAGGATATTGAGTGGGGCATGCTCGATGACAAAAAGCTATGTTGTTCCAAAACATAATAGTGCATGATGCACATGCTACCATAGAATAGGGGTGTGCTGAAATATCCATATTGAGATATATATCGATTCGTCCTCCCGCGATAAAATAACAGCTAAAATAAAGCAAATCCCACTCTCACACTCTGGATAGTGATTTGTCCAAACAGCTTTGTGAGAATACAAAATCCCAGTCCACTGACACCAGTGATAATGGTCAGTTGGTGGTGTTTGTGAGGTATTATGATGACACCAGTGATAATGGTCAGTTGGTGGTGTTTGTGAGGTATTATGATGATACCAGTAAATATGGTCAGTTGGTGGTGTTTGTGAGGTATTATGATGACACCAGTGATAATGGTCAGTTGGTGGTGTTTGTGAGGTATTATGATGACACCAGTGATAATGGTCAGTTGGTGGTGTTTGTGAGGTATTATGATGACACCAGTGATAATGGTCAGTTGGTGGTGTTTGTGAGGTATTATGATGATATCAGTGATAATGGTCAGTTGGTGGTGTTTGTGAGGTATTATGATGACACCAGTGATAATGGTCAGTTAGTGGTGTTTGTGAGGTATTATGATGACACCAGTGATAATGGTCAGTTGGTGGTGTTTGTGAGGTATTATGATGACACCAGTGATAATGGTCAGTTGGTGGTGTTTGTGAGGTATTATGATGACACCAGTGATAATGGTCAGTTAGTGGTGTTTGTGAGGTATTATGATGATACCAGTGATAATGGTCAGTTATTGGTGTTTGTGAGGTATTATGATGAGGGTATGAGTCAAAGGGGGAGTTTATTGAGTATTAATTTAGTGTTTGAGTGGTGCAACCACCGACCATGTCCGCCCAGCGCAACACTAATGGAATAGTTGCATTTTTGTGGAAATACTTATATTTATAATTACTTAATAATTTTTTACTCAAATATAATCTGATTACAATAACGGCATTACTTGTTACGCGCTATCCCCAAACACTTGTAGTACGTAGTTACATATCTGTTATATTGTGATGACCAGTTAAAAGTGTCACAATTACACTAATTAGAATGTTAGTATAAGCAGTCAGTTAATATTCCTGCACAATAACGGTTTATTTAATCTATGTCACTATTGGTTGGCAATTTGTGTGTAGACTAATTAATGTCCTGGCTGTAATTGAAAAGTGTAACACTTCCTATACCAATGGGGCGTGCTTTCATTCAAAGTAATTCTATTGAATACATTATTCATTGTTTGTTTTGAACTTGCTCTGCTGTGGTGGTGTGAAACAGATGAGCTTCTCAAAGTGCTGACAACAGCACACATATTGTCCTAATGGTGCACACAACGGTGGCTCCATGTGAGTGTTTACCAGATGTAAATCGGGACTGCGAT
The DNA here is from genome assembly GCF_963924005.1 of Protomyctophum bolini. Classification (NCBI taxonomy): domain Eukaryota; kingdom Metazoa; phylum Chordata; class Actinopteri; order Myctophiformes; family Myctophidae; genus Protomyctophum; species Protomyctophum bolini. The sequence continues at coordinate 12,712,376 of NC_137865.1, forward strand.
GCTTTATATACAATACTTTCACGTTACGTTATTTAATACTATTATATGATTACTTTTCTTTGGTGTTGCGCTGTGAAACATCCATCTGGATGTGGCTGTTTATTCAGAGAGCAGATTGAGCCTTTACACTCCACTATAAAATCCTACATTTCAATGTAACTCTGAGACCACACAGGTCCACTGACTCAGTATTCTACCGTGTGGAAGCTATAGAGTTGACGGTGCTATTTTAGCTCCTATAGTGGATGTTGCATGTTGTTTGAGCCTCCATTATGTTCCTCTACCCTGCTGCCCTTACCAATTATCTGTTCATGTACAGTACTGCCTCTATTTACAGCAACACTGCAGGAGCCAGACACAGAGGGATGGGATATTTATATACAGTATAGATTATATATTTGATTGCAAAGTTGCAATGTGACACAGTCCCTACTCCCTACTCTATTGTCATTATACATAGGCCTAATATACCTTTATGAATTCACACTGGCAATGTGTGTATATGTTTCCCATGCCAATAAAGCTCCATTGAATTTAAATGCTTGATATTGTTGCGACCAAAAGATCGCAGTTAACTATGGAATCGTGCATTTCCCATCAGTGTATCACTCAAAACTCCCATACATGGGGAAAGCCCCCGTATATGGTGCCCAGGTCCCATGACAAAATCAGGGATGGAGATCCCTGATGTCATCAATATTAGTATATGGATATATGTCAGAACCTGCCACTATTCACTAATAGACGTTTATGTAGAAGAGCTGCCATTGGACTGAATGAAGTGAACGGAGGTGACACAACTAGAAGGCTATGGATCAAATAGGACTAAATGTACTATGTCAGATTAGCCTGATGTGTTTCGGCAAAGGTACCTTTTAATAGGGAACTCGGACTCCACTAAGTGCAATAATGAACCACAATAAACCATTTGAGCTAGATCAACACAAAAATGTATTATAGACATTACAAAGTGATTTTATTTGCTAGGCATTCTTGACAGTGATAATAACACACGCGCACACACACACACACACACACACACACACACACACACACACAGACCATGCTCAATGGTGGAAAAAAACTTGATTGCTTGACTCATGTTTCAAAAGTTATAGGCTAAAACTTGACGTAGGCTGGTATAGTGCGGTCATGAGGCCGATTTGGAAAAATAAATGAGGGTGGAGTGACTTCCTTGACCTGCTGGCAATGTGCACAAGAAATGTGGAGCTGATCGGTCCAGTGATTTGCAAGAATAGCTGGACATGGAACATACAGTATACACACAGATAGAGCCTGAAAGCTAAACATAACCTCCGCCCACAGCTTTTCCAAAATAATTAAGTCGGGACATTATTCTTTTGGAAGAGACATTAGGACGTATTTTGTATTGGACCAGTTTGTCTTTTAGTCTTTAAATCAACATGCACCATCAGTAAGAGCCTTTAAGTAGAGCTGTCTTTTTCAGGCAGTCAGCAAGTTACTCCTTGGGTGACCACAGGATCTGCTGGATAGTTCCATTGTGGCTGAGCTCATTGTTGCTGCTGATTTCCAAGCATAGCTTGACTCTCTTCTCTGTGACAAAATATGTGGACTTGACAGCATCAAGAGTGCAAGCCTTGATGTGTAGATGAGTAGATGGTGGTAAAAAATAAACATATATAGCCTGTATTATTACAAGACTGCATTGTCCGACAAATGTCCGTGCTCCCCAGATACTGTAACACCTTTGCTGTGGCCTTAATGGCACACTATAGAATGTACTGTAATGTGTAACGGTGTATCTGTCATGTCGGTGTGTGTGTGGAAAGATATGAACTACACTGTACAGTAAGAAATGAAATCTTTGACACTCACTTTATGCATGCGCATACCCTCTAGTCCATAGGTGCCCACCCTTTTATGACGTGAGAGCTACTTTCAAAATGACCAGCTCAACAAGATCTACACACACCATTGCTGAAAATAGTTTCAATATGTACCCGAGGGGGCTTTAGAATAGCGGCGCTGGCATTACATATAAGACAAATGCACTTGGAATGGGAAATAGCGGGGGAGAAATTAAATAGGTAGGGTTTTTTATTTTTTTATTCATAATGCTATCAATGTCTGTGCACAGCAACACAAAATGTTGCATTGTGGGTTTGAGCTGACAGGCCCTTTTTGATGTCAATCAATCAAGTCACCTTTAATTCAAGTTTTTAGCAAAAGGCCGATGCACACCTCAGAAGAGTAGTGACAGGTGCGTAGGGAAATAAAGTATACTTAAAAAGGTTATCTTTGAAAAACAAAGAAGGGTCCCGCACACTGTCAGAAACTTGCCAAAAATGTTGCTCTTTATTCAACGTTTCGGTCTATTTGACCTTCATCAGGACAGACAATCTTTAACTTTAATTCAAGTGACAGATGCCAAAAATTGTCTTTTATACATTTAATTGAAATATTATTTAGGGGCATGTCATGTGATCTACCTGCACAGTCTTTGTGATCTACTGGTAGATCGCAATCTACTTTTTGGGCAGCGCTGCTCTAGTCTATTGGGACATACTGGCTCAGTCATTGCTGAGGGACTTTGTTTTTCTTTTGGTGTGTGTGTGTGTGTATTTAGGAGAGTGTAGAGGGACCGAGGACAGAGAGAGGCAGAGCCTCGGGGCTCACCAGGAGCATTGATTGGTCTGATGTGCACTAACTGGTTGAGCCACCAGGCACCCCCAGTGCTAATGGATTTCAATGCATATCATCTCATGATGTGAAGGAGGCTGATATTCCCAATTGAGCTAACCGTGTCGCGCTCTCATCAATTGCAATCAAGAAGGCAATGAATGACTTCAGTTTGTGTTTTTAGTTGACTGTAAAGTCTCATGCAAGGTCTTCAATCCCCTGCCACAAATGTTAAAGAACAGTGTTAATAATTTCATAAAACTAGGACGAAAAATGTTGCCGACTACTATATATACACAAACTATGATGACTAAGACTAAATATATTGACAATTGATTTAATTTATTATTTATTTTATATATTTATATATTAATCGTCAACAAATAAAACATAGACTAAAATGTAGAGGTCCAGTAGGACTAAAGACAAGTAATTTTATGTTTGGCCGCAGCTACATCTACAGCATGACTCATTGTGAGCTAGATCTCCTATTTTGAAGTGTAAAATCAGCCATTATGGCACCATCAACGCCCGCCAAAATCAACTGTACGTTTTAGTCAACTAAAATCTAAAGGATATTTAGTGGACTTATCTAAAACAATTGATGACTGAAATGTGAATAAAACTAAATTACATTTTATTCAAAAGACTATGACCAAAACTAAATCAAAAAATTATGTCAATTAACTCTTGATTGCAGTCGAGAAGACAACAAATAACTTCACTTGTGTTTTAGTTGACTGTAAAAGTCTCATGCACGGGCCTCAGAGAAGTAGGTAGGTGCTTGACCTCTGACCTCTGCCTCAGGGGGGTAGGTAGTTCTCTGTCCTCTGCATCAGAGGGGTAGGTAGGTTGTCCTCTCTGCATCAGAGGGGTAGGTAGGTTGTCCTCTCTGCCTCAGAGGGGTAGGTAGGTTGTCCTCTCTGCCTCAGAGGGGTAGGTAGGTTGTCCTCTCTGCCTCAGAGGGGTAGGTAGGTTGTCCTCTCTGCCTCAGAGGGGTAGGTAGGTTGTCCTCTCTGCCTCAGAGGGGTAGGTAGGTTGTCCTCTCTGCCTCAGAGGGGTAGGTAGGTTGTCCTCTCTGCCTCAGAGGGGTAGGTAGGTTGTCCTCTCTGCCTCAGAGGGGTAGGTAGGTTGTCCTCTCTGCCTCAGAGGGGTAGGTAGGTTGTCCTCTCTGCCTCAGAGGGGTAGGTAGGTGCTGGTCCTCTCTGCCTCAGAGGGGTAGGTAGGTTGTCCTCTCTGCCTCAGAGGGGTAGGTAGGTGCTGGTCCTCTCTGCATCAGAGGGGTAGGTAGGTTGTCCTCTCTGCCTCAGAGGGGTAGGTAGGTGCTTATAGCAGGACCAGTGTCCCCGGCTGTCTCCGTTCTTTACGCAGCTTTGCTGCAAGGGGAGAGAGTTGATGCCGCACAGGAAGATAGTTACTGGACAAGTGGACATAAATATTTTAATTAAAATTACAAAAATATTATTATAATCTTTTTGTTAATTTCTCTTTCCCCACAGGCAAGTTAGTTTATTGGAGAGCCATTAGGAGAGAACATGTAATTTCTGAGAGAGAGAGAGAGAGAGAGAGGGGAGAGAGGGGGAGAGAGGGAGAGAGGGAGAAAGGGGGAGAGAGAGAGAGAGAATAAGTGCAAACAAGACTGTGAAATAGCTTCGAGGCCAGTCGGGCCTGCTGAAGCTTGGGCTATGGTTGGTACGGGGAGGGGGGGGGTATCAGCTCACCCATAAATCCACTCTCCCAACCAAAGGAAAATCCGTGATTGATAGGGCCGGGCCCCCCCGCATCTCTCATACACACACACAGGGACCCTGGCCAAGCCGCATTTCCTGTAAGGAACATCAATATTTATCACATTTCCTATTTCCAAAGGGAGGCAAGCGTGATAACACTGTAGGATGGAAAAAAAATAATAAAGGATAAATCAGATTACCTTGCCTTGGGCACTCTCTCTCTCTCTCTCTGTCTCTGCTGCTATTTCATTTATAATTCTTCTTCTCTGTCTGTGTGCTTATAGGCAAGGTCGCCTGCCTGTGTTTGTGTTGCATAGGGAGTGGTTGGTACTGAGAACGAGTGCAAGTGTTGCATAGGGAGTGGTGGGTACTGAGAACGGGTGCAAGTGTTGCATAGGGAGTGGTGGGTACTGAGAACGGGTGCAAGTGTTACATAGGGAGTGGTGGGTACTGAGAACGGGTGCAAGTGTTACATAGGGAGTGGTGGGTACTGAGAACGGGTGCAAGTGTTGCATAGGGAGTGGTGGGTACTGAGAACGGGTGTGTTTGTGTTGCATAGGGAGTGGTGGTATACTGAGAACGGGTGCAAGTGTTGCCACGGTACTTCTGCAGGCGACGTCTACAAATCCCTGCAGTATGTATTTTAACCCATTCTGGGCGGGAACCCCTTTTGGTGTTGGCATTATGTTATGCTTTAGCTATTGAAAAATATTTTTTGCAAAATCGAAGAACGACTGACATTTTTAGAATCTGATCTCAGGTAAAAACGGGTTAAGCGTCACTGAAGCCATCAACCAACGATCCATTCGGACAAATGTGTTGTAGTCGTGAAAGCAAAGCAACTGCTGTTGGATTGATGTGCGTCCCCTGTCAAACGGGGGACGATACTTCAATCATCACACTGCATTGCAAATAATGGTCATTTTGGACATCACACTGTGCTTGGCTCGTTGGTTCGTTGTCAGAGAGCAATTAGTGTCAGATATCACACCATTACATCATGCAATCCTGAAATATGCCAAATTGTTTTTTGAGAAGACCTCAGGATTTTTACCATCATGATCAGCTGACACTTTCAAGTTAACACCCACATTCCATTATTTATTATATCTTATAATTATATGTATTTATTTAAACCTTAAAAGGATGCCTGACTAATAAATATGCCTTAAAACATTATACCTGCTCTTTATAACTAAAATAAAAAATCACACCCGTGTGAACCGAGTGGTGCAACTCCCCTCTCTCTCCCCCCCTTCTCTCTCTCTCTCTCTCTCTCTCTCTCTCTCTCCCTCATTAGCAGGCAACAGTGCAGCACTGTCTCTCTCTCTGTTTCTGGCACAACAGCGCTCCTACTGGTACTCATACTGGTGCTCATTAACGTCACATAGGTGAACACATAGGTGAACACACGGACACGGACATTGCTGTTCCTTGGAGTGGTTGCACCACTCAAAAAAATAAAAACACCTACAATATATTTTATTTCTTTCAGAACTCAGGCCCAATCCCAATTGCCTCCCTCAAGCCCTGAGCCCTCATTGACTTTAATGATGTCAGCTGTAAGTGCTTGAGGGTGAGAGGCTGCAAGGGCTCCAAATTGTTGTGAAAGGAATGGGACAGCACTTTGAAGATGAGAAGATGAGTCCGCCATTCATGACACTTTGTAGCACTTTAAAAAAATGTCCTTATTCACAGCCAGTGCTTTAAACATATACAGCATGTAACCAAAAAGGTGTAGGCTGAAGCAGAGGCTTTATTATGCCTACCCTATTTGAAGAGTAACTTTCTTAGTTACAAAATCAAACTGCATTGAGCAGTTCAACGAAAATAAAATCAATATAGGCATTAGGCATCAGCAGATTTTAGCATGAGATAACCAAGAATACAGAAATATGCACGTTTTCATGTCCATCTCTGCTTGGCCTTTTAGTATTTAAGCTGATCTTTTTATTATTAGTTTTGTAAATACACTTTCCTGTGTTATAGGGGTTGTTATATTATTCATTATAAATTGCATTTCCATATTCTTTCACTTTGCTCATTAGTAATTTCTCATCATGTTTCCCTTATTATTATTATTTAATAGTATCCTTCCATTTCGTGAGAATGCACTATTGTTTGTTGACATTCTAACCGTGATTCATAACTACTTTGCATATTTAAATGATTGACGTTCGGAGGATTCCTCTCATTCCCCTGGTAACGCTATGAACTGTGGGTAATGTTTTTTGCCAAAGTCAGCATCGATGCTGACTTTAGCAAAGGGTGCATGAAGGGGCGGGGCTGAGCCCTCACTGATTTACCCATTTCAAATGGGACATCCCTCAAGCCCTCACAGACTTCACATGAACGCACTCATTGAGTCAGCAAGGGAGCGGATTGGAATTGGGCCTCAATAGGTTCTGCTCCTGTCAAGTTGATGATGTCATATGTCCATGTGTGGTCCAGCCCTATGGGATATGTGGAAAGCATGTGCTAATAAGAAGTATTTAAAATATTGCTTTGATGTTCGTATTATCCTTAGGAAGTATTAAACTGTTTTTTTTTATTAGCATATGCATTTCATACATTTTATAGAGACCATATGGACATAACCTGCGACAGGATCAGTTCCTATTCAGCCTGGGCACACTTGAACTTCCATGCGTGGCCAAAGGAAGCTGTGTTTTGCGTCATCACCAGGTTTTTAGATAGCTGGTGATGGAACTGAAGCTCCACCCATGCGGCAGAATCCAGGAATCTGGCCGACGCGGCAATCTGCCGCGTGGGTGGAGCTTCATTTCCATCCACCTGCTGTATAAAAAAACGGAAATGACGCAAAACACAGCTTCTTCTGTCCGCGCATGGAATCTAAAGTGTGCTCAGACCCATTGAGTGAATTCTTTATTTATGAAAGAAATAAAATATTTAAGGTGTTTTTATTATTATTTTATTTTAGTTGTAGAGGGCAAGTATAATGTTTTAAGGCATATTCGTCTTATTAGCCAGGGATCCTTTTAAGATATTTGCACACACATTCATGCATTTCAAGTTAAATATAACCACACAATTATATTAGCTTATGATAAATCCGAATATAACAAAATTGGAGTTGCCATTAATAAAACAATAAAAACAAACTAGAATATAAAATGTGTACATCAGATAGGGACATGTGTCTTGGTTTGAAAAAGAAAAAAAACGCAACGTGCAACAATCAGCAGACATGGCAACACTGATTTGAAGTGTTAGCTTTTCAACCCTTTTCATTTCAAGGCCCATTATTGTCTCCACCAGGCCGAAGGCATGGGGAGAGAGTATGTTTTGCACTCCGTGCATGCCTGCGTCCGCCTGTGCTGCATGGAGGTGTGATTTTGGTCATGAACAAGGCTTCATAACTACAATATCTAAAATTAACACTGTCACACAAGTTGCACAACATCATCATGGGAGAATGCACACGCACACGCAGACAGACAGACAGACAGACAGACAGACAGACAGACAGACAGACAGACAGAGACATGCACACGCACACATGCACTCTGACTCCTCTGTCATCTGGCTGCAGTACACAATAACTTCCTCAGTGATATTCTAACTGATGGTTCCCATTTTGCACACCCTCTTGAGATGGATTAACAGGATTTTACTGTGTGTACAATGTGTTGAGCAGGCAGCAGCAGTGACCCTGGATGAGTCACCATGGATCTGTGGAACATAACACTCTCCACACCCACTACCAAGGTTGTGTCAAGACATCCACTCATTAGGCTGTGCACAGTGACTTGGTAGCATGTGCTGTGCACAGTGACTTGGCATGTGGCATGTGCTGTGCCACAGAATGCATGAGCTGTATCCACACGATCCTTGCATGTGGCTGAAAAGTGTTACACTGATTTTTTTTATACCTTTTTATTTGAGGACTGTCCAGAAGTGAAGAATTGCCCTTGTACTCCAGCTAAAACCACGGCACTCAGGGTCGGTGGGAATGCGTGTGTGTGTGTGCGTGTGTGTGTGTCCACAGCTTACTGCTCACTGTAAGTCCATTCTGATGTTCTGAAGTTAAAGGTAGGGCAACGGACAAAGGACAACTTTTGATATGTACATCAAAAGGTGTGACACGCATGCACGCGCACACGCACAGCAGACTCACGTGTTTGTGTTACATTGCAGTTGTTTTCCGTCCTGTTCTATTCCACTTTCTCCTCTGTAGCCCACGGTGGCCAGTGGGCCAGACGACCGCTACCAGTTTTTCCTCCTCTCCCTAACTAACTTTCCAGGGTAATTATTCTGAAGAACGTTGCAGCGAATCACCGCCATTACCGCCTTGCTTTTCTTATCCACCATGATGCATGAAATGAAGTTGGCCCGAATTAGTTCCGGCCGTTCCCAGCTAATGGCTGGCCACAGCGGTGGACCCTGTGCCTTGTTAAATAGGAGTTTTGTAATGGGGGAGGCTATCAGCTTTATGCATGCTGCTTGTCTATTGTCATCACCTACATATCCAGTGAAATGACCCCCTGTGTTTCTGTTCGGCCACTAAAGTGTCTATTTAGTAGAGCCCGGCCGATGCCAGAGTTCTGTGTCCAGCACTGACCCCCAATTCTGTAGAGTGCTAGACCAGTAGCCTGGGCAGCATTCCGTTTAGGATCGGTCGGTCTTCTTTGATTGCCACAGCCCATAGACATGTTCTGTGTCTGCTGTCTGAGTGCATGACAGGATCATCATGCAGAGATGGGCGCTGCGCACTCCAGTGAATTTGTACGGCTGAGAAAGATTAGTTAATTTGTGTCGGATAAGGGCTTATTGGTGGGTTTTCCGCTAGATATTAAGGACTGTTTAGGGTGTGTTTTAGCGGGGGTTTCGCCTGGAAGGCTCTATGGAAACACTCACTCTTGAACGCGAGGACATCATGTTGAGCAGGTGGACATCATGTTGAGCAGGTGGACATCATGTTGAGCAGGTGGACATCATGTTGAGCAGGTGGACATCATGTTGAGCAGGTGGACATGATGTCCACCTGCTCAACATGTCCACCTGCATGTCCACCTGCATGTCCACTCAACATGTCCACCTGCATGTTGAGCAAGTGATTGTTATGTAGTATCAGTGTGGGCGTGCGGGAGCTATCCAGTGCTTTAGTTAGTTGCTGCGAGAGTGAGGTCTAGCCAACACCAACTCGGGATTCCTGGATCGCTGCCCTCCACAATGTCCTGTGCAACATCAGGTTCTTGAGCTCTGCAGTGTTGTCAGCTAAAGCTGTCACGCTGCAGCACGTCTACATAGGTGGTACGCTTCTTTCTCCTCCTGGCTTTGCCCTGGGTTGGCTCCCAAAGGGTCAATTTACTTGCCTCAAGTTCTGGGTGCCTGACGCAGTGCCCTGCCAGCCTCATCCTTCTCTCTCTGACCGTGACCGGTGGTAGGTCCCCATAGAGGTCCACATTTTTGATGCGGTCCGTCCATGTGACACCAGTGCTTTATGTCCCCCTGTAAGGACAGTAGACAGTCCACTTTTCTTTTGTGCTTTACTGAAACAGAACTCTTCAGATGAGAGAGGGAGGCTGTCTTCTAAGAGATTGTCATCATTGGATATGATACTATTTGTAGTTCAGAAAGCTGAATTGAAGAGGAGGTTGTTGAAGATACTTGTGGACAATTGGTCCGTGACCACTGTCATCCCCAATTAGTGGGATTGAGCTCATCTGCGCTGTAGGCATACAGAGACACCTGCATTCAGATTAGTTTGAACTCAACTTGACATGCCAACCTATTGTTCCACCTCTCTTTTGTCCTATTTTTAGTATTGTTAAATGTATAGGCAATAAGTTAATTTTAAGTGCAGAGTAATGAACTTGTCAGAGTCTATGATACTCGCAATGAGTTTTGGTGCAGAAACCCAGGACAGAGGTACAGGAGGGCTACCAACGTCCAGACAGTGGAGAGTGCATGTGTGTCTCTGGAGGCGGAGGCATGGACCATAATGCTCCGGGTGGGGTTTCCCATTGGTGCTCTAAGACCCTTTCACTGAGGTGCCATAATCAACAGATCATCACAATGTTAAAAATCAGTTTCTTTTGTGATCAAAGATGGACATAATCTCATCTCGCTTATTACGCAAAGCCGATAACACGATGCACCGTAATTCTTCAATACTCTGCTCCTGCTGCCATCTGGTTGGTGTGCCAGTTAAAAGGGGCGTGGAAGTATAAACAAGATGGGCTTTTAGGCAGAACGTTGAGCCATGCCGATGAGAGGCCAGAAAGGGAGGCAGAAACACAGGAATTAGCCAAAGATGATCTAATCAGCGTTAAATGAATCCAAATGAGTCCATTTTCAGGCTCCTGAAAATTGAATAACTCTACGCGGGAAGCATATTATTACTAGTACTAGTACATCACATCGTGTTTTTCCTTTTTTCACATTTATTTTCTATCAGGCTTTCTATCCAGGCGTCTTTCTTGCCATTTTCATTTCATTTGATGTCATTCATGGTGTTGTTAATGTGTGCCTGTACTGTATGGATGATAGGACGATTATAGGAGTCATAAGAGGATGACCTTTGGACAAAATATCTCATGGTTGACTCTTAGGCATTGTGTGAGTGTGAATGTGCGTGAATGCACGCATGCGTGAATGCACAACATGTGCGCTACTGTATGTATAACTAAGTAACTTAAAGTGAGATGATTTTTCACAGAAAATCTGAAAATAGGATTTGCATGTTTATGTGTAGGCTACCGCTGGGTTGCCTTGTTTCTCAACACTTTCAATATGCAGCAAGTACCCCATTGTGCCTTTTTGTGTCTGCAGGATTAGGTGCAGGAATAGGATTACGCTCTCATCTCCTTTTGGTTTCATATCCCAAACACTTTGAGGACAGGTCTGGCGTTTCTCTCAGTGTGGATCATAAGGTAATTCCTGACTTGTTAGGAGTTATATATTATAATACCTCAGGCTTAGAGTGTTTGTATATTCTAATACCTTACATTTAGAATTAGACACACACAAAAACAGTAAGCCTAGTATTCTCCCCGTACGAGAAATTTACTTTCATGCAAAGAGAAGACTGAAGACCATTTCCCCCCCCTGTGAACTCCCCAAATTATTTTTGACTCAGCAAAAAACAAAACCCTCTTCCTCAGCATTTACGGCAAAAGACAGTGGATGAGTTTCTCTACTTAGATCCCAGTGTAATTCCTTTTTTGTTAAGGTGGTCTGTTGTTCAGTACTTTCTTCAATTCCACACTTATAGATATTCACTGCCTTGTGTTCTGCTAAATCACCATGGTCATCTCATTACCATTTGAAACAGTGCCTGGAAACCCTGCAGTAATCGCCTCATTAGAGAGAACTGCCACGCTCACCTCAGGTGTCCCTTCTATGCTCCATTGTCCTGAGTACAGCATCTCAGACCATAGTTCTACAGTGTGTCTCCATCAGCGTCCAAACTCCAAGTGTCCATGGCTGCATCTCAGGTCTAGAAATTAAATGCTTATTTCCCTCCGTTGTATTGTTCCTACCTTGTACATTATTTTGTGTTAATTTAAAAACTTTTACGTCTACTGCACTACATCTCGGAGACAAATATTCCACTTTTACTACTCCACTATACAATTATTAGTATAGTTTCTAACTATATACATTTTGGCCATTTGAAAATGTGCAATTTCCATTTTAGACATTTAGCAGACGCGATTTACAGTAAGCAAGAACAAAAACCTCAAATAAATCAAAATAGTCATCATGAATCATACGTAGGCTAATAATCTAACAGTGGAATATCTATATAATCAAACTACGCATATAAACTAGAGTGCAATGTCTACATAAAATGCTATGTCTAAGTTACTTAAGTTTAGCCTTTGCATACGCCTGTAAGCAGTGGCGTGCAGAGACATTTTGAGGGGCAGGTGCTCAAGTGGAAAGAAAAGGGCATCTTGTGTGGTGCGTAGAACCACTAGCTGCCGCTGCCTTAAGTGTGTGAGATTTATACAGGCACATGAATAAATCAGTGGTTCTCAATCAGTGAGGGGGTTCCAGGTGGTCCCCAGCTAAATGATGTTGAGTTGGTAACCAAATGCACCATTGTAGATCTTTAACTCTTGAGAGCATAACATGAAACCAAATTGACTCATAAGGGTCCATTTGGTTTCATTTTATACTCTCAATAGTTAAATAATTTTTAAGCCTCAGCACCATTACTTAATTTACAAGAAGTCTACACAACTAGAGAATGTAGAATAAATGTTATTTTGATCATCAATAGTACAGCATGGAATCGTGGACAAAATCTAATAACAAAATTGGGTTTGTGACTGTGGCCTGTCAGGCATGCAATAGCAATGCATACATATGTGCACAGTACAATGAGATGCATTGTGAGCTTATAGATGGTATTTTCAAAATAGTTTTTAAAGATTTGAAAACTTTGAAATGCAGTTTGTATAAAGAACTTTTACTTTTGGTACTTTAAGTACAATTTGATACCAATACCTTTTGTACTTTTACTCAAGTAGAATTCTGAACTTTTACTTGTATCTGAGTATTTCTATATTGCATTTTGAGTACTGTTTCCACCACTGGCTCATTGCTCCTTGGAGTAACAATAGATGTGGTCATGACCTTCAAAATATCACACCGACTTGAACTTCTGGTTCAAGTGAGGATAGAGGAGCGAGGAAATATTGGGCAAGATACCTTGGATCCAACCCTTGAGAAAGACAATGTATGCCTCGTCTCTGTCTTTTTTCTCTTCCCTTTTTTTGTCAAAATTCCTTTAAACTCGCATCAAGACAATAGTGAATAGTGAACAGAAATGTCTTTGTCCTTGGGAATAGAGTTGAGAGCCAGTTAATCAAGATCAAACGGAACAGAACAATTGCCAATAATCGTTTAGGAGCCCAGTTCAATTTCCCTTGGGAATTCATCCTCTCTAACTATCACAACACTTGCCTCAAGTTAGACCATTTAAAACTACAGAATTTCAAATATGACATACAGGCAAAGTCCTCAGATCTCACACGCAGTTGCTTCACACATATTTTTTCCCAGTAAAGCTTCAAGAAAATTGTTTCACCGTAAACCTAATTGTCTTTCAGAGCTGAATTATAATTCTATAACGGGCACAAATCCCTCATAACACGTTTCATCTCCACTGTTATGACAAACCGTGTCTAACAATGTCTAATGATAGCTATAATGTATTCAGAAACAGTGGGGGCAATCCTAGGCCATAGCAGCTGTCAGGACGTAATAACAATATACTCTCCATTAAAATCCAGTTGAACTGGGATTCTTGCTTTCATTATCTTGACATATGCCTCATTACTGACTGCCTCATATCATGTGATATACATTATTAGTGGTCATGAAAAAAGGAAGAACATGTTTTTAGGTGTTGTGGGCATTAACCACTTAAACCCACCAGTCTTCATGACATGGAAAAGTTAGAACTGTAGTTGGACTGTGTGACAGTGTAGTCACTACCCAGGGCAAGGAAGGACACAACACAGGGCAGCTTCCTTAAGTTTGTCTTTATTCCTTCATGTGCAGGAAATTATACACAATAATATCCTTGTACACAGGACAGGCGATCTCCCTACTGTCCGGACAGAGGCTATCTATCTGAGTGTTTGTGGAGGTGACTGATTTAACCTGTTTCCTTATTATTATTCATGCACAACAGGTGCATGGAATGGGGTATATGTAGTGTATGTGTATTGAACTTGACCAGGCCTATGTATCAGTGAATAGGACAAGTAAAATATATTCTAGTTTGTAGGCTAGTTAGTATAATTTGATGTTGGAGTTTTGTGGAGCTGCTTGCAATGCAGATCTGCTATTTTAGCACACAGCACGACCGTTATGTGTGCCACATTATCCTGACAGTCTTCTACTGTTGGCCACGTAAATACGACGAGTAGCCTACAACCACATTCTTCTACTGTTGGTCACTGGGAGCTGTCCAGTACAACCACATTCTTCTACTGTTGGTCACTGTGAGCTGTCCAGTACAACCACAGTGGTCTACTGTTGGTCACTGGGAGCTGTCCAGTACCACCACAGTCGTCTACTGTTGGTCACTGGGAGCTGTCCAGTACCACCACAGTGGTCTACTGTTGGTCACTGGGAGCTGTCCAGTACAACCACAGTGGTCTACTGTTGGTCATTGGGAGCTGTCCAGTACAACCACATTCTTCTACTGTTGGTCACTGGGAGCTGTCCAGTACCACCACAGTCGTCTACTGTTGGTCACTGGGAGCTGTCCAGTACAACCACATTCTTCTACTGTTGGTCACTGGGAGCTGTCCAGTACAACCACATTCTTCTACTGTTGGTCACTGGGAGCTGTCCAGTACAACCACAGTCGTCTACTGTTGGTCACTGGGAGCTGTCCAGTACAACCACAGTGGTCTACTGTTGGTCACTGGGAGCTGTCCAGTACAACCACATTCTTCCATTGTTGGTCACTGGGAGCTGTCCAGTACCACCACAGTCTTCGACTACCCAACTGGACTTGTTGAAAGAGGAAAGATCATTTATTTTGGGATTTTCCATCTGTATCAACATTTTAACTATCAACAATTGAATGAAAATACATTGGATATTTTGTTTCATCTGTAGCATTTGGGAGCGTTGCTGTGGGCCAACACGTGCTCAGACACAGATTGGACTAGTCGTCAGTAATGGTCTCGTCACCCCTCCCTGACCTTTTTGTGAACATATCCATTATGAAAGGAAGGAATTACATTAGGTATACGGTTTATGGTAGCGCCATAGATCAATAGAAGTCCATGGACGCCACTGTCAATAGCTTTCTCAAGGGATACATTTTACTGATAAAAATCACAATAATTTCTGTCTGAGCTATTGACGTTAATGATGCACCCTGCATGATTTAAATTCCACGGCCTTTCCTTGCTTTCAACAATTGCTGCTTTATGATCGTTTGTACAACTCTGCACCTTAATATATGGTTGGCATTTTTATTGGTGTTGTTAATCCATTATTGCTTTTGGCAATTGGCAACATTGTTCTGGAATAATGCAACATAAATTGAGTTTATTATTATTGTCGCTGTCATCCTGTGTACCTTCCCAATGAGTGCATGTATGACCTGGAGGTGTTTGTCTTCGATATGTTCCCACACACTCAAGATAAGCGGCTGTGGAACTGCAACTGCAACAAAGGTAATATAGATTTCAATCAATCAATTGATCGATCAATCAAGCTTTATTAATAGCCTATAGCACAATTCAGACAACAGTTGTAGTTCAATGTGCTTCACAAAAAAAAGATCCAGACTTAAAAAAAGAAAAGAAAAGAAAAAGGCAAAAGAACAAGTTAAACAAAATGAGAAATCCAGTAAAGTCTACGTAAAAGCAATGGTAAGGTTTGTCTCAAGATTTATTTAAGAAATGTCCAGAGATTCAGAGACCTGCACCGGCAGGCTCTTCCAAAGCACGGGAGCATAGTAGCTAAAAGCAGCTTCCCCATACTTTTTTGTAGTCTCTGAAATCTCTAGGAGACCAGTAGAGGATCTAAGGGCCCTGCCGGGTACATAAGGAGGACGCATTACTGACAAGTAGGCAGCTGCATTCCCATTCAATGATTTTAAAAGCCAGTAAAAGGATTTTAAAATCTATTCTAAGACTGACGGGCAATGCAATGCAGGGACTATAAAATACAGTAGGTGTAATGTGTGCTCTCCGTTTGGTCTTTGTCAACACATGTGCTGCTGCATTCTGGACACGTTTTTTGGTAGACCAGATACAGGTTCCATAGGAACTAGTGTAGTGAAGTGAGAGAAGTGTATGGAATAATTCATATGTCTTTCACAGACCACAGTCTACTGTATACATCGAGCTATGATGCTTTTTTTGTTTTGACTTCCACTGAGACATGTTTTGGTACATCGCCCACTCAAAAGACAAAGCTCAAATGTGCCTCCCGAAGGCAAACAGCTGTAAGTCCCTGTGTGTTTTTGTGACATGTGATAAGAAAAGAGATGTGATGACAGCTGGTTGGAATTTAAACAGGGAACTCATTCACAGGGAACTCATTCACCTCACAACTGAAGATTTCCAACATTGCTTTCGAATGTCTTTGGACCCCTAATCCTAACACTCTGGGGAATGGGGAAAATTACTTAGGACTGAGTGTCAGCCTTTTGAATTCCCCCCACTTTGATATGAATTAATTAAGGCTTAAGCCACAGACCTAGCCTGGCATGGCAGGGCTAATCTCACTGTGTAGATCTTAGTCTGGAATCTCTGTGTTCAGCTAGCTGTCACAGATTTATGAGAACTGGCGTGCCTTGATCATTATCCAAGAAAGCAAAGTATGATGTTAATGTGTCTCATTGATTGAACGTTTAGACGGGAAACACTCACATCAAAGTAATTAACCATTTATTGCAACAAATGGAATACAGTTAAACTTGGGATTAAAGGCTCCGCTTAGGGAGATGATCCTGAGTCCTAGAGCTCTCTGCTATTCTAAATATTTTAGACCCGTTATTGACCTTATACCAACCTTGAAACGTACCTTAGTTACGTCACCATGAATGGTGGTCCTTTATTGGCTACATACATACATACATACATACATACATACATACATACATACATACATACATATGCGGTCTAGCTTAACTTGGACTCAGGGGGGTGGACGCCAGCTGCCTTGCATAGTCCCCAGTGAATAGGCATTTTGCCCTTCACTGGTAACCTTATTTTGGATTTGTTTTAAATATAGGAAGGTTTTATGGGCTGGGCTTTTTACTAAAAAGCCCCCCCTTTTAAAATACTACACACATACATACATACCCACCTACATACATACATTTCAGACGTTTTAGCAGTTTTTAAGGACCCACTTTTAGGCCAGTGCACCAGAGCAAGCTTTTGCCTTTTTTTAAACCCCACCCATTTTAACCAAATACATACATACATACATACATACATACATACATACATACATACATACATACATACATACATACATACATACATACATACATACATACATACATACATACATACATACATACATACATACATACATACATACATACATACATAGCCGATCGAAGTACTTGCACGCTCTGCTTGAGCAAGTATGTGTTTTAGCCTATGCTCTGACCCACCGCTGTCAAACAATTACTAATTAGATGATAAATTGTTTGACCTTTTCTTCATGTTCTTGTCTTTAAGAACCAGCACAACAGTGCTATTTCTGAGAATAACAGCTTTTCTGGCCAACTCTACCATGAAGGAACTAAATCCAAAAGCCTCTGTTGCAGTTTTAACACACGCACAAACAACTATTGAAAGCCAATGAGCCTGGTGCTGTGGTGTTGTAGTCCATAGACACAGCTGCTGCCTAATAGAAGAATCAACGCATTCACTCCGTCACACACTGATCAGACCAGTCAGTAACATCCGACCACAGCCGAGTGAAATTAGTTCTGACAGTGAGCAAGTCAAAGAGGCAATGCTGACTCGAATAAATACTCGCATCTAATTCAACCCACAGCACTGGTCATATGTCATGGATTTAAACTGCTCATCTGATCCAGAGTGCATCCTAGACAAACAAAGAGACGTGACTGAAAAGACAAGACATTGTAATAACGGTGTGGAGATGGGACTTTTCTGTTTGGATGTATGGGCTGTCAAGGCCATAAAGTAGTCTTTTTCCACTCAGTAGGCGTTCCTGCATAACCTCCGGGTATATGATGATGATGTCACGCGCATACAGTACTCTCTATTGATATTTAACACTTTGTTTGCCCCAGAGTGCCCAGCAGATGTGGGAGATTTTACTCTGAAAAGCCCTGCCTTCCATTTCCCCGGGGAGGTGAAATGTTCCATTACTACCTTGCGCTAATAAGTTGAGCACTTCCACATTTGGGCACCAAAATGTGATGCCCAAATGCGGAAGTAGACGGTTCTTCCGGGTGCTTCAAAACGCCACTGAGCGTACAGATTAGGAAATATCACACTTGTGTGAAGTGCTCTAAACAAACACAGGTTTGACTATTGTAACTCCCTCCTTACTATTGTAACTCCCTCCTTACACATGCCTACCTAAATTGTATAGACATTTGGAAATGTCATAGATGAGTACAGTATATAGGTATAATTATTAATTAAGCCAACAGGCACAGCATGCATGACACTGAGGATTTCCCTAGCTAATGGTTTCAGTGGCTGTGGAAGGTCACAGGTGGAGTGGCCTCCGCACTGCAATGTGCTGTCAAAGTGTCATTGTGAAGTCACTGTGGGTGAGAACAGAACTGTAGAAGCTTATTCAGCATTATCTCTCTCTCTCTCTGTGTCAAATATATATATATATATATACACACACACACACACACACACACACACGCACACACACACACACACACACACACACACACACACACACACACACACACACACACATACATACTTGAATTGAGCGTTTTATGTGTAACTGGATTGGGATGGAACTGTATGCAAGTGGAAACCATGACAAGCAGAAAAGCAGGAGGCTCATTAAGTCGTTAAGTTGATCAATTAAGGAATTGATCAAAGGATGGATTCTTGTTGGGTTGACTCCATCTTGCGGTTTTGCAATCTTGCGTGGCTCTCGATCTTGCCCACGAGGGTCACAGAGATCAACTACTTAAGATTCCACACACGCTGTGTGCACATGCACACACACAGCGATGTTTGTCTCCCACATGCCCTTGAGCATATGCCGCCTACCCAAGTCTCACTTTTCTTTTCCAAAGCCATAACATTCACCCCCGTGCTCACTGAAGCCAACACTAGAACTGATTGACTGATTGATGTTTTTCCATATAGTGAACATACAGTATATTTGTACATCAAAAAGGATACAAATCCTGTTCCGAGTTAAAAATCTACTCAATAATAAATGCATTCATACAGTAACTCCAAAAGAATCCACTGGAAGACGATTCTTTGTTTACTTTTTTCTAAACCGGATCACGCGTGCCTATTTGGATGGAATGGTGGTGGAAAGGCTGGTGACATGAGGCTTGGGGTGTGGTGTGGTGCGGTGTGGTGTGGTGCGGCGCGAGGGGTGCGGCGCGGTGCGGTGTGGTGTTGTGCGGTTCGGTGTGGGGTGGGGCCAGTGGAAACCCAGTAATACGCCTGGGGAGACGGGAGGTCTCCTCCATCAGTGTCTCTCTCTGGATAGTGGCCCAATCCCGATGGTATTGAAGTCACTACCGCAATCAGTGTCTGTGCAAGAGATTGAAAACACAGTAATATTGCAGGTGGCAGTCTGCCAATATTTAGTAATTGTCATGGATGGTGCATATGGAAATCTATTTCTGGAGCAGCGGGAGATGAAGCATATCTTGATGTGTGGATATTAGCCAGGGGACTGCATGGGAGGAGTATTGATGTGTGATATGGAAACATAGTCATGTGTTTGTGAGCAACACAATATGACACCTGCTATTTGGGGAACATGTTCACCTCAATAGGGAGTATGATAGCCATGATTCATGGCCAGTATCATGGACAGTATCATGTCAGGTTTTATGGAAACAATTAAAAAAACACTCCTCATTCGACTGTAGAGTTAATGGGAAAAGAATCAAGGCTGAAATGAAGAAACTGCACTTGAATAATGTTAAATGTACCACCCCTGTTGAGAAACACTAGGTTAGATGAAACATGTAAAAATCATATCACATATCCCCTTCATACACTGGTCAGTTTAAAAACATTTTATATCATATTATCACATATCCCCTTTCATACACTGGTCAGTTTAAAATCAAAGCCCCAGACTTTAACCCACTGGCATTACAATTACACAAAACCTAAGGACAGCCTTTGGGGCGACAACATCACAGAGGTGAGGATTTGATTCACAGCACACAACAACACTGTCAGCTGATTCCACTCCTATTCCTATTCCTTCACTTCACCATGCTTCACTTTATTATTATTTAACAAAATCACTGCAGAAATGTTACGGGATCAGCAGGATTGATTTCAAAATAAAATGTAGTGTGGCGTCTAGACTGGAGTCTCTCAAATCTCCCAATCTTACTCTGACAGCTGCCAATGCCAACACTGCTGAATTATTTTATTTATTTATGGAAGGAAGCTCTAGAGAGAGGATTTGCCTGATAGTCTATGCAGTTTTTTTGGTGTATTTTCTCAAAAACCTAAAATTATAGGCAATATGTATGCAGTTTGAGGTTTTGCGCTCGACAGCCGAAAGTGAGTTGTTTTCATGAACCTCTCTCTCTCTCTCCTCTCAAACCAATTAGAATTTAATTAAGATTATGCAAATCCCACCTAGATCATCATGTGTATGCATGTGCGTGCGTGCGTTCGTATGTGCGTGTTTGATACTTTGCGTGAGTGCATGTCATCACAGGTAATGAGAACACGTAAGGGAAGTGCAGAGATCCTCACATTTCAAGAGGCTTTTTAGGGTTAGAATCACACACGTACACTACAGGTGGGTGTGTGTGTGTGTGCACGTGTGCTGTCTGTCTGTATGCAGTCACAGTGTCAGATTACCGGTATTACTCTGTTCGAAGGCGTCGAATCTCAGTTTGATTATGTGTGGATGTATGAATATGTATATACACATTTTTCTAGAAGTGTGTGTGTGTGTGTGTGTGTGTGTGTGTGTGTGTGTGTGTGTGTGTGTGTGTGTGTGTGTGTGTGTGTGTGTGTGTGTGTGTGTGTGCGCCTGTCTGAGTGGTTACGCTCATGAACATGCATAAACTTTAGTAAAAGTATTAATACTGCATGTAGAATACTCTGCTACAAGTAAAATTTGACTTGAGTAAAAGTACTGAAGTATTGGTGTCAAAATGTACTTAAACTACCAAAACTAGAAAGCGCTCTTGACAAATCTTTTGAAAATCTACATTGTGAGACATTGTGAGCTTTTAGATGCATTCTAGATGCCCGAACCACCTTAAGCTATATGGCTCCAAGTAAAGATTCCTCAAAATTGTACATTACTTGAGTAAATGTATTTAGCTACTTTACACCACTGGGAGGGGGGTGGATGGGGTGTGTGTCTCTGGATATATAGATGCTGAAGT
Source organism: Protomyctophum bolini (assembly GCF_963924005.1). Taxonomy (NCBI): domain Eukaryota; kingdom Metazoa; phylum Chordata; class Actinopteri; order Myctophiformes; family Myctophidae; genus Protomyctophum; species Protomyctophum bolini. The sequence goes on from NC_137865.1 coordinate 12,733,844, forward strand.
GAGCTAGGCTACAGTAGGTGACACTCTTAAGCTAGATTGGAAAGAGATCCTCTGAGCCCGGAGAGAAACGAGAGGCCACTGAAGGCCGCTGTGAGCTGACTGTGAAGCACGCGAGTATTAGAGACTAAAGTGGACATGTCTTGTCCTGGTTGTTCAAAGGCTGGATAAGATGGCAGATTTTAACAGGGATTTGAGAGGAATGAGATATAATCCACTGAGATAATTTAATGATGGCTATATAGAACATTGTTCTAGTGCCAGGGGTTGGTGGATTATATTTCCTGCATGTAGGAAATGGAATCCCTTCCTTCATAACTCAATGAGTGCATGGTGGCACCAAATGTGCCAGGGCAGCAATTAGAGGAGTTGAGGCATTCAATTTAGTTTCACTTTACTTTACTACAGTATGTCTAAAATCTCAGCAAAATAACCCAGGGCTCAAGACTTTTGCCTTTTGAGACACACACACAAACTTATCCGATTGATCGTGAAACTGTGCCTGCAGTTTCAAATGTTTCATATTGGCCTTATGGTGCCACTATAACGGGTCACAACACATCCATATGTAGGCAACCCGGCCTGCTGGGGAACTGCGAGCAGAGGAGATTCACTTTTCATAGAGAATGCAAAAGAAAAGAGAATCAAGAGTATTAATTTGTCACTCAATCATAGTGGCATGTTTCGACTAAAAAGATCTAGTGTCGTTTTAGTCTACTACATACAACAAACATGTATCTTGGCAGGCCTTGATGGCGGGATTTTTCACTTTGTTGCATGCTGCGTTGCGTTGTGAGCTTGTAGATCTGCTATTTTCACAACACCTGATCACAACCAACGATAAAAGGACTTGTCGTAGTTGTAGTGGATCTCTTCTCCGCTAGTCCCTCTCAAAACATTTTAGTGTTTATTTGTTTATGAAATTGTCAGTATATTTAGTCTTAGTTTCATTCATCGTAGCTTAGTTTGTATTTACTGTAGTTTTTATTTCGTTTCGTTGGAAAAAGGTAGTCGACGACCATTTTTCGTCAGTTTTAGTCGACAAAATTAACACTGACTCACTCATAGTGGCACGTTCCGCAAGACTGTGTTACACCAATACCAATATACACAAGATAATTAGTTGATACTGAAATAAAAAGAACAAGAAAACAATTCATTTCAATCATAATTGTATTGTATAGAAGTCCCAGTAAAGCATACGGGGCAATATAGCAGCAACAGGGTTGGTATTTGTATTCCGAGGCCAACATGCTTTGCTCTCCAAACTAAAGCCGACATTTAATTTGCAACCAGAATGAGGTGAACTTTGTGTGAAGCAGGTCATTCTGCAGCCGTAATCGAAGTGGCCCCTTCTCTGCACCTAATCTGGAACTGTTAGGGTGGGTGGAGGGCCATGCACTGCTGGCTCCTTGTGTGTGTGGGGGGGGTGTGTGTGTGTGTGTGTGTGTGTGTGGGGGGGGGTGTGTGTGTGTGTGTGTGTGTGTGTGTGTGTGTGCAGGGGACGCGTGAATCTGGCAAGGTGTGAGTGAGTAAGCAGGTGTGTGGGTGTGTGTGTGACTCAGAGTGTGAGTAAGCAGCTTTGTGCACTGTGTGCACATAACCACACATAATTATAATACGTAGCCACAGTGATTTAGCAAATGTGCTTTCATCTAAATTGCTTTCCAAGTGCATTACACACACACACACACACACACACACACAGTACCGGAAGTCTCACGAGATGCATGCAACTTCACTCATGATTTCCTTGAAGTCCTTATATCAACACTATGGCAAGGCAGTTGGGCGGGCAGACCTCTGGCATAAAAAAAAACATATTAGCAATGTAATCAATGTAGCTACGCCCAAATATGGAGTGTGTTGTTTAACCTCGGTGTGTCATCATAGCATCAGCCACAAACAAATCTCATCTCTTTAATTTGGGCAAAAAATGGAGGCATGCCCATGTATGGGCATATACTAACTTGAGTAGGTTAATAGATACATTAACCTACTTACACATTTCGGCGCCTTGCACGGAATATCTGCCACTTATATAACAGGTGTCTCCTGTGGCACAGCCGTTATGCCATGCTCAAACACAGCGCAGAATGGAACACCTTCCAGCCAAACACAACAGCCAATCAGAGTGCCAATTTCGACATTATTTGTGGTATTTTTATCTTCCTCAAATTTTGTCCATATCCGTTCTGGCTAAGAAAGTCTTACCTCTCTCTTTTGTAATAGACATAGTGTAAGTACGTTTTCATTTTGATCTTTATAGTGTTTTTCAGGGAATTTTTCACAATTATGGCTCTAGAGTGCCAAGCAGATGAGGTAGATTTTACTCTGAAAAGCCCCGACTTCCATCTCCCCCCAATACCGGGAGGTGGAATCTTCCATTACTACGCGATAATAAGTATTGATCCAAACCACGAACAGCGCTGTGGATTCAGAGATACTAGCAAGATGTGTGGGGCCTGTAAACCAGGAAGTGAATGGCTGCGTGTGCAGCAACACAGCTCCAGACCAGGACGGATGAACAAGGCGTTGCTTAGGAAGGCCGCTGTCAAAAAAAACATTTTAGTTATCATGTTTTATACCATTAAAAAGGAACTAAAGACTGCACGTCCTGGCAGCACCTGTCTCCGTCCTCTGCCTCCTACGGGTGTAATTATGAAGACGTGTAGACATGTCCTGGGCATAATAGGTTTAAAGAAATCAGAGCGTATAGAATGGCAGACCTTCCTGCAAATCACAACTACCCCTCCCTTTCTTCTGCCCTTCTCAACGTTGGCGCAGAATGGCAAACCTTCCGTTCAATCACGGCGGCGTCTCTCTTTATTCTGCCGTCCTCAGTTTTCCAGCCATTCATGGTAATGTTTCCGTCCAATCACAGGGCCAATTTCCGTCCAATCACAGCGGGCCATTTCTGTCCTCAATGTTCAGCACCATGGTAATTGTCCGTCCTATATTTCGCGGTCACTATACTAAAGTTATTGGTCTCCAGCCGAGAAGGGGGAAATCTCATTATGAGTGTTGCGCAATGTCTGATGACATTTCCCTATCTGCCACATACAGTGTAAATTGCTCGCGTTGTGAGGTATTGTGAGCTCATAGATCCGCTATATAAGCAGTCCTTTTACCACATGAATAGAAGAACAGATGAACTATAGCTGCTTCCTGACATCAAAGGGCTCGGGGAGGAAAGAGAAAAAAAGAAGGAACAACTGTGTGTACAAGCTCTGACCCTTCATTCCATACAGAACAATTAAAACTGCAGTTGCCTTGAGCAAGGCACTTAACCCCCCTGACTTCTGTAGTGGTGGGTGATAATGAATACAGCTGTACTGCGCAGAGCGAACAACGATCTGGGCAGCCGCTCTAGCTGTTGTAATTGTGCAGCAGGGCATTGGGAAGAAAAGAAAGAAACATGGCGCCTGTCACTTTTAGCCACATTCTGTATTGAACGTCACATTCAAGCCGAGATCAAACCGTCACACTGGGGCTCAGACCTCAGTGATACGCTTGACTAACACAAATCAATTGCTTGAATCAACACCAAAAGATGCATGGGAGAGAAAAGGGAAGAAGAAAAAGAAGACTGCTCTTGAATGCAGAATTGCTCCAGCAGTATCTGTCTTATTGAGGCATAAATGTTCTATTGTTCTCTGCATTTTCTTTGGTGTTGTATAATTCATGGCGCTAGCCATATCCAGTGTCATGTCAAAGGCTTTTACATCAGCGGATTACTATTTTAGGCTGTGCTCAGAGGGGAAATATTTCCCCCTGAATTTAAAACATTTACACTGTATTTTATCGTGTCTTTTCCTGTGAATAGTATGCCGTGTTTACAGCTAGCAGTAGGGGTCACATACAGTATCAACATTATTACTACAGTATGCTAAATCTTCGTTCCTATATACTCTCACCTATAGTCATGATGAAGTGTGGGTCATGACCGAAAGAATGAGATTGTGGATACACGTGGCCGGAATGATTCTTCTCAGGTGGCCAGCCTCTCCCTTAAGGCCTATTCATAGTCTGGAATTTCGGTGGTGAGGTGACCACCGCTCCGGTGGTGAGCTGACCACCGGAGCTGAAATAACGTTGAGCGGTGGTGAGTAAAAACAGAGAGAAGGGCTGGAGCGGTGGCGGTGGTTTGCTCTTCACCGCGGCTCGTGACGTCATGTTGTAGTTCGGTGGTCACCCCACCACCGTAAATCTACTATGTATGAGCCTTTAGAGATAGGGTGAGAAGTTCAGTCACCTGAGAGACTCGGAGAGTATGGCCGCTGCTCCTTTAAATGGATGGGAGCCAGTTAACCCATTCTGGGCGGGAACCCCTATTGGTATCTTACCCCCTCAGGCCGGGCACCCATATTTGGGTTCTGTACAGTATGTACAGTATTCAAAAATGTACATTTTTTGATGCTGCTATATAAATATTTTAAGTTTTTCAGAAACCTTAGGTCAGGATTTAGAGGCGTTTTTAGAATCGGCCTTAGGCCTAAATGGTGATTCTGGCATCTACTATGGATGCTTTCTCTGTGTTATTAATCACACAAGTTTATTGAAGATGTTGCTGTACAACCAATGAACCACATAGGCATTACCCTACATGCTTTTCATACAAAAGGTTTTCCAAAAGATTTTCTCTCGAGGAAGGAAAGAAAGTGCTGTAGTGACAATTAAGCAAAAGAAGGAAAAAAAAATGCAATAGCTCCAAAGCTATAGTAGACAACGTTGATCCTAATGTGTGATGTCATGATGATGTATTGCCTGGAGCTGCTCCATTAAGAATGAATTAACAGCAGCTTCATGTTTTAGCGATGCATTCAATTCCAAAGTGAGGCGCTGTACCTCCGTTCCTCCTCGTGGTTCAAAGTGAGGCACTGTACCTCCGTTCCTCCTCGTGGTTCTGTTTATTTCTCCATATCATTCTAGTGTGGTTTTGCTGAATTCCACTGTTTAAAATCCAATTTAAGTGATGGTCTCATACAGCAATATACAGTATTATCCATTGAAGTGTGTCATGCAGTGTACAGTTGCCATATTGACTTTTGCATTGAACCTCATGAATATTCAAAGTCCGGTTACTGATCTACTGAGGGCACAATGTCGGTCTGTTGTTGTTGTTCTGCATGACTGAAAGCACATGCTTTTAATCTGGAATTGTGTGGCAGTGATTCTGGCTCTGCTGCTATCTCTTTATCTGTCTTTCCTTCTTTTATCACCCCCTGCGCGCGCGCGCGCGCGCGCACACACACACACACACACACACACACACACACACACACACACACACACACACACACACACACACACACACACACACACACACACACACACACACAGAGAGGCATTGTAGAAGTCTTACTTTTTCTGCGCACTTAACTGAACTACTTTTGCTAACCCCAAGACTCATTGTTTGTAAATATCACATTTTGCTCTATTTCCCACCATCACAAATCACAAAGAATAATCTGTTGATTAGCTCCTTGAGAAATATTCACGTTGCCTTTTTGCAGAATAGAGTAGACTAAAGGGGTACTACACTAAAGTGGTAATTGTCTGTATAGCAGCACCAATGCAGGGTTAGGGTTAGGGTCTATTTGCCTTTTCTCCATGGCAGTGATTGTGTGTGTGGCGACCGGGTCTCGCCCAAACACGGTGAGGGAATTGCAATTCCGTACATACACCGTACACGCCTAGAAAAACCCAAAGTCCATATGATACTGAAATCCTCCCCATAGACAATGACGGAGGGGTGGTGTTGTTGCGTCGTTATAGTTCGAGAGTTATCTGACAGTCCAATAAACAGGCTGTAAACATAAGTCATGGAATAATAAGAACTGGCATATTTTAATGATTGCCCGGGATACTTATCCCAAAATGAATGGTCCATGTGATATGCATATGAACAGCAAAGACATAGATGAAAGCAAATACGACCTGTTACAACACAAATTAGATTTGATCATATCAGTCCGTTGGTCAGGGCGCCACAATTGAAGCGCAGGCCAGAGAGGGGTCGTCTGCCCTGGAGAGCTCTGACGTGTCAGACACTATATAGAAATCTTTCTCTCTCTGTGACCTTGCTTCTGCACGGCTAGGGTGCATACTCTTATATGTAATGGTAACTGCTTAAAAGGTCTACTTTATCCCATCAGTGTCTCTACCGAACTTGAGCCACGGGAGACAACCACCAAGCGGCCCTAAAGGGCCACAAGTTGCCGTGTCGAGCGTTGCGAAGTTCGGTAGAGTTCAGTAGTGGTGAAATATTACAGAATAGTACAGAATTGCAATTGCATGCAATTTTGCCGTATTTCTGTGAGATTGGGTTGGGATATTAAATGTCCCAACCCAATCTTAGTGATGTTTTGTAGTACATGGATACAGTGTCGACAGATGAACCCCCCCACAGACACAGCGTCTACATTTACATTTACTATACTGTACTTAACTAACATTTTGAGGTATTTTTTTACCTTACTTGAGTATTTTCCATTTCCAGTACTTTTACTTCTACTCCATTTCATCTCAGAGGCAAATATTGTACTTTTTCTCCACTACATTAATTTGAAAACTTTAGTTAGGTTACTTTGTAGATTTTGATTGTTATTACAAAGCATCCAGTAACCACTTCAGCCCTATATACATTTTAGCCATTTGAAAATAGCCGATCTACAAGCTCTTTAGTTTACTTTTACTTTTTACTTTAGTACATTTTGAATTCCGGACTTTTACTTGTATATAACAGAGTATTTCTATATTGCAGTTATGATACTTTTACTTAACCACTAGATGTACCACTAAGTTATTTTTGTGCTGTGATGGCCTAAAAGGTCTCCAGTTAAGACTTCCACTTCCAGAGTGAAAGCGGAGAAAAGAAAAGAACCTTATGTTTCCTCTAGGGAAGGTTTGCTGAGCGGGCATGCAGTTCTTACTTTCATGTACATTAACTTCCCCACATGGGAGCTGCCCAGTATACAACCACAGTCTATTGCTGGACGCTGGAACAGCTGGCGGGTCAAGCTTTGTGGGAGAGAGCACATTCACTGTAATGACTGATCTGTTGTTACTGTATATCTGCCGCTACTTTTAACGGCTTCATTTGTTATTTTTAATCATGCACTTTATGTACAGCCTACAGAATACTGTTCATATTTCTTTCCCCCTTTCTTAACGCCAAATTACTTATTTGTTTGCAAAGTGAAGTTGAGTAACAAGCACACACGTGTGTGTGTGTGTGTTAATTCTTTCTGTGCTATCTACAAATATAATCGTACCCTATCGGGTACGGCATCAGCCATCTACGAACATGTTCGTACCCCCCCCGTTTACTCCATATATGAAAGCGACGGCCATCAATTGACCTTTTAGCATTGTTCCGGTTGCTATGGAGAGCCTCCGTCCCTACCAGCTATGGGATTTCTTTCCATCCAGCTCCATTGAGCCTCCATTATAACATCCCGACGATCGTAAATCATTTGTGACTTTGTCTCACATTGCTCCGGACATGTAAGCGTTTCTGACGAGAGGTAAGGGGTATGAGCTAATACTACTGATTACTGTGCTCACAACAACAGCCCCCACCTCACTGATAACCCTAATACTACTGATTACTGTGCTCACAACAACAGCCCCCACCTCACTGATAACCCGGGAATGAAACAGAGGAGCGTAGAGTGAGAGTGGACGGATGGCACAGGTTAGGTGTGCTTATGCTACAACCTAGTGGGAATCCAAATCATTTTAATGCCACCCTTAAATGGTGGCCTGCTCCCAATTGAACAGCAAAGAAACAGGTGCTATTGCTAGTGTATTATATAAGAACATAAGTCATTTGAGAACATAGCATAATTAATTATGCTAATTTGGTGGAAGAACCAGAACTGTCACCGAGCCAAGAGTTACATAATCACACCCTTCATGATTACTGACTGCAAGCAATATGCAGCAAAGTGTATCAACACATTAAACCCTTTCTATGAATAGATTTGGAAAAAATATAGAACCCATTGGAAATGATTAGCAGTGTGTGTCTCTTATGCAATCATCAACAGCCCCAGAACCCGCTGTGATCAAAACAACACAACTCAAATTGAATTGAATTATTATGCTTGTGACCTAATTTTAATATGATTTGTAAAACAATGCATAATACCCCGCACTGTTTTCACATAAAAGGTATATGGAGACACCTGACCTGCCTGCACCATTCAAAATCCCGACAGGGTTACGCCTGTTTCTTTGCTCCGGGGTTACCAGCCGGTCCAGACGGTCCTCCGAGGTAGAAAGTCTGGTGACACTGAGGTTACTACGGGTCTGTGGGGGGAAATATTGCTCTGTGTTGGCTCTTTAAGAAAATAAGGCTATATGGGGCAACACAAAGAAACAAGCAAAACGAACTAAACCTAACCTTAAATCAATAACAAACACTAACTGATCCTACCACATGAAAGATAATGGTTACATTATGATTGGGCCTGACCAAAAGACATTTACATACCGTACGTGCATAATTATACGAACATAATTCTTTTTACAACTTAAGCATGACTCAATGTAACATTATCACCACTGAGGCAGATAATTATACAACTCGGGGTGCTCCAAACTTTTGTTTGGAGCAGAGTTTTGACACGGCAGCACCGCCCTGGACAGCGTGCACACACAGTACAGACAGGCAGGGGCGGGTTTTACTTACACACTAGAACCATTATGTGCCCAGCAGGACCCTGAGGTCAGCTGACCACGGTCTATTGGTCCTATTCCTCGTACCAGGTTAGTCACCAAAGGTGACAGAGCCTTTCAGCCTGTAGTGCTCAGACTCTGGAATGCCCTTCCTCGTGACCTGAGAGTTTGGGGACATTTGAGGACATTTTTAAGAACGAGCTAAAAACACTATACTGTTCCAACATGCGCTTGAAGAATGCCATTGAGCTTCTCCTCTAGGTGTGAAATGTGTCTGTTTTCTTTTTTTGTACAGTTTTGTGTTTTTAGTTTTGTTTTTATTTGAATGTTTCTTGCCGTTTTTATTCATGTTTTATGTAAAGTACTTTGTGAGTTATCTCTGTTAAAAGTGGTTTACAAATAATAATGACAGACAGCCCGCATATACACACAGGACATGATTCTACAACTGAATATCGGTCACTGTTGCTTATCTGTGGCCGACGGTGTCTTGGTGTGTGTACTATACCAGCATTTACCTTCTCTGACACTGCAGGTTTCTCTGGATAATGGCATCGGCTCAATGCCTACAAGTTACATTGTTTAATTATGCCGCTCCCATTATGAGAGACTTTAGTGAGCATGCAGGTGGTGAATTGTGCAGAACTCAGAAGAGGGATTTGCATACATACTGTACAACATTGATTTTTCTTTTGGTTTGGCTGCCATTTATATTCTTGGTGGAGTTTGGAGTGCAAAGCCTGAAGCTTTCTCTCGCTCACAGGCCAGGGTGTTGTGCAGGAAATACTGAGTAATCAGCCAAGAGGGAGAGAGAGAGAGACATGGCAGAATGTAATAGAGTTGCATAACTCCAGCAGAACAACAGCAACTGTAATCTGAGAGTCTCTGAAAGCTACAGAGGGGGAAAGGTGTCTGTCTGTCTGTCTGTCTGTCTGTTTTTCTTTCAGTAATAAAACGCTATTTATCATGCCCATGTGCTGACTGCAAAAATCTGATTATACTGTACATAGTTATTGAGGTCCTCTGGTGCCCTTTTTTTAAACTTGAGGCAAAATGTACCGGGTAGTGTGCTGGACATTTAACTATAGCCACTTCATCATGACAGGTGTGTGCAAGAGGGAGGTAGTCATTCAGAGTGCTTTAGTTTTAGAAGGGACAGTGGTGGTCTATTTATAACAGACTAGAGTAGGGAGAGTGAAGATATCAGCTAACTGACTGACTATTGACCATATGCAGACCGCATCCATCTTGCCAGCAAGGTGCTAACTAGGTGCAACTTCCCATTGACAGCTAAACGTCAAACTCACCAACATTGCAGCTGTGCGGAAAGCTTGAATTATCCTCTTTTCAATCTGTAGTTTTTGTTTCATAAAAATCCACCATAGACATGTTATGAGCTACTTCCTGTCAAGAAATTCCTTGCAGATGATTTTGTGTCAGAGTTTGGAAGCGCTCGTTTTCAGTAAAGCAACCTCCTGCTACCTCCTGCATTATGTGCAAATTCAAAACAGGTGGTACGCATGGTCTGTTGAGTGATATTCAACAAGCAGTTCCAAACTCGTTCCAAAAATCACCTGCAATGAATTTCTAGGAAGTAGCTTGTGTCTACGGTGAATTTTTATGAAACAATCAGTCTGCAGATTTAAAGAGGATAATTCAAGCTTTTCGTACAGCTGCAATTTTGGTGAGCTTGACGTTGTGTAATACAATTACGGTAGACTTTTTGGATGAATGGGCTGTCTATGGGAAGTTGCACCTAGTTAGCACCTTGCTGGCAAGATGGATGCGGTCTGCATATGGCCAATAGTCTTAATTCTAAAAACATGCGTAGAAGAATTACATAACTGTATTGCATTTTTAGTAGTCCATGATTGAAGCCACGCTATTGGAACTCGACGTTTGTTGTGATTTTGATAATGCTCTCCAGCTCACAATTGAATGTCTTGTACTCATCTGAATCTCAACCTTCCACGTTGCAAGTGGCAGTGCTGATTTTAGCAGAGCAGGCACTTTCCCACTTTGCTGCTTCTGATCAGCAAATGTTGATGCATTTATACGCTTTAGAATGTCACTGATTCTGTTTATGCCTCTGTGTTATCTGCTGCGCCCTGGAAAATAATTATATTCCAGAAACATTCACATATTGTATAAGCATGTGAATCATAAAAGCCATATAATTTGTCTTGTTTGCTGTTTTTAGTCTGCCTGTATGCGGTGAGAAGCAGACGCCAATTAATCATAACCTATTATCATCATCATTCGAGTGCCCTTGAGATCTGCGACACAAGCTGCTTCCACTGGTCTCTGTTGTTGCTCATTGCCACACCAAGTTCATTTACAGTCAGTCCTGTGTCCCTACTCAGAACATCTGGAAATGTGAGCGGTCTTGTTCCTCTTGATGGGCAGGGTATAGTCTCCACAGACGGATATCCACAATGTGTATGTCCAGCAACATACGCTGCCAATGTGTTCCTTCGTGTAAGGTGGCTCCTGGTGGTTGGTTGGTTGCCTGTCGCACGTGTGTGTGTGTGTGTGTGTGTGTGTGTGTGTGTGTGTGTGTGTGAAGGGCGTGCGTGTGTGATGGCTGATGGCTCCTAAACAACATAGCAATGTTCCCAGTTTGATTCCAGCAGGCTACCTGTGTCTCTCTCTACCCATGGCTTCCTGCCTCTCCCTTATCTCTCATATTTAAAAAATATATATAATCATACTCATCAACGCAAAATGGCCGTAGGCGAGACAAGCTCCAGGGTAGGATAGTGGGACAGGATAGTCATAGAGCTGACTTGACGATGAAGCCGTCTGCTCCCTGGTGTTAAAATGGTTAGTGGGTTCATATAGCTTTAGGTTGTGAATCTGGGCCAAGGATCAAACATCTCGCCCCAGGTATAACATCATGCTTTTTTGCATACGTTTGCAGTGTTGGTAAGGGGAGGCGCGGGATGAAAGTGGTCGAACCGTGCGGGATACGGATAGCGCTTCTCTCCAGGGATTGAAATCCCTGCCCCAACTCCCTATGGATGTACTGTAGAAGCTGTACACTTTGGTTCCGCATGCTCACTGCACCGTTTCTGCACTGTCGCTATAATAACTCTGTCAGGAACTGTTGACAGAGTGCAAATTTTGCTCCATTTTCAACCCGTCAAAAGGTGTGATACCGTTATCTCCGTTTGAGATCAGTGTATCTACAACAGTGGAGATAGAGCTGGCTGCAGTGGCTGTGGCTGCAAGGTACTTTATTCATAGCCCAATAGCAACCCAACGTGCTTTCTATCGGGCATACAAAAGGCATTAAAAGACATGAAAGGGGCATAGGAGTGGGCATGGTTTTTCTGGCACCACTGAAAAATCTGCCATTAATTTTCCCCATAGGGATTTACAAAAATATTGATATCAATTATTTTAAGCCTAGAATCGATACAAAAGAAATATCAACAAAACATATGCATTGACAAAAACAGGAGAGCTCATGTATAGAATTAAAATCAAGAAAGAACAGATGGGTTTTAAGTATGGATTTAATATCTAGGGATAAAAATATTAAGACAACAAAAGTAGGGATTTAAAGGCCCAAATCTAAAGCACGGTCACCCCTGCTCTTCTTGTTAGTCGGACGAACAGCAGCAGCTTGTCCACGGATGTTAAAGCCCTGGGTGCAGGGATAGAGCTCCAGTAAATCCAAAATAGTTCATATAGCCTGCATTACAACCATTTTGACAACTTTAAACATTTTTTATACTTTGGTTATTCAAAAATAGCAGATGCACAAGCTCATAGCGTGCTCAAGCTCATTGTGTGTGTGGCGTGCGTGCGTGTGTGTCTGTGTGCGTGTCTGTGTGCGTGCATGTGTGTGTGTGCTCGCACACATGTGTCTGTGTACTGTCACAGTACGTTTACATGTATACTACGCATCACATGCTCAAGTGTTAATGCTTTGCAGCAACAAAACAACTCAATTAAAATGTGCAAATTAGCCTGTAGCAGTTCATGATTAAATGTGCAGTCTCCTGGCTGAAACGAACACAGGGCTAATTCTGTCAGGACACTGAAAGTCACACCGTGGGTCATTGGATAGGTAGCAGCTTACCTTGCACACATCCATCACCATCATGCTGTCTATTATGAAGCTAAAAGTAGCTTTTCACCTGTAACAACACAACTATGAACTGTATTCTGGCCATGACATGTGGACGGGCCAGAGGGCAACAGCAATTCTGTATTTAGTTTGAGTGGTCTTTTGAATACCATTGGTCCTCACTAATATCATGAGATGGTTTTTGATTGATTGAATAGTTTAATAGACAGAATGTATAAACAGAGAGTACAGCAAACACTCGGTCCAAAAGGGATAGCACAAAAGAAAAGTCCCTGCGGTCTTGTTTCCATTTACTATGCAATCAATTCAGCTGTGGACACCCGTCTACCAGTGAATATCATCGTTTAACACATTTTTTCTTTTTCAAACAAGATCTTTTGAAAACATGAAAACAATGGCTTTCATTTCAGCATGCTAACTTTCCAGTAAGCCTTCCGTTTATATTAGCATTGATTCCCCATCGATGACTGTTAGCCATCCTCTGAGACACAGACTGAGTAGAATAAAATCGTAACATATTATAATGAGCACTATAGTGAGGACCGGAGGAGATCTCCTAAAGATATCTATCAAAACGGCACACAAACATTATATAACTAATGTAGTTCAATCACTCAGTTTAGTAGAAAGAAGTCCAACTCCCTTATAAGTGGCATGATCCTGTATTCTCCTATCTTATTTGTTCAAACGTGGCCATTGTGCTTTGTCTCCTATGAGTCAGACCCCCAAAGGACGAGAGCAAAGTCTAACTGGGTTATTGTATACACTGGGTTAAAAGTTTGACATCCGTGATCTCTTGCTGGCTGACTCACACACACACTTGCACTGTTGTTAAGGTGTTTAATCTGCACCGTTATTTGCACTATAATGTAGGCTATATTTTATTTATAAAATTGTTGTGTTCCTCTAGTCTAAAGCATACTGAATTCCCCTGTGTACAAAATGTGATAGTAAAAACACTCAACAACATTCAGGTCGTAAATCTATACCATGTTCAAGTATTGTTTAAAATGCAGAATGTTTCGTTGCTGTCGTGTGGAAACCTCATATGTCCAAAACTGTTACTTTTCAGCAGACAAATCCAAATATAGATGATCTACAGTACAAGCTCAAAGCGTGCCGCAATGTGACACATTTTGATCTTTTAGATTGGCTATTGTTGTTACTTTTGTGTGACACTGTAGTACATACAGTACGACTAAGTGGCGCATAAATGCATGACAAAGAAACAATATAATAATAACGTGAAAATGTAAATATTTGGAGATAAGAGGTTTCTGCCCGACAGCCACCATTCACTGGAAAAAAGAGAAGGAGGGGAAATACAGGTGTTATTGTTTAGTTTCATGCATCCACTCTGGGCTTCACGTCTACTACATCCCTCCTTAAATCACGCCCTCAGGCATGCCAGGAGGCAGAAAAAGTGCAGCGGTGTTTGCAGTCAGCAACCATGCAATCAAAAGTTGGACATGTACGTACAATTCAGTACTTGTATAAGCTCCACTTCTATACTTCCATAGTGCTTCGGGAGGAGAACTCTGGTGCGTTTTCCTTCATCAACAAAATGTTGTGTTGTATATGCTTTATATGCTTTATTGACTGTCAATGGGATGGGGGGGGGGGGGGGACATGTGCCGTACATAATAAGCACATACGTGAGTCGTGAGCGGCACATACTGTATGAGGTAAGCAGGGAATTTGGCAGCCATTCATCTCAGGAATCAATAATTAATTTGAGGACAAGCAGCTAAATGGAGGATCATTTAGTATATCAGATTTATAGAAAGTCCGGAAATGTAGCCTATACATCACTAATGCATCTATAGCAGACACAGCTGTGTTCTTGTCTCTCCTACTGTATAGCTCAGTGGTTCTCAACCTTTTCAGAACCTGCAACATAATCATGTGAACTGGGGATCCCCCCCGAAATAATCATATTTGAACTGGGGACCCGCCCAAAATAATCATATTTGAACTGGGGACCCACCCAAAATAATCATATTTGAACTGGGGACCCACGCAAAATAATAGCATTTGAACTGGGAACCCCCACCACCATGACAAGCACTTGGAATTGAAGATGTTGAGGCATTACATTCCGATTGACATTCCGATGATATACAAGTTGTTATTATAGGCATGGAGGGGCAGCACCGGCCGGCGGTAGCATCAGCGTTAGCTTAGCTTGTTTTCAGGTTTTATAAGATCCTAAAGACCCCAGATTGTCTCATTGTCAAATAAGGGCGTGTGCACGTCAGATCCGTATGTAGGCTGTCTAACATGTGAGTAAAAGCCCCCAAAAAAGAAAAGGCAAAAAAACCAAACATTTATTTTGTAATTGCCGGATTAAATGAAATGAAAGGAAGGTGAGGTCCCTCGTCTTGGTACAGGACGGGTCGTGGTGAGAAAAACGAGGCCCCGTGTTCTTGGCATACTTTGTGTTAAAGTCACTTCACAGACCCCCCCCACACCCTACCCCTGGAGATCTCGACCCACAGGTTGAGAACCACTGCTGTGTAGCTCATGGAACCTCATTAGCTGTGTAGGAGGCATGGCTGGGTGCAGCTCATTGGGATTCATGTCCTTCTGTTGGTTTGTTTATAGAGGGAGCCCTTCCCTCAGGCACTATAGCTACTTTGCTGATGGCAAAAGCACCCGCGATTGCACGGACAGAGAGCACATATCAGCCTCTCTCCTCTCTGATCCACACCCTCACCGAACAGAAACAACGGGGAGTGACATTTCTAATTTTGATTTTGATGCTAATAAAAGAAAAAGGGCAGGGCTACAGTATGGCATAACACAAGCTTATTATAAAAAGTTATTCTGTGGCATTGTGTGTGTGTGTGTGTGTGTGTGTGTGTGTGTGTGTGTGTGTGTGTGTACTTTCAGAATGAACCCAAAGGCAGTCATATTACAAGCCTTGTAGCTCTGAAGGATAATGACACCCATGTGTTCTTTATAAGCACAAAGCCAACAACACCGCTCTATAGCATACATCACATTTTATTTCTCTTTTCTCTTCTATCTTCTCTCTCTTCTCTTTGACTAAATGAATAGGCCTGTACAGCATGAAAAGCAGGTTGCATGCTACAGGTACAGTATGCAGGGCTATACTGTACAAAGTGATTAATAGTGATTATGTATATTTATATAACATTGATAATGACACCATGCATCTCCATATGGGGATTTGCAGATATTGGGATATTTTGATATTTTTGTCTGGCTGACTTTAGAGCAACACACTTCCTCGGCTCCTCATTGATTGATTGATTGATTGAATAATGTATACAGTTTGCAGACAAAAGCACAGTCTTAGACTTTTACTGAGGCCATGTGTCGAATTGCAGCCACCTGTAAGTGCTCTTTGAGAGTGGTTTTGAGGGATATACATGTCGATTTTGAAGTCTATCCCTCAGACAATTCTCCAGATACCCGGAGAGTTACAAACATAAGCAGAGACGTCATTCATTTATAGTTTATAGTCATCATGGCAACATTTATATTCTGATAAGTGGTATAAGAAAGAACGTATACACTGTATATGGTACAATATACAGTATATGCCCTATATATTATGGGCCTACAGTACATAAAAAAATGTTTGAATGCAACACTTGCTGTAGCAGCAAATTACAGGTTCTCAAGACAATAATTAATATAGCACTTGGATTGTCTTGTGGTTCCTTGGCCTCCAGCCTTCTGGTGGCATCCGTGTAAAAGGTCTGTGAGTCGCGCAACTGAAATGCTAATTAGTGACAGACTCAAGGTTATTTGCCTAATTACTCACAGGTAGGGATGTTTATGCAAATGTGAACCAGCGTGAATGGGAGGTCATTGTTCCCCGGTCCCTGTCACTGTAGGTGAGGCATGTGTGTGGGGTTGGGAGGGTGGGGGGTGCAACTACACACTGTCAGGGGTGTAAACTAAGTACATCTCAAGTACAATTTTGAGGTTTGTATAGGAAGGCTTGACAAAATGAATATCAAATATCTAAATACTGACTCAAGTAACTTAAAAACTGTCTAGGGTGTTCACAAAAGCCTGCAGACGATAAAATGACACCAAATTGTTTGAAAGTGAAATATCCCTTAAACCATTTCAGCTCTATATACATTTTAGCCATTTGGAAATTTCCAATCTACAAGCTCACAATGTGAGTGAGTGAGTGAGCTGTGGCACTGAGGCATGCAGGCAGTGAGTGAGTGAGCTGTGGCACTGAGGCATGCAGTGAGTGAGTGATCTGTGGCACTGAGGCATGCAGGCAGTGAGTGAGTGAGTGAGCTGTGGCACTGAGGCAGGCAGTGAGTGAGTGAGTGAGTGAGTGAGCTGTGGCACTGAGGCAGGCAGGCAGTGAGTGAGTGAGTGAGCTGTGGCACTGAGGCAGGCAGGCAGTGAGTGAGTGAGCTGTGGCACTGAGGCATGCAGTGAGTGAGTGATCTGTGGCACTGAGGCAGGCAGGCAGTGAGTGAGTGAGTGAGTGAGCTGTGGCACTGAGGCAGGCAGGCAGTGAGTGAGTGAGCTGTGGCACTGAGGCATGCAGGCAGTGAGTGAGTGAGCTGTGGCACTGAGGCAGGCAGGCAGTGAGTGAGTGAGCTGTGGCACTGAGGCATGCAGTGAGTGAGTGAGTGAGTGAGCTGTGGCACTGAGGCATGCAGTGAGTGAGTGAGTGAGTGATCTGTGGCACTGAGGCATGCAGGCAGTGAGTGAGTGAGTGAGTGAGTGAGCTGTGGCACTGAGGCATGCAGTGAGTGAGTGAGTGAGTGATCTGTGGCACTGAGGCATGCAGGCAGTGAGTGAGTGAGTGAGTGAGTGAGCTGTGGCACTGAGGCAGGCAGGCAGTGAGTGATCACGTGTTTAGTGATAGAAAAAACATGTTTAGTGTTCTAAGGTTAATGATATAAAACAGGATCGCTCTAAATATATATATATTTATTTATTTTTGGCTTGTATACAGGCCGACTGAAAAGGCTCATAACTCTACGAAGCTCTCCATGGTTTTGACCAAAGCTGCGATGTTCTGAGGTTCTGAGGCGTTTTCTATAGAGCAAGGATGGCCTCATTTTAACTCGCCAGCATTGACTAATAATTTAGCATCTAAAGTGGAACCCCAAAATGGACGTGGGTTACACTAAAACCATGCAGATCCAGTCGGCAGTGAGGCGCCACCACTTTCCTCCAGTGTTACATTCCCTTATCTGTCTAGGGGTTTTTAAAGGATGCAACAAGGCTGGCAAGTGAACTGAAGTTTATTCACGGCGCTTCAATAAGGTTTATACAAGACAGAAGATATGCAATAAATTAGAATGAGTATAAATATATAATATGGGAGTATATATATCTATCTATAATCTTCTTATCTAGACAACCTGCACGGACTAATAACGATAATCTAATGGGTTTCCAACCAAATCAAATACAGGGGCTGAGCCCTCTACTCGAGCCGAGTCGAGTTACAAGTTCAAGTTAAAGGTTATTTAAATTATATAATACCCAAAAGTGGCTCTATGGGGCAACCCAGAGAAACAAACAAAAAATAACTATGCCTACTCTAAATTCCAAATGAACCCTCTACCTAAACCTAAGGAAAAGAAGGGTTGATCAACCTACAGTATATAAACTCTCTACTCTAACTAATGCCTAACAAAATAATGACTGTTACAAAAAGCAAGCTCCCATACTCAAATTATACCTTACCACCTAAATCAACATAAGTATAATTGCTTGTAACCGCGAGACAGGCATGGTATAGACACTCAGGGCGCTCCACACACCCTAGTGTTGGCTTTTTAACAATAGCGACTTTAAGCAACGACAGTCGGCAACCGGAAATGGATCAGTGCTCGATACATAAACCTGCTCTCTGTCGCAGCCCTTTCTACTACGGCAGAACCTACACTTACACGTAGTGTCTACAACGCCATGTCATAACCATGTTTATTGAAATTATAGCTGTCATACATTTACACCGATTGCTCCATCACCTCTCTTATGCTGTGTAATGTGTTGGCATGCTCTGAATGAAGAAATAACGCTAATCCCACATGTCATATTAACCATCTTTATTTAAACGGATTGCTCCAGCACCTTCCTCTTTCCACTGCTGATCATGTCCAGCGCATACGAATTAAGCAATATCGGCAAGTTAGCTGATGCGCGACGGGGTGTTTGACACATGCTGCATAGACGCGTCACCATGGGAACCAATGTCACCGTCGCTGACCGCTTTTTGCCTAACGATTTTGAGAGCTACGACAATTGCGTCACAGCTCCCGTACTTCCGCCTAGCGGAGCTGTCCTGAAAACTGCTTTTGCCAACGAGCTCACATCACAGCTGCGCTTAAGTAGGCTTCCACAAGCTGGCCCTCTGCTTGATGATAGGCTCACGGTGACGAGGTGGGCAGGTGGAAGGTGGATGTCTCTCGAGTCTCCACCTCCGAGTACCACAGCATGTGACTGAGAACTTCAATCAGCACTCTATACAATACAACAGCATGTGACTGACAAATAACCGTATTACCATAATCACCCGATTACGTTTCTCCCATATTGACTACTCTGATTGGTCTGTATCATTGATCAGGTGTCAGTCAGACTGCAGTAAGCCAGCTACAGACAGTATGTCAGTCAGACCGCAGTAAGCCAGCTACAGACAGTATGTCAGTCAGACCGCAGTAAGCCAGCTACAGACAGTATGTCAGTCAGACCGCAGTAAGCCAGCTACAGACAGTATGTCAGTCAGACCGCAGTAAGCCAGCTACAGACAGTATGTCAGTCAGACCACAGTAAGCCAGCTACAGACAGTATGTCAGTCAGACCGCAGTAAGCCAGCTACAGACAGTATGTCAGTCAGACGGCAGTAAGCCAGCTACAGACAGTATGTCAGTCAGACCGCAGTAAGCCAGCTACAGACAGTATGTCAGTCAGACCGCAGTAAGCCAGCTACAGACAGTATGTCAGTCAGACCGCAGTAAGCCAGCTACAGACAGTTTGTCAGTCAGACCGCAGTAAGCCAGCTACAGACAGTATGTCAGTCAGACCACAGTAAGCCAGCTACAGACAGTATGTCAGTCAGACCGCAGTAAGCCAGCTACAGACAGTATGTCAGTCAGACCGCAGTAAGCCAGCTACAGACCGTACCTGATCAACTATTTCCCAAACGACTTTGAGTTGTGGATCCATTTTGTGGGTTTGTTTGCGACTTGTTGTTTTTTTAACCTTTGAAGATCCAACATTAGATATCTGTTAACTATAGGGATATTGAAATGCAACTGTGCGCAAAGAGAGACAAGGTTAAACTCACTCAGTCCCGATTTTGCTTCCGGTTCACTGTGGGGCGAATTTGGGGGTCTTCGGAGTAAAGCTTCCGGATACAGCCGTGGCAGGCAGCGCCCTCTGGTGGGGGATAAGCCGGGCAGCCAATTAAATTAAATTTTGTAGTGTAGCAGTTATGTTAATAGTTAATCGTTAGTCGATGATTTGCTGTTATGAAATAATAATGGTAATAATAATAAGGGTAATAATAATAATGATGATAATGATGACGATAATAATAATAATAATTTTATAAGCTTTTATTTGTATAGCACATTTTAAGAGCAAGTCACAAAGTGCTTAACAGAAAAATAGATATAAAAACATAGCATGGATCAAAAGGCACAAAATACAATAAAATACATTTGCAGATAAAACACAACAGAAGATAACAATAAAAAAGCCTGATTTTATTTTAAGAAGGGCCGTTCCGGATGATCTTAGCTCGCGAGCTGGCTCGTAAGGGTGGAGTAAGTCAGATATGTATGATGGAGCAAGGCCGGACCTAGCCTTGAACGTGAATGAGAGTATTTTAAAATGAATTCTGTATGAGACAGGCAGCCAATGTAGGGTGGCCAGAATTGGGGTAATGTGATCACATTTTTTGGAGCCTGTCAGGAGGCGAGCTGCAGCATTCTGAATTAGTTGTGTGTTAGTTGTGAGTTAGTTAGGTGGATGGATTTCTTTGACAGGCAGGAGTATAGGGAATTATAGTAGTCCACACGAGAGTAAAAATTTGAGAGAGTAATATTTGTCAATTAAACAGTTCATCAAAACATCCTGCAGTTCCATCATTGGGCGGCTTTCTGTGACTGTTGTCTGTGCGTGCACGCGTGTGACCGGTTAGTTTTGGTAGCCACCAAAACGTCTCTGTTTTTGCATGTGATGTGACAGACAAGACAAACAAAGTCGTATGATTTGTCACACACGTTATAGGAGAATTCCATGCTATCAGGCTTTCTTACCTTTATTTGTAGTTGTTACGTCCCCACCAAAGAGGTCCAGGTGTTATTTTGTGCAACCTTATTGGCTATTTCCCTTACAATAAGCCCTAAATTAATTGAATTGAATTGAATGGGGCTATGGGGTGTTGTGCTAATTCGCTTATTTCCATCGCTCAAAATTATATATATATTTTTTTATCCTCTCTTCATAATGTAAATAATATCCCAAACGGTACACTTTACTACTTATTTTGATGGAAATAAGCGAATTAGCACAACACCCCTATAGCCCCATTCAATTCCCATTCAATCCAATGCAATTCATTGAGGGCTTATGGTAGGGGAAATAGCCAACAAAGAAAGGTAAGAAAGCCTTCTAGCATGGAATTCTCCTTTAACGCAGTGAAATTTGTTCTCTGCCTTTGACCCATCTCTTGAAGCGGTGAGCCGCAGCCATTAAGGAGTGATGAGCTGCAGCCGTGCCACGCTCGGGAATCATTTGATTAGTTGATTTGACCCCCAATCCAATCCTTTGATGTGCACTTTTCATTTCATTATATTCCTTCATTGCCTGGCCCTGTATATTAAATTGTCAAATAAATATTTGATTAAGGAATATTATATGCCTTTTGTATTCTTCCTGTACACAATATGTAAATATTTGTTAGATATTGAGGGAAATTAATGTTCTCAGATGAAAAATGTTGGTTAATCGATCGATAAGGTTATCAAATCTTATCAATCAATCAATCAATCAATAATTCCCATCCTATAGTGTAGCCTAATAGGCTACATACAATCAATAATAATAAGTTATTTTTTTTGTTTCACTGTAATAGCTTACACTGCTGTGAGAAATGTGAGAAAAAGGGAGCACAGCTAAAATGTGTTGATGGTGTCAAAACACAAAGGGAAGGCACCAAAGACACATTAATGCACTCCCTTTGTTTTGGCTTTCAAAAAAATTGCACAGAATTAAAGCCGATCTGTTGCCAACTGTCTTGCCCTATGGTGGACCTCAAGTGTGAAATTTGTATTTTTGAGCAAAAGCTGCATGCAGAACACACACACAGACACAGTGGCCTTTTCCACCCTCCACGCAGCAGTGAAAATATCTTTGTCAGATGAATTATGATAAGCGCCATCAGACTAGTGTCCTGGTGGTTCAGAGAGCTGTTTTCATATCAGCATATGCCATTTCCCCTCTTCGCTGCTTTGATGTGACTCAACCATTGAGTGTTTTTTCCCTTTCCTTTTCTTCTTTTAAACTGTAGTTTGCGTTAGACCATTTCATTCTTTATCAGTATGACAGCCATCCTTATTTTCCATGCCTAATGCCCAGTCCGGCACATCTAAATTGGATTTGATACCCTTGCTATAGATGGCTCCATGGCTCCATTATTTCTGTAAAGGTCGCTCACGTGGCACAGCGTTACGGAAACGTCATTTCTCCGGGGTCTGTGAGCGCCCGCTACGCGAACATCGGGTTTCCTGCAGCTGTGAGCGATGACTATGGGAATGTCGGGTTTTCCGTAGCCGTGAGTGCCTAGGCGTACTGCTCACTGAGCAGATCGTATATTGACATATCCCTCGGCCGCACCTTCATATGGGTGCTGGCCATGTTGTGGCAATGTGCTGGCCATGTTGTGGCCATCTACGCCATCACCATCGAGGTCAACATTGGAGTCAACATTGTGGCCCTCCGTACCGCCAGACCGGCTGTGGCCACAATGGTCTGGTGTGGCCATCAGCCACCACACCACCACGCTCCTGCAGTCGTCCTGACTCCCAGGTTTCTGCACCATGAAATAAGCCTCAGGCTATGCTCTGACGCTGGCCTTGGTCGGCAGGCAATATACTGCAGGATATTGTGTTTAATGCGATGGCATTAGGATGCTGATCACATGACCTGCACTGTGTCCTGTGTTTGTCTTCAAGATGAAGCATGTGCTACGCATGTAGCCTATTAAGAAGAGCATGCAGTTGTCCAAAGCGTTGTCTTTTGTGATGGCGCGTATGAAGCCTGTCGTGCACAGGGGTCTCTGGACGTAAAATCAAACCGGCTAAATAAATATTTGCTTTTTGCTTTCAGAAGTTACAATCATTTTTATCCGCACACAGTACATATTGGTATCTCTCATCTCTCTGATGTCTCAGATAATTCATGAAGTTCATTTGAACTGTCTTTTCTGAATAGCAGATTAAATTGCCTATTTTATTCAAATATTTCTAAATTGATATGATGGCATATTTTACAGTACTAGAGGTTCAGGCCGCTACACGACCCTCTAACCTACAGTACATCACACCGCAGATCTGACTGAATGCCTGAAAACTAGAGTTCTCAACAGGCCAGAAAATGAAGGCCCGGCCCTACCTGGGCCCTCATCAAACCCTGTACACTCCATATATGGAGATCTAAGGGTTGTACCTTAGATCTCCATATATGGAGCTGACCTGTTCTGACATTCCATATGTTGCTTTGACCTCATCAAACCCTGTACACTCAAGACACGCTCCATATATGCCAGCAGCCCAGCACTCGCCCAGCAGTCTGTAGTCACCCAGGCAGATATGTTGATCCAATTCCAAAGCGCCAGCGCTCGCCCAGCAGTCACCCAGGCGGATGCGTGCACGCGGCTTCTCGCCCTCAGGCGTCTTACTGGTAGTATATACTGTAATTGAAAACATACAAGTCTTCACTCTGCTTTATTCTACTTTAATTTTAGGCTCAATATAATTCAATGGAGGCATTTGGTCAAACCAGACTCATAGAATATAGCCTACTGTACGAATGAGAACAGGTCTGACAAATATTGACATGGCGCTATGTTTAATGCATGTAGTTTTAGGTAGGTGTTGCGTTACACTCCCCCAGCTGTTATTCCACGCTTGGCACATGGTGCAGCGATTCAAGATAGCTCGTGGCATTCATTGAACTGCTCATTCAGTGTCTTTGTCTTTACTTTAATGTTTGGACACAACAGTACACAGGAGAACAGGACAGACTTGCACACACACACACACCACAGAGAGAGTAGTTGACAGAGCGCAAGATCGCTGTAGTGTTGCACGTCTCTCTCTG
This sequence comes from Protomyctophum bolini, assembly GCF_963924005.1. Classification (NCBI taxonomy): domain Eukaryota; kingdom Metazoa; phylum Chordata; class Actinopteri; order Myctophiformes; family Myctophidae; genus Protomyctophum; species Protomyctophum bolini. The sequence continues at coordinate 12,757,968 of NC_137865.1, forward strand.
CATTACTTTCCATTTCAGTTCACTATGGCCACTGCTGAAGACAGCGATGATGATGATGATGATAATGATGATATGCTACTAGTAGTACTTAACCCATTTTGACCTGAGATCAGATTCTAAAAATGATAATGATGATAGACTACTAGCAGTACATAAACAGTAGAATCGGAAACCCGTATCCCACAGCCTGGCAAAACGACAAATATGAGCCAGCATATTAGCAGGCATCATGAAGTCAAAGATATAGATCTGTCCAACGATGACACAGCCAACAATTCCAGGCTCGTTTAGAGCATAATCTCTCACATAATTCGACCCGTGCTAAACAAGTTTCCACTGCGGTGATGTTGAACAAAGCTTGTGTGGAATTGTTGATGCCTTTACACATTCTAGATTACAGTAGTAATATAGCAAGAGACATGCAACCCCTTTCACTGATGCAAAACGCAGCGTTTAAACATTTGATAGGCGTTCTAGAACCACGTTAGCATGTGCCATGCAAGCAGATTGCATATGACAACAAAAGTGTAACTTATTCACTATTTTATTTAGTTACTTAGAGTAGAGCTTAACAATAATGTTGTCATCTCATCTGCTTAAAGAAACACCTGAAAATGATGTTAGGGCATAAAACCCAAAGTTTATATTGTTGATGTTATTCTCATTATCATTTGTTATTAGTCAAATAGTAGTTAGTCAAAAAGTGACTTATTGCAGAGAAAAAAGTGTTTTTCTTTACAAATCAACACATTAGCCTAAATTATAGTGCTCTGTGCTGAAAATAGTTTAAAAAAAATATTGTCAAATGTATTGAATTGTGATCTTAAAATCGAAAGTATAACACAAAAAAAGTCCTGGAGACTCGCAGTACTGTATGAAAACATTTTAGATTTAGTGTCAAGGTGAGGGTATTTTCAAAGTAACACATACTTTACATAGCTGTGAGTCGCATTTTACAGAGAAGAAAAGTGGAAATGTAATGTTCAGGAAATCACTTAATTGGAGCAACTGGGTGCCGTGAAGGTCGGGGCTTTTTGAGGCCAGTTCCTAATGCTCCATAAAAAAATAATTAAAAAAAAGAAACAGCAATAAGAACAATAACAAAAGCTAAATATTTGTGAAATGGCAGTGTGGGAGCATGGTGGCCTTTACCAGGAGACAAATATTCCACAGTATTTCACCAACGATGGAAAATGTTGTGGTCTCATAATGGAGAGAGTCATGGCCACACACTGAGAACTGAACACCTGCAGTTAAACAATAGTGACATTTCATAAAGCCTAGAGCCTCTCTGGTACCACAACGAAATGTATGTACTTTAAAAGCATGGTCCTATATGGTCTCTATTGCATGTGTGCACTTAGAACATAGACCTTGACCCATGTGTTTCAGTATGCCATGATGTTGAAAATGTCTCCAGTCCATGTTCCACCCTATAACCTTCCAACCTGAATATTATGTTTCTGTTCTTTGAAATAATCATGAAATATATTTGCAGTCATATCACCCAGCCCTACTGTACTGTTCCCACGCCAATGGAGCGGACAAACCCCTGTATTTATCTTGGTGACTGAGGCATTCAGATTCTCAGTTCCTGTAGATATCTCCTCATCTAGTGCTGTTTACTCTGCTGTGCTCTTCCCAGTATCCCCTCGATTACTGATAAAAAAAGTTTGATTGGATCTTGAGAGCCTCTTCTCTCCCTTGTTGTCTGTGACTTTGGTGTGTGTGTGTGTGTGTGTGTGTGTGTGTGTGTGTGTGTGTGTGTGTGACATCGGCGAGGATTAGCAGGTCTATAGGCTGTTAATTAAAGACGGGGCAGGAGGGTGGAATAGTCTGCAACAAGGGCAGCTTTTCAATTATTTATCGACCAGCAAGCTTGCATGGAACCCCCAACATGCACGCACGCACACACACACACACACACACACACACACACACACACACACACACACACACACACACACACACACACACACACACATCCACACACATATGAACATGAAGGAGTATTTCCCCTGTGCATAGCTTAGTGCGCCTGTCTTTATTTCATGTCACAGACAGCTCTGATTACAAAGAAGGACCCCGGCCCTCTCAATCAGTGAGGGTAGGGGGAAAATACCAGAGTTGGTAGAAAACAAGTGCCCTCAATGGCTCCGAATGCAATTATAGCCCAGCTGGATGTAATCTCTCCCCACAATGACTGACCTTGCCATTTGCTTTGATAGAGTTGATCAACATTCTTTCAATGTTACACTTTTCTGGGAGAGTTGGTTGACCATGGATGCCACCACAGCAATGCACTACGTCACACTTGCAAAAGTGTGACATCTAGTGGTTGAGTTATTGCTCCTTAAGTGCCTTGCTCAATGTCGATAGATAGATAGATAGATAGATAGATAGATACTGTAGATAGATAGATAGTATACGATGGAGCGAGCCGAGTTGGGATGTTGTTGTTTCCATGCTTATGCTGCTTCAGGGCGAAGACATGGAGTTGAATGGATGCTAATAAATTACCATGTATGTTACCATAATATGGTAACATACATGGTAATTTATTAGCATGGTTGTATTAAGGGTGCAGTTTTCTTCAGTGTCTCCTGCAGTAGATCCTTGCATTCATAATTAGTCTCTTTCTACAGCATAGCCCGCAGGCCAAGCTGCCTAGAACTTGTATGATATCCTTGATGTTGGGCAGAAAGCTTTGTATCCCCGTGCTTCAAATGTTATGTTTTTTACTTAAATGAATGCCCTATAATAGGCTACTTCATCATCATCATCATCACCTTTATTTAAACTCTGAAAAACAATTGAGGGGCAAGCCCTCATTTTCAATGTAGCCGAGCCCAAGGATATAATACAGCACAATCCAGTACACCCGTCTTCCATTATAAAATCAGGGTAAATTACAAAGGAACTTTTTGCAGAGCAGCCAATCAAACAAAACAATCAAAACGACAAATACAACAAAACATTACTCAATTGAAACAGGAGCACCGATCACAGCTCACGAGACACACCACTGCATGCATGCATCACAAAATAGAAAAAGCTAAAGTCCAATCGAAACACCAGTTGTTTTGGTGATGCATGTCTGTACTTTGACGGTGAAGCTTTTATTCAATCACCGTTTCCATTTGGTGAAAGAAGACTGTCACCACTAGGTCTCGAACTCAATCATTTTAGGGGCAAGGCCACTTGGCCTTTGGTGTTGTAAATGGTTATGGGAACAAAGGCCAAATGCCAGGGTAGCAAGGCCATCAATAGATCAATGATTATACGTCCAGGGAAGTCTGAAAGGTTTGTCACACAAAACAGGCCAAACTCAGGCCTTAGCCTCGATTGTAGTATTAGCTCTATTATTCACATACAGTAATATCATACACAGAAACCTGTAGTTTCAAGGTAGTTTGTGTTATTTTTCAACAGTTTAAAAGTAAACAGCTTGTGACAAAAATAGCTACATTTGATTCACTGGAACACAGTTTATTTCTTCCATTTCCTAAAAAAGTTACGGTTCCGAGTATATAAATGCCATCGGACAGCGGCAATATTGATTATGGTATTGGTTTTGATACAGTACATCAGCGCTTAAAGTTCTCTGGCGCCATGCCTGTTAATCTGTATCTCTCACACCTCACATTTCCATAGCCAAGAGGGACGCTGTTCCAAACTCAGAGCACTGAGGTCCCGGATGGCCTGAATCCATGTAGCATTTAGAAACACAATGCAGCAATAACATAGTATACACTGATACCTTGAGAAATAGTCCCAGTTTGTTGTTTAACAGCAGCTAGGCAGCAGTTCATTGTCATTTTTGTCTAAATATGGATGATATTTCAAAGGCGGGGATCCTGATCAGTTACTGCTATTTGAATGGTGTCTAACTCTGAGGCTTAACTCATTTATCGCCAATTTTTGTACCTCTCCACCGATGACGCCTTATCACGCCTTTTTTAATATCAATTGATTACGGTGATCAACATGCGCTGAGTATGCGCTCATAACACTCTGGTTCCGGTGCGGGGAAAAAAATATGAAATAGAAAATCCGCTGGCTTATGCTGTCTATGGGGACGCAGCTTTGCGGCTGATTTAATTTATTTTACACAAATTATGTTTTGGGTTGATTAATGACAATCAAGGGTTCCATTTTTTATTCCTGATTCTTGGTTTCCGGCCGAATCGGCAATCAAACAAATGGTGCCTGCCGTTGAAAATCCACTTGTGGCTCTCTCTCTCTCTCTCTCTCTCTCGCACGCATGCATGCACGCACACACGCACGGCGCACGCGCACACACACACACACACACACACACACACACACACACACACACACACACACACACACACACAAACGTTCCTTATCAGTATGTGAATAATTGTTATTATAACAATTATTCACATACTGATAAGGATATACAATCTGGCAGCTTGGTTTCAACAAAATAGACGGTGGCAAAATATATATATATATTTTGTATTACAATTTGTTGTTCTACATACAGTGTAACTGATGGTGTATTTCCATGTCTTTCTCCGTAGACCTGAATAATATGCAGTCTATATGCAGGTTATAGTGGGCACTGGGCAGTCTATCCAGGTTATACACAGGCTACTGCATTTGTTTTCATGACTCTCCATGGTGCTGAATATACAGTGTATGCATGTTATATAGGCAGAGATGTTAGATCAATGTTTCCCTACGCATCCCTGCGTGTGTGCGCGTGTGTGTATGTGTGTGTGTTGCAGCTGCAGAAGTTTCTGGACTGTAATGTGGATTTTGTTTTTATCGGATAGTGAATCTTATTTGATCTGTTCCATGTTTCCATGCAGATAATACATCTGGTTGTCATGCAAGAGGAAACCGAGCAGTGAGAGCATCCATTAGGCTGAGGTCCTGGTCTATGTTAAAGTGACAGTTGCAGCACTATCTATCTATCTATCTATCTATCTATCTATCTATCTATCTATCTATCTATCTATCTATCTATCTATCTATCTATCTGCTGAAGGCATGGGGAGAGAGTATGTTTTGCAGTGTGTGCGTCCGTCCGTCCGTCCGTCCGTGTATGAAATACACACATTCCCACTAGGCAGAGGAAGAAATGCTACTTGAAAAATTTCAAATCAGCCTCATGGTGGCGCTATAACATGCCAATTCCTGTTTTTACCTATAGCTGCACCGATCTGTGTACAACTTTGTGCGCACTCCCTAGAGGCCAAGGGAAAACCTTTGCCCTGCATTTTTCACATCTGCCTCATGTTATAGCGCCACCATGAGGCGGATTTTTGCAAAACACATTGATTTCTTTATATTATTCGCACAGATTTTATCCAGATCTCACGTAAATGGGTATACACATGATCTCTATAGTCATATCAGACAGTTCTGTTTGATTTCTCATTTTCCAGCAATATTTGGCTCAGATTGCCTTCAAAAGCTGAGTGGCCCGTTTTGCACAAAATGCCGCAAATGAACGCAGCGTGTGGTGAAACTGCATGCATATTCCCACTGGGCTGAGGGAGAAATGCCACTTGACATTTTTCAAATCAGCCTGATGGTGGCGCTATGACAGGCCAAGTCACATCTTTACATATAACTGCTCCAATCTGCGTACAACTTTCAGGAAAAACGTCTGGCCTACATTTTCCAACTCTGCCTTTTAGAGCGCCACCATGGGAGGACGACTTATGTGCATGTAATCACGCTGGATTGTATAATGTATGCCAGCCATTTATTGAAAACACAATTTATCTTAACATTACTAAGCATTATAGTTGTAAATATAGTTACAGTACGTCACAAACAATCCTATCCTGGTGGAGACCTGTGCCCCTCTTCTAGTTAAGGTCACTCTGTCGGTCGGTCTGTCTGTCTGTCTGTCTGTCTGTAAACCTTGCGCCCAGTTTGGACCAAAGATTCATGAGATTTATAATTCTGAATTGTCCCATACTCTGTAAGAATGACTCATTGCCTCAATAATTATATAATTGTGTGTGTGTGTGTGTGTGTGTGTGTGTGTGTGTGTGTGTGTGTGTGTGTGTGCTAGAGTCATAACGATTGGCCAAAATAATGCTATACCAGAGCATATACAGCAGTTAAACTATAGTTACTGGAATAAAACAGGCAATACAATTTCCTATTTTTTTAAATAGCCAGAATTAAAAAGGAATTGTCTAAAACACTGTTCTAATGACAGAGCTCCTTGGACTACAACAGATCAACACATTCACTCATTAAGTCCAAAGACAACATTCACATTATAGTGTGCCTTGTGTGAGTGAAATGCTCCTTTAAACCTCACCGTTGACGTCTTGTGCTAGAACATTGTTCTTGTTCATTTGATAGATTCCAGTGTGCCATCACTCAGCCCGACGCCATGTCTAATGCCCCCCCCTCCTCATCCTGCTCCTTTCCTCCTCTTGTTTCCATGGTAACTTGACAGGGAATGGAGTACAGCCTATTGGCTGTGAAGTCTCAAACTGTGCTAATGAAAACTGCTCCAGGAAGTAAACACATGTGGCTACGGAGTTATGAATTGTAAATAAAGATACAGTCAGGAGCCAAAAGACATCATGCAAAATGATATATATCCGAAGCTCTCTGGGTAAATTAATTTTAGTGCACCTCTGCTGTCTAGGCTTTGTTGGTGCAGGTGAAACGTGTCCGATTTTGAAAATAATTCTAATGAACACAGTAAAAAGAGGCAGTAGGTTAGGTGCCATTTGCCAAGAATGTTGTGTCGAAAAAACCTTGAGTGACTCACAAAAGCTCTTAGTAAAAAGTGCACATGGGTGCGTGACTGCGTGCACGTGACCGTAAAGAACATAAAGGAAAACAACATTACACCACTGGTTGTACTTCTACCTCACGCTTGTGGGCCATCTTAACCTCAAACATTGTATGAGCTGTGCATGGACAGGCAGTCGTGGGTGTACACAGAGTAGAGGAGGCTATGGTACTCGGAATGCGAGAGAGAGCGAGGCGCTGAAAGCGATTTCTGGCGGTCAGAAATGTCCTATAGCTTAAACTAACGAGTTCCGAGTTGTCGACGCCAACACTGTGCTTGTCGCCGTTCCCTTTCATTAATCCTGCATTAGTGCCATGCATACAGTGTAGCACTATAAAGTCTGTCTATTCAATATTCGATGGAAACACTATAGAATCCCTCCTCCAGACCATTTAACTCTCTGTATCCCCTTCTAATTTCCAGTGAGGAGCCCCCACCGGTTAGGACGTATAGAGCTTTCGTCGACTCCTCCCGCCCAACAATTGCCGCTGACAGGTACCGCCCCCAGTGTAATGAGGAGACTGATAATTATTCAGTACGTGGAGAACTTTAAGGACCACTTCACCACTTCAACCTATCTTCATGAACTAGGTCCTCTAATAATCATGATAAAATGGTCTGTGTTCATAGGTTGGCCGTGGGCAGATCAGAACCCCGTCCACCAGTGACATCATCGATGGGGAATCCAAGCTAATAGAAAAGTTGCAATGCGAAAATGGAAGACATCGTTCTCATGATAATAAAAATCTAAACATTTTTGTAAAAAAAATATATATATATACAAAATTGATGTCACTGGTGGACGGGTTTCTGAACTGCCCACAGCCCTCCTATGAGACACAGACTGGGTAGAAAAAACATTGTGGCATTTTATCAGGATTATTAGTGAGGACCAATTATATGAAGACAGGTTGAAAAGTGGTGAAGTGGTCCTTTAATTCAAAATGCTCTCATTTGTCAAACATGATCTATGGTGGCTACTGGTTAGGGGAGGCTGTACGTTCAGTTGCTCTCGATGTCACCAACTTGACCCACAAGGTCAGTGAGGGTGGGGCGGAGTGAGTTGTGGGTGGAAGGTCAGACACAAGTGCATAAATGTTGATGCAGCAGCACTCGTTCGTTCCGTCCTGTGAATCATGATCACACAGGTCCCGGTTGACACGCCATCAAATCAATACCACAGTGTAGAGTAATGAGCATCAGGCTTATGAAGAGATGCTCAGGGCGCCCGTCCTTATACATCATGCCGTTGACACCAAGCTACACCCACCGCGGCTAAAGGCCAGCCCTCAGATTGAGTCCATCAATTTGTTTCCACGCCACGAGGAGGAAGATGAATTTGGTTCGGCGGTTGAGATGGCTTTGAGACAGGTGAAAGGTTTCCTACAGAACTGTCACATGCGTTAAGATACACACGTTGCACATTACTTTAGTAGGTGATTCTGTACACTGGAGTGGGTGTATGTGCAAAAAGGCACGTGTTTGGGCATGCACGGACGTGTGTGCATGACACTTTTTAAAATGTGTTTGTCAATCAGCGAATTGGACACGTGTCATTTTGCACAGTGTACAAAATCACCAATGTGAAATGTGTGTGTCTTAACCGATTTTGGGCGGGAACCCCTTTTGGTGTTAGCATTATGTTATGCTTTAGCTATTGAAAAATAGCAGATCTAGTGTGATCGAGTGGCGCGCTACGAGCTTGTAGGTCTGCTATTTTTGATTTGATTTGATATTTATTTCAGAAAACTGGAGGATTTAGAAGATTTTTTTTTAATTTCGAGGGCAGGCCAAAATGGGTTAGGCATGTCACATTTCTCACTAAGCTCCTTTAATTTTAGTTTATGACTGTGAGATGGAGGATGGCTGATTGACTGGACTCAGAGCTGGGTGTGGCTGTGCACCTGTGCTTGTGCACAACAGGACAAATCAGTCATCTCCACAATAATACAAACATTGAGGGAGAGCTACTGTGCGGACAGAAGAGAACCATCTGCTTTCCCTTGTGAAATTATTTTGTAGCTATACAGAATCGTGAGATCTAGTCAGCATGGCAAGCAGCATAGGCCTATGTGATCCTGAATCGCTACGTGTGAAAATAAAGTGACAATTTCAGGACTTTTAAGACCTTTTAATACCTTAAAAAAGACCATTACTGCTTCAAAAGTATTAAACAAACTATATTATGAAAACTGATCAAATAGACTATTGGCCAAATTGTCAAATAATTTAAGAAGGAGGCACCAATTGTGAAAATAGCCGATCTACAAGCTTCGCATTGCTAGGCATTGTGAGCTTGTGGATCAGCTATCATCACATTTATCTTGTATGTATTTCCTCAACTCCAATGTTTCGTTTCGTTTTCATATAATTTGTAAAACCTTTCTGTTGCTCATACAATGACATGCCCAAAATGGCAGGCAAGTGTTTAAATCTGCCAGTGAGTTTCATCAATATTCAACCAATCAAGAGCTTGTCACTAAATAATAACTATAAGTGGATCCATTGGCAAGACAGGTTTATTTTTCCTCCCACCGTTTCTGTAAAGTAACAGTTTTGGACATACAAGGTTTCCACCCAACGGTGCAGATGAGGAAAATGGGCCCAATTAGCCGTGCTGTCGCCCTGTGCACCGTCCCATCCATTTCAGTGATGAGAACAATGAAGCCAGGCTATTTTAGAGGTAAATAAGCTCCAGGAGCACAATTAAATTCTGACACCTCTTTGGGATGGTCTCCTGGAGCGGTGCGAGGTAGAAGGTTGATGTTCAACATGCACGCACGCACGCACGCACGCACACACACACACACACACACACACACACACACACACACACACACATGAACACACACACACACACACACACACACACACACACACACACACACATCCAATACATATTCAAGAGATTTAGTGAGCGCCCAAACTTAATTGACTTTATGGAAATGACCCTCTGCATAACTGTAAACAACCTTGTGTCTCTTACACGTCAATGATACGCTGTAGAGAATATTGCGCAGCAAATGTATCGATGTTTCCACGGCTCTGTGTTTGCTCCAAAACAAGGGCTGCTTTCTGAAGCTATGTTAATGAACATATGGCTGGATTGTACGCAGAATCTGCACTTAAATCAATCATGTATAAATTGACCGGCTTTTGTTAATTACATTAATTGACAGTCAAACGAAAAGCTCATGTAAAATACCACCAGGATGAATATTGATTTTGTTAGTTAGATTCAAAGGAATGTTAAATTATTTAAGAGGAATCCGAATGTGAGAGAGAATGTTTGTGTAAGTATGTGTAAATCTGTGCTGACTCATTATTTCTACTATTGATAAACTCAAACTTCTTGATTGAATTCACACATGATGCAATATGACTACGTGATAACCCATATGTACCATTCCATCTGCAAACTATACGTTCTGCACATCAAACCTTAAATTATCCCGAGGGGAAATGTGATTGACTCAATGATATTTGTGTGCTGATGTATATCCACCATGATGTAGCCAGTGGCCAGCAAGTGGAGGGCTGTAAAAGTGCATTCATGCTCTTGTAACTTTTCCTGAGTCAAAAATAAATAAATAAATAATCAGACCTGTCTGAACTGAGTGGTACTGTACTGTACTGTACTGTACTCAGGCACGCACGCACGCTCAAATATCGGATATCGGTATCGGCCCCAAAAACCCCTATCGGAGCATATATATACCAAAAAATGTAGGCCTACTGCAAGTACTCTACAGTATATACAAACGTCTGCAAACACCCACTACTGTTTGTGCCTTTGCTGCTGTGCATGTTTACTGAATTCCAGCCTATAGTTATCTGCGTCTGTCTGTCTGTCTGTCTAGGAGTGAGATTTGCTTTCTTCCACCTGACTGCGACTCACGTGCTGTGGGAGCGTCCTGACAGCATCTCTACTTTACTGTGGTGAGACAACTGCGGCTGGCAGGAACACGGTGCTAATGAGAGAGGGAGGGAGAGATTTACAGTACTGTAGAGAGGGGCGAGAGGCAGAGCTAGAGGGAGAGAGCTATAAAGGTGGAGGGGAGTAGAGAGAGAGAGGACATAGAGATGGAGGGAGAGGGGAAACTTCATGTATAGGAGTCTGTCATGCAAAAGTTTCCAAAACGTGCACATCCAGTCTTAGATGTTGTGCATCATTCCTTCCATCTCCTTGTGTGTCATGCACACGTTGGCACATCTCGCCTCCAATCCTGCATTCTTCCATTTGCCTCCCTCCATGCCACATCTTCACTTTAACTCGCTCTCTTTGTGGTTATAGACGAATTCAGAAACGGGTCTCATGGTCGCAGCTTACATATTTCCTGTAGGCGGAGCCGACATTGCTGCGGTGTAAACCTCTTCTACTACAGTGGATGGTAGAGTGACTGATGTTAGTCTGCCTCAAACGTTACTCTTTTACCTGCTTTTTTACTAATACTAACTTTACAAAGATGCCCAGAACATCAAGATGAACCTGTGTAGTTTATGGCTGCTCCAACAGTAGTGACAACATTCAACTTTGGAGAAAAACGGAGTGTCAAAAAATACACTGCAGTGGCTGAGACTAGAGCCATAGAGTAGTGGTTGAGACAAAGCAGTGAAAGGTCCTGAAAGATACATAACGTCAGTCTTACCCAATACCCAATATCTCTGTTGTATGAACACAAGTACTTTATACCTGTGTATACTTTATACCTCATACATGAGGTATAAAGTGGCTTGCCGAGCCATTTGGCCTATAGAGTAGCATCCTATCTCCTGTTTCTGTATAGAGTGAGGCGATTTGATGTACAAGTCACTCGTTTCTGTAGGACCCTTCTTCACCCAGGAGTCAGTCCAGCTCCTTATCCACATCATCAAAACTTGACTCCTGCAACTCACAGCTTGGCCTGCCCAGTATAGGGCTGACCTCGATTAGTAGACTAATTGATCGGAATGGGTCTTATTAGTCGACTACTAATCTCGATTAGTAGTCGATTAGTCAATGTTTTTATTGATTTTGTATTCATCTTTAGGGCCCCAAATCATACCCTAGAAAGCACTAGTGTCTATTTAAAACACATTGTTTTTTTTTACTGGGGAGTCATATATTGTCAGCAGATAGGCCTACTACCTGTCGTAATTTCCTAATAGTATTAGGACGTTGATATTAATTTTGTATTCATCCTTAGGGCCCCAAAGCGTTTTTGGGGAGTCATATTTTGACAGCAGCAAGTGCCTGTCATAAGTTCACCCCCATCCCTATGTAAGAATTTGACAGTATTAAGATGTTGATATTGATTTTGTATTCATCTTTAGGGCCCCAAATCATACCCTAGAAAGCACTAGTGTCTACTGTCTATTTAAAAAACATGTTTATTTTAGTTTTATTTTAGTTCAGATTTTGACAACAGAAACTGCCTGTCATAATTTGCACCCCCTCCCCATCTAATTATTGGACAGTATTAGCAGTATATGTTAAATCAGACATCAAGCACCCCACAGCCCAAATGGAATGATTGATTCGCTGTTGCAAGGTTTCCCAATTAGTCTTCCCCAAGGGCCAAATTATGTCTAGGTGTGACATGCTGAGTGCCACGAAAATGTTATTTTATTAGTTAGAATAGATGTAGAAGATCTATTTGACAGTTGCAGAAACGGAAGAAGAAAGACAAAAACTCGACTAATAGTCGACTATAGACAATCCTAGTCGAATCCTAGTCGACTATAAAAATCCTTCGTCGGGGACAGCACTACTGCCCAGGCATGTGCACCTAAACCCCTCCAAATAATCCAGAAAGCTTGGTCTTCAACAGCAAACATCTTCCCTCTGGGCCATTGGCTCCGAGTTACTGCCTTCACAGAGTACCAAAGTCTGATGTTGGTCTACAAAGCAACCAAAGGCATGGGACCCCCATATCTTCAAAGCCTGATCCAACTCTTCAACACCTCCCGCTCGCTCAGATCAGCTAACACAGGGAAACTCAAAACAGAGTAGGCCTACTTGAGTACTTGAACTGACACACCTCCAGACATGACAGCATTTCATTGTGTGACCGCCCGGTCGGCTTAGTATGACCTTTTTATTTAATTATGTTTCTTCATTACAAATTCAACCAAGTCATCCCGTTGGGTTTTGTATCACAGAGCCTGTCTACAAATGTTAAATGTGTGTAGAATGAAAGAGTGGCTCAGCTTGGTTACAGTGCTAGAGGCATTTAGTTTTAGTTTTAGATACTCAACTTAAACATCCCCCCTGGTAGTTCTGTGTGCAGTGTGACATTCTGCACTATTTAATTTTATTTTTGGAACGGCTCTAAGCATTCCACCTGGTACCCTTGTCTATGGTGACGCATTATTCTGTTCTATTCTTTGTGGTTCTATTTTTAGGATCAACCTAAATATCCCTCCCGGTGCCTCTAGTGATGTCCAAATAAATCAGACCCACCTGAACTGAGTGGTGCTGTACTGTACTGTACATACTGATGGGGGGCACAACCTGTGCTACTATGGATCCAGTGTAGTCATTATGAAAATACATCTTCAGGAGAGAGTATGTAACCCCCCCTCCTATCTTCCTATAAGTTCCTTTTGGTTGAACCACATGTCACAGCCCAGCAGGCAAACGGGCCTGCGCCCCTCAAAAATGTTGTCATAATTTTAGTTGACAAAATCATCACTGGTTGAGAACCGCTATATGGGACACAGAAGAGGGCTTTACTGAGGAGAGTGGTGTGAAATCCATCTCTGCCTCTGGTTTCTGAGGGGCACGCTCGCCCCTCCTATGCCCAGCTTTGAGTGTTTGTGTAGACATAAACATTGAAGACAAAAGTGAGGACGCAAACTGTGATTGGCCAGAATGAAATGATGTATGATGATGAATGATGATAAGAGCGCCCCTCACTTCACACCGTGGGTGTGATTTTTAATGAGACGGTATTGTGAAGGTATGTTGTTGTGTGAAGTCAACTCATTAGGGCTATAGAGGTTGCTATATTTAACAGCTGTTGCCAGTGCCACACACAGAGAGATACATCACTGAACGTCAACACATGAACACATGAAGACTGGAAGCTTCCAGCACATCATTCACAATGAGAACAGGGCACATTAAATGTTAAAGTGCTTATAAGAATTAGATGATGTTGTTATCAGATTGTCAGATTAGACATTGCATTGAATTGTTTCTCCTTTTGTTTTAGTTTTTTAAGGGAAGTGGTTAGTCAGTCACTTTGCTCAATGCTCTTTGATGAGACAGACAGTAAGACATTTGAGAGGGATACAGAGTAGGAGAGACAGATAATAAGACAGCTGAGAGGGCCACAGCACATGAGAGACGGACAATAGACAGCTGAGAGGGAGACAGGCACACAGCACATGAGAGACGGACAATAGACTGCTGAGAGGGAGACAGGCACACAGCACATGAGAGACGGACAATAGACTGCTGAGAGGGAGACAGGCACACAGCACATGAGAGACGGACAATAGACTGCTGAGAGACAGACAGGCACACAGCACATGAGAGACAAACAATAGACTGCTGAGAGGGAGACAGGCACACAGCACATGAGAGACAGACAATAGACTGCTGAGAGGGAGACCGTGGTCTGTCTGAGTGGAGGATAGACAGACAATAGACTGCTGAGAGGGAGACCGTGGTCTGTCTGAGTGGAGGATAGACAGACAATAGACTGCTGAGAGGAAGACAGTGGTCTGAGTGGATAGACAGACAGACAGACAGACAGACAGACAATAGGAAAGATGTGGATAGACAGGATACACAGACAATAGGAAAGATGTGAGTGAGAAGGCGTATAAAAGTATTAATGATAATGACTATATCCAGCATGACAAAACTTCGACTTAACAATTACTGTACATTCCAATGATAATTGTGCAACAGTATAACATGCATGCATTTTCTGACGTTTTAAACTAATCAACGTGTCACATTGGTTCAGTTGATATGCAGTTCCCATAGCACAGCACATTAGATTTGACAAGCTTTGCTCATTCCATACATGAATATTCATGCCAATAAGTCATAACAATTCATTTGATTTGAAATGCTCTTTCAGCATTGACGGTTTATTGGCTGAATTCAAATGATGCTGTATAATGTTTCAGTGACATGGATGGATTGACATTTTCCTCGATCTGTGCCACATACTGCCGTGGGGCAGATAGCAGGGTGTCTCGTTGTTATTGAAAATATGTGAACGAAATAGTTGTTTTTTTACGTAGATTATTTGCTCCTGTGAGTTGGCGTGTGTTTTCAAAGTCATTGGATGCTGTGTGCCATGTGCTTTAAGCTGGAGACGTTGACGGCTTACAAAATAGAGGCATTCATTTTAAAAGGGAACAGCTAATGTCAAGATGAAAATTACTATCTTAACTCAAAAAGTGCTCATGACGGAACGTTGTGTTCTTGGGCTGGCCTCTTTCTCTCCCCTTGAGTGTGAGAGCTTGTTTGTCACTGGTTTGCACAGTTTGTGCCCGATCCATCTTCATCTTCTTCGCCCAATATTTTCTGCTGCTGGCAGTTGTTTGGTCTACATACACAGATAGTTATTGCTGACATTCTAGATTATTTTGTTGTCAGGCTTTTATTCTTTTTTTTATTACTTTTTTAGGTTTGCTAAATCTTTTTTTTTGTACGAGCTGAGATGTAACAGATAAAATATTGAATCCTGAGCCACATAATACCTTTTCCTATAGTGAGACAGTGGAGAGACAGGGAGATTGACAAGAATCTGGAATGGTAATCAAACCACGTGACATTGAGATCAGCACCTGGTGGAAGCACACACACATTGTGTGAAGAGAATATAGTTTTGTGAAGATCATTGAGTTTATCAGTTTAGTTTCAGGCCATTAGATTTTTGCAGCGAAAGATTAGAGACTGTGAGATTGAAAATGGCACGAGTGAGAAAGAAATCCAGAGAGGCATGAAATATATTAACACATCATGTCAAAACAATGACAAGCATGAACATTCAGTCCTGAGTGAATTACATGAGAAGAAGGAAGGCAAATAGCATACAAGGCACAATTAATGTCAAACCTAAGCCATGCATGTATTGTATAAATGACAATACCTTTAACCAATTGTCTGAAACTCTATATTATTTGTTGGAAAAAATATTTTGATGCATATTAACACATTGTGCTGGCGGACCCCCTGGAACCACTTCAAGGACCACTGGGGGGTTTCAAGGACCACTAGGGGGTCCCCGCACCCCAGTTTGAGAACCACTGAGTTAGAATATTGATCGTCTGAGTGCAGGTCTTCATTGACTCATCAGCTTGGCATGCTATCGGCCAATGACAGCCGTCTCTCCGTCTTTTGTTGTTAGGCACAGGTCTCTTGGTTCGTCGTTCATGCTTTTCCCTCAGGCTGTCGAAAAACAAAAGAGTGCTGCCACTCGCTCCTCTCTTTGTCTCAGGCTGCTGGAAGCGATTTGAAGTTATGTAAGCTGCAGCGTTTGAAAATGACTCTCTGTCTCTGTTTAATGTTAGAATGGGTGGAGAAAAGAGAATGAAACTCAAAAGTACAACCATTATGGTGAGTCATCGACTTCCCACCGTGCCAGCGGTGAGGCGATGGGGGCCAATCAGCGCCTTGCCTTTTCTTTCTTCAACTTCTCTCTGAACAGTGGTGGAAAAGTACTCAAATGTTTTACTTAAGTAGAGGTATACTGTAATATAAAAAAATATATGACTACAAATTAAAGTCCGAAATTCAAAATGTACTTGAGTAAAAGTACAAAAGATTTGCGGTCGCAGGTAACTATGGAATTGTGCATTTCCTGTCAGTGTGTTGGTCGGGCACGTGACATCATGTGACATCATCAGAGATGGAGATCCCTGAAGTCAATATTGGCCAGCAATTCTACATCTGACCTCAAACCCTTAGATCTCCATATATGGAGCTGACCTGTTCTGACATCCCATATGTTGATCCTTCCCCATCCATCCTTCCTCTTCAATGTCTCCCTTTTGACTGATACCTGTCCATTTAAACACTAGACGGTCCTGCCCCAAAGTTATTAGTGCAGCCGCACCCGGCAGCCAGCAAAAAACTAGAGTTCTCAACAGGCCAGAAAATTAAGATCTTACCCCCCATGCCATAGCACCAGCAGTCTGCTGTCACCCAGGCGGATATGTTGATCTGACCCCTGATTCCAAAGCGCCAGTGCTCGCCCAGCAGTCTGCTGTCACCCAGGCAGATGCGTGCACAAAAGGGTGTGGTCGCTTTTGGAACGGGATCCAAATCTTCTCCTGCTGATTTATCTGAATCTAAATCACAAATTATGATTCTAATCAAAACACGTGTTTTTGATGGCTGATCACGGTCCCATCACTAATCGCAGTAAAATAATTCATGCCTCGTGTGGTCGGCGATGTATTTAGTTAACTGTTATAATGCTACATCCAGTCAAGCGCACAGGTATGGTATTCCTTGAAAAGGGCTCTGACGAAACAAATAGCTGGGCACAGCAATGTACTGATTCCAACTGACGGGCAGTCAAGGTGAAGGTGACGCTATGTTTTGTATACCGGTAGTAATCCAAATCTACAAAATAACTAGTAACTAAAGATTTCTAATATACCCGTATATATATATATTTTTAGATTTACCTCTGGGATGTACAGTACTGGAGTAGAAGTAAAAGTAATGGAAATTGGAAATACTCCAATAAGTAAAGTGCAAATACCTTAGTACTTGAGTACATGTAGTTAGTTACTTTCCACCACTGCTGAACAGCAGTCTTTTCGCATGAGAAAATCAAGCCTTTTCATTTCCCCCCAGTAAACAACCTAGAGATGGAACTGCAAATCTTACTCATCATCAACGGAAACAAAATGGTTTGGAATAGAGGACTTTGGAAGGACAAGTTACTGGGCAAGGTGTGTGTGTGTGTGTGTGTGTGTGTGTGTGTGTGTGTGTGTGTGTGTGTGTGTGTGTGTGTGTGTGTGTGTGTGTGTGTGTGCGTGTGTGTGTGCGTGTGCGTGCGCGTGTGCGCGTGAATGTGTGCGTGCGTGCAGTGCACTTCCTTGTTGCCCAAGATCTCTACTACTATGGACTGGCATTTGACTGCCACTTGCCTCACGAATCCGGGAGGGAATGTGTTAATGAACATAAAAACACATTTTCTGGAGTGTTGCCAGTTTCACCCAATATCAGCTTCAAATATAGCGATTCAGTTCTAATTGATTCTTTAGGCCGTCACTTAAATGTGATTTGTCTATCCAGTATCCCATAGGAGTTCTCTCTCCTGATTGGATCAAATTGCTGAAAGTGCATTGTCTGTTCAGTGTTGTTCACTGAAGAGCTTGTTACTGAACAAACACTCTAGTGTACAGCAATGAGCATGCATTAATAACACTTATTGCACCTTTAAGTCACCCTGCTTTTCTACACATCTACATTTATTGGGCAAATTCAATACCAGACAGAACAAAATGGACGTTTACAGGCCCAGTTGGTTACATGCACAGTCTTGGGAGTTAAATGAACACTGTCACTATGCATAAGTACTCAGATGTTTTATTTAAAGGACGACTTCAACACTTTTCAACCTATCTTCATATAATTGGTCCTCTCTAATGTTCATGATAAAATAGCACAATTTTCTTCAACTCAGTCTGTGTCTCATAGGAGGGCTGTGGGAAGTTTTGAAAAAAACGTCTTCCAGTGACATCATCGATGGGGAATCCAAGCTAATAGAAACTGCAGGGTTTCTATTCCTGAAAAGTTGCAATGTGATAATGGAAGCCATCGTTCTCATGATAATAACCAGTAAGACGCCTGAGGGTGGCACTTTAGGGGATAAGATCTTAATTTTCGGGCCTGTTAACAACTCTAGTTTTCGCCGGCTGCCGGTCGCAATGTAGAAATACTCCACTTGAGTAAAAAAAAAAAATAGTCAGTATGCAGAATGTCTCAGAAGTTTGTATGTATAAAATGTGTGAAACATTTTTGAAAATAGCTGATCTAAACTCACAATTCCAAGTGTATAATACTGTATGTATAATGCATTTATTACATTATACCCTGCCTGCCACAGGGTAATGCAGATCAAAGTGGAACTAAGTCTAACTCTTTTCTGTCATCCTCAATGATTTTAATGCCATACTTTCTGTATTTTGTCCATTGGCCAAGTCAAGAAAATAGTACATTCTGAAACACTGTCCTGCCTACAGCCTTGTTTCTCGCTTATGTCACCTATCGAGTGTGATTTATTTCACTGTGTACAGCAATGTTTACAATTACAATACTAGATATACAGTAAATGTTTGACACCCATTTACCGTATACGTATATAGGCCTCGAGTGGAGTTTAACTTACGTGGGTCCACTCGAGGACTATACGTATGCGGTACCCTGCACATTCAGTGCAAGATAACATCAACTTGTTTTTGTCTGGGAGAAATTGCTGTCACTGCAGCAGTGACGATATAGGTAGTGGTACAGGAGAAAACATGATTAATAGATAATAAAATTGAATGCAAAGAAGAAAATTGAAGCAGACTGTTGTTCATATCAGAATATGCAGGTATGTTAGTGTAGAGACACTTGCTCTTAACCCTAGAACACTAAACCTATTTTGTGTTACGCCATCACGAAACATATATTGAATGAATCACAGCAATACATGGCAACTTGAGGTACTGACTTTTCACAAAAAAACAGATCAAAAGAAAAATAAAAATAAAATGGAGCTGAGCTGGGTGAAATTCACCCGAACACCTGCCTGTAGAAAAAAAAAAAAAAGTATGTGCTATAGAGCTACATGGCCGGCGTAGGGCATATCGGGCTGACGTTCGACAATCTGAGAACCCATCGTCAAAAAATAAAAACAGTTTTTTTCTTTTCCTTTATTGACAGAGTCAATGGTCTGTCTCGAGACCCACGTCCAACACACTCGGCCCAACCCTGTGGAATGCACTCCCCAGTCCCCAGATAGCTCATTCCACTGTTCATTGATTGTATTGCTTTGTTTTAGTGTCCTCCTCAATAAAGTTGTTTTTATTTGCCCCCCATGTAAAGCACATTTGAGTATTCATATAGTACCTGAATATTCCTAAAATTGCTAGCCTACCACCTTGATATAAAATAAGAATGTTGTGTTGCTTAAGATTATGTTGTAACTATTCATTGAAAAAAATCACACCCGTGTAAAGTGAGGGGCGCTCGTATCATCAGACATCATCATGACGTAGAGTAGACACTATGCCTATTTGCTCAGACACTATGATGCAAAATAAAATTTGTTTAAGTTTTGTTTAAGACAAAGTTGGTGGACAGTAACTAAAAGCTGTAGCCCTCAAAAATGTTTCTCACAATGTGATTAATATGTGATTAATTGATTTGAATTCATTACAAAGCTTGTAATTAATTAGATTGCGTTTTTTAATGGAGTCCCAGGCCTACTTAAAACGTATTAAAACGCAAATGAAACAATGAAAACATAACTCAGTGTTCATCTTTCCCTCAGCTGAAATCAGAGTAGGCCTAGTACGTATTATTACCAGTATATTGCACTGATTTAATTCTGTCTAGTAAAAACAAAAGACTCACTTCCACAGTAGTTTTTTTCCATTCAATTCTATTTTGTTCAGTTTTTGTCTGTTGTTCAGCTCTGCTCCGTTCTCTAGTGTTGTAGTTGTGTTGTTGTGCTCAGCACCGCTCCTCTGAACAGTACCTGCTAATTAGTTGGCAGCCAGGGCATTACTTGGCCGACAAGCGTATACCCATCCATCCATTTATAGACCACCATTCACAGCAACCCCAATGCCCTGCATTCTATTGGCCTACAAAGCTCAAGGCTTTTCTTTCCTTATGTGTTTCAGTGGGACATACTGTACAATATGAAGGCAAAGGGTTTTCTTTTTACCATAAATACATTTTGTGAATTTCTTCAGGGTTGTGTTCTTTCAGAGGAAGCACAGGACTCATCTTTACAGGTTCCTCCAATCGCAGTGACACGATGAGCTGAGACATGACGTGAACATATGGGGTATGACTCCTCGCTCAGAGAGACAGACAGATGGACATATCCCTTTTGACACGGACCGTTCAAAGTGCCTGAGTGACATCTGTCACATCACATTGGACCTGATATGTCCAGGTGTCATGCAGATGGATGAACTGATTGTGTGGTTAGTGGCACATCTTGCCAGTTTGAAGTTATGAAACGTATCACATTTATGGACTCATGCAAGTCAAACTTTTTGGGAGTAACTAGTTACTAACGAGTTACTTTACGTAAAGAAACAACTTTTTGTGGTAACTAGTAAAGTAACTAGTTAAGAGGACCACAATGGAAACAAGCCTAACAGCTTTCTTGTGAATTCATCCTTTTGAAATATATTTTCAATAAAGTATTCAATCAATCAATCAATCAGTGTAAACTGACAGGGTGCACTTAATGCACTCCCAAAGTGAAACACATTCCACATGAGAAAGAGAAAGTGTCTGGGCCTGAGGAACCTTGAGCCTTAAGAAATCGGCGGGTCTGATAGGTGCTATTGTTCAGTTCCATCATGGAACAAATGTAGTCAGGGAGCATCCCAAATGGCTTTATATAAAGATGCCTCAAAATCCATTCAATGTAATGCTGCCCTTCCAGAACAGGCAGAGAGACTTCACCCCAAAAAATGACTTCAATCAATTACATAGCCTAGCTAATGAAGCCTTGAATTTGTGGAGATTTTGTATTTTTTGTCGCATTCCTAAGCCAATAATTTGATGTCTGTGTGTTAACAGGCAGGCAGCGTAGCAGCGAGGCAGCTGATTTATTCTTCGCTGTATGCCGGTGTCGCCTGGCAAACATGGCAAACATAACTAATCTACAAGTTCGCAGTTCCACAAGCTCACAGCGCGTTGCATCAACGACGCATTGTGCATGGACTTTCAAATCGGCTCAGGTTTACACACCGGCACAGCCATACGATATAGCTTGAGGGCAGACTATGGGAGATTTCTCCTGCCTTCTGCCTCTGACAGACGGTTCTGTGATCTCGCCAGACCTGCCGCAGTCTGGCCCAGATTGTCTTGCAAGAACGTATTCATAAGACCTTGACTAATAAAACTAAATGAAAATTTGCTGGCAAAATCAACACTGGTCCTCAGTGCAGACCGGTTCCGCTTCCGTCCCTTTGGCAGTACGTTGCCCATGTGTAGACTAGAGCCATGGTGCTGTTGGCTCAGCCAGCGAGCCTCTTTCCAACACATGCCTTGTAGCATAACGAATGAGCCATGAGCTATACTGCTCACATAACCATGTTTCATGTTTAGTGTCACGCGCTACCGTACCGTCCTAAGACCAAGAAATGCCTCCAAAATCATCCGGGAATAAAAAATAAAAACGTAATAAATAGAAACTTTGTTGTCACATTAGTTCACGGTATCCCCTATGGGAAGATGGTCTATAAAGTATGCATTAAACATAGAATTTATAAATAAATTGGAAACCATTTCCTATCTGTGAGCCATAATTGACCAAGTGATATTATTTACAAGCAAGTTGTACTTTATCCATAATTCATGACCTGCTTATTTGTTAACCCTGTGTGTGTGTGTGTGTGTGTGTGTGTGTGTGTGTGTGTGTGTGTGTGTGTGTGTGTCTACGTACGTGCATGTGTTCGTGCCTGCCGAGGCAGTATTCTAGCGTGCGTTATTGGGTTATTGTTTATAAGTGCATTTACAAGAGCGTGAACAGGCTCTCATTAAACATTCATTGTGACCCTCCTAAGCCATTTTCAAACCATTAGCGAAGTATGTTTGGGGACTGAATGTAAGTCACAGTGCATTTACCATTACACAGGACATGATGTACAGTATGTACCTCTGGTGCTGTTTAGGAAGAGAACCTACGCCTATGCTTTGAATTGAGGAATAGAGGGGTGATGATATTCACTCACTGTAACATTTAATTATCCTCAATCCTATGATTGTTTACTGTCTGTCTGCAGGGCCGGATTTACCCCCCGGGCTAGACAGAATTCCAGGGCCCCCGTGGTCAATTTTTTTTACCCAGCCCCCCAAAAGAGAAAGGCAGGCAGGCAGGCAGACACCATAGTCATTGACAGGGGTTTCCACAGCTACCCCACAACACATGAGCGTCACTGTCTGCAGTGCAGACAGCAGAGCAGAAGCTCTCAATGTTTTTCATAATACTAAATATGCAATAACTAAACATAAATCTCACTTAAATTGGATTGCAATACTTTACAATTTCAAATAATAAAAAAAAACAAGGGTGCAGACCTGTGTAAACAATATGGGAACCCATTTTGGTTTATTATTCAGTCTGTTTGTTCCCTGGTGCTTCTGTGTTTATTCCTACTAACAACAATACTATGTTCAGTGCAGTGAAGCTGACAGATTTGACTGTTTGCAGAATCTGTCTTGATAGAATAGTTTGCAAATGCTGTTCACATGTAAGTTGTATTATTGTGCTGCTTCGCGGTCAAAATGACTTCAGGTTGTCTGTTGTTCCGCAATCTAAATCTTTCAGGCTGGCAGCGGGGTTTTCTTTATGGTTCTGGGGTTTGAGGCTTGACTCCCACTGGGACTGCCCACACTAAAAGTGTTCTGTATGCACTCACATAGTACCGAGGGGGCACTGGGATAAAAGCATGTGCTGTAAAGTGGTTTAGGCCTGTGAGTACACCTGCACCACTCAGCAAAGCATGAAGCAGCGCTTCATGGAATCATCCTCACACTCAAAATGACTTGCTCAAAGTGCTCCGGTCACTTCTTGTGGAACACATTGTTAGTTTTACCATTGATATAACCTTGTGGCCTCATTAATAATGCATGTTTACTGTAAATGTACTGTAATGCGTTAGACGTGACCCAGGACCTGTGCAAACTTCGCTGTCACTGTTATTTTATTTCTTTCTTTTTTTCTTCGAGTCTGTCCTTAGTTAAACCCATCAAGTCTGCTAAGAGCATATTCTTGTTTTGGGCAAAAGTCCTTGGGGAGGAGCACACACCAAACACACACGCACGCACACACACACACACACACACACACACACACACACACACACACGCACGCACACACACAAGCGCGCACACACACACACACACACACACACACACACACACACATACACACTAATCTGCCTCCAAGTACAACCACAGGCTGAAGATCAGTTTTAGAGTTTTTCCCAACAGATTTGAACATGTGAACTTCACAAACTCACTGTTCAATAGAACTCAATTTCTTTCCCCAGCACAGTGGCTTAGAAAGTTGAGAAAGAACCATCCTGAAGATGGTGTTAAAAAGACTGTAAGAACCAATTCAAACTGTGATCACTGTTATACTGTACCTTGGGCCCATTCTCACTTAGATCCCTCCAGTCAATATCCATCCAGGCTAAAAGAGTTTTAGTGAAAATCCAACATGTACAGTCCAGAACAGCTTCTAAATACAGCCTTTCTCAAGGACAAAAAAATGCACATGAAGATTTGATGATGCTCCATTTTATTCTCTCTATATGCTCATTCTTTCTCTTCTTTAAATCTTTTTACGCTTTTTAAACTAAAATAAGCCAAACCAAAATAGGTTTCTCTTCTGTATACCTTGAACCTACAAGGCCTTCGGGGAAACTGGGTTTGAGGCTGTTGATTGTGTTAGATTTAGGTCAAAAGTTAACTATGGGGGCCCCCAGAATATTTTCGTCTCAGGGGCCCTCGTGGGGGTTAATCCGTCCTTGTTTTCAAGCAGTTCCAGCATCCCTACAAGCCTAGCTGATTTAACAACAGCAACAACAGCCAGGGTAATTATTTACAGGCTGGCAAAGAATGGTGGAACTTGCTAAATATATCCTTTTCAAGGTCTCCCGGGAGCTTTGAGAATAACGGAGGAGCGGAACTGGCCAGAGAGGAAGAGATGGACCTTAACTCATATTCACTTTGAACGTTAGTGACTGAAGAATAAACAAAATAAATCAAGCTATGGCTAGTGTCTGTGATGAAACATGACATGAGAAATGTCCCGGATATATTAAGAGCTTCTGCTAAATGCTTGAGTTGTGAAGGGGGGGAAAAAAACATCACAGAGAACTTGGGCGTCGTCTTGAATTGCAACACCACACTCAGCAACAGACTTTTGATGAGTGAACCTCTGGCGTTTTGAGGTATCTGCAGACTGCAGTCCAACCCGCAGCGAGTGCATGCTGACAGTAAATGATGGTGTTAGCGCCTTGGTTCACAGTAGACAACAGAATGGTACATTAGCACCTCTGTCTACTAGACAGTGTCTAGTAAACAAACCCACTGTAAATATTGATGTGCATGCTGCATGTTCCCTCACAAGCTATTTCTGGACGTGGGAGACGACTTGTCTCGCCTGTAGCTAATTGAGGTAGAAGCAGTCAAGTAGCTGTCGTGCCCATTATTAGTCTGTGTCGCATGCTGTAGCAGTAATGGTAGAACAACACTTTGTAAAGGTGTTCTTATGAAAGGGAGCCGTGATGATGAATGTGTGCATGCAACACGAATGGCAGGTCATCCACTTGCTTTACAATGTGCCTCAATACGCATGTCCAGCTTTATCAGTTTTGAGCAAGAACAAATATGAACTGTGTTGCAATTTGTGTAATCGTTGGCCAAACATAAAGGCATGGGCATTTGATTTTAATGATTAAATCAATCTTTTCTCCAGGGGCTATGTTTTGGCTAGACCCCCAATCCTCACTTTAAAAATGCAATGATAATATTGACAAGGAGAAAATTCAATTAGACTAGAGCATAGTCACTTTGTCTATAAGGTGTTTGGCCGATAGAACTTCATGATGCATGTCCTGTAACCACTTAAATTTAAGTCAAACAAACAATCAAACAAAGTCAAACAAACGACCCAAAGCATTACATCAATCAAACGATGTAATGCTTTGGGGAAATGCAGATGATGAGTTGTATTCACGTTGCTAGACATGCCAGACCAGAGGTATGGTGTGTGTGTGTGTGTGTGTGTGTGTGTGTGTGTGTGTGTGTGTGTGTGTGTGTGTGTGTGTGTGTGTGTGTGTGTGTGTGTGTGTGTGTGTGTGTGTGTGTGTGTGTGTGTGTGTGTGTGTGTGTGTGTGTGTGTGTGTGTGTGTGTGTGTGTGTGTGTGTGTGTGCGTGCGTGTGCGTGTGCGTGTGCGTGCGTGCGTACATGTGTCTAGCATGGAAACCATGCAGACAAATTTGCCACAGGAAATCGAAAAAGAAATCCCTGGGGAGATTGGTCTGGCACATAGAGTATTAAAAGGATAGAGACTGAACCGGTTGCTCAGTGGCGTTTTGAAGCACCCGGAAGAACCGTTGCGCATTCACGATAAAGCCACAAAACCATGTTTGCCTGGCACCATCTATTAGCATAAAGCTTTCTATATTTACTGCGTAAAATGTGTTGACTGGCCTTTTATAAAAATCTGTATCAATTAACTGTCACGTTGACTGGCCTTTATAAAAATCTGTATCAACTGTCGTGTTGACTGGCCTTTTATACAAATCTGTATCAATTAACTGTCACGTTGACTGGCCTTTATAAAAATCAGTATCAACTGTCCTCCTCTCTGCTTACTTTGGGTAAGTAACAACAAACTGGGCCGTGTCAAATGTGGACGCGCCGGCCCGGGACACCCAGGTTAATCGTGTTGTTTTGGAGGTCGCCACATAAATAATGGCGGAGCTGCCAGCTGATTTATTTAATACATCGTGATCTTCGGAGGTAAAATGAATCAATCCGAAGCGTTCCCTGCCGTATTGATCGGGGCAGTTGAGTCAGCTGGCTGTGCTATTGGACTCTATTGGATTTGAGCTCAATCAATGCAAGTTTCAATGGTGCTCGTTGTCATTTGTCACCTTCAAGCCTGTCTTCATAAAATAATTAACCACTTAAGCTGTACAGTATATTTTTAATTGACAATCTACTTGTCAATGTATGACAAGTAGTGAAAATACGTTTTTTTTATTAAAAAAATCTTAATTCTCTTTATTTTTATTTAGGAGGCCCCACAATAGTCTGGTTGTCTTTGCCTCACTCTCAACTGATCTTCTCCAGGTCTGTTTTGGCCTCCCCACTTTTCTTTTGCCCTGTGGATTCCAGTCCAGTGCTTGCCTAGTGACGCAGTCAGTTGGTTTTCGGAGGCTGTGTCCAATCCAACCCCACTTCCTCTTCTCATCCTGGCTGATGGAGCTTTTGTTGGTTCTCTCCAACAGGCTGACATTTTATATTGTATCGGGCCACCTGATGTTCAGGATGCGTTTTAGGCATCTGTTGACGAAGAATGTCTTTTCTTCTGTTGGTGGTCAATTTCCATGTCTCTGATCCATAGAGGAGAACTGACTTGATGACTTTCATCACATCACATTACAAGTAAAGTGGGTGCAATTCTTAGTTGTGCAGGCTCATCATCACAGTGAAAAAGATAGAGAGAGGAAAGCATAAAGTTGGTGACATTGGTGTTGAAAATGTTGAGGGACAGTGCCTTGGAGTTCCAGCTGGGTCACAGCGTGGTAAAGGCGAGTCAAAGCACAATCCGACACCAGGGTCTAAATGTCAAGCGGTGAGTAGTAGTGAGACCACCTCCAACCACTGCAGTCGCATATTATGAATTGCACGTAGAACCAGATTCTCTCTTTGAGTACACAGACGGTGCTACTAGTTTATTTTGATGACAACCCCACATGCCACAACAAAATGACATTACCCAAGCTGCCCGATACACTCCCTTTAAGGGAGGGTTATATGAATTATAAATAAGGGACTGATCGTTATTTATCCACCAGGGGGGGGTGGTGCAGATGTGATTTCATTTTTTTATTTTACCTCATCCCCCCCCCAGCCTCCAAATATTTTTTCGGGACCCCCCCTCAGGGACTGGAAGAATATATATGACCTCCCCCCCCCCCCCCCCCCCAACACCATAGACCATATTTATTTTATATTCACACCAACAGTATAGCAGCATAAAGTAAACGCTGATCGTTTATTAGGCGGCGGCCGTCTGGGGTTCATTTGGTTCCATATCCGTCATTACATTATGGTCAACACTCAACACTGATGATATGCCATTGCATTCTTCCAGCTAAAGATTTAAATATGAATCTGGCAGCTTCGAAAATAGCATACGCAGACCTACAAGCTCACAACAACACACTGATGACGCGACGCAAATGTATGAGCTTAGATTGGCTATTTTTAAGGTGAGCCTCGTGCGTAAAGTCATTCTAGCCAAGCTGCCAAGGCAGTGGGCACCCCTCGCCTCTGTGCCCAAGCCCAGGATGATGAAAATGAATAAATGCTAAATAAATATGTCACGCAGTCGCATACCATAATACTAGTTATACTACAGCGTCATACTCCACAGAGAAAAGCACAATTTGCGCAACATCAACGTTCAACTGCCTGCTCGGCTCATTTAGCCAGCCAGGCACCACCAAATAGTATAACTCTTTCTTTAATCTATTACAACCACATACGCAGACAAAAGTACATGGCACCGCGGACAAAACACAAGTAGGCTACTAAACTTGTGGCTCATTTCCATGCGTCACACAGTCAGGGACCCTGCTGAGGATTTGGTCCACTGTTTACCCTCCAACTGCATATATCAGCGCTGCATGCAGATCGGCTATTTTTCCGTTTGTGAGGACGCACACATGAGCGCGCGTTATTACGCGGCGGAGCCGCAGAGATTTTATTTATTTATAATGCGTGTGAAATCAAATGGCATGTGTGGCGTCACTGGCGTGGTGCGTGGTAAAGGGTTAAATTGTGTGACTGTCACACTCAAAGGGTGAGACATGGCAGCCCTGGCTACTGTGACGCACACACCAACAATCCACCATTGCAATGCGAGTGCGCAAAGATGCACATGATATGATAGCTGCATGCTTTTAGACCAGCCCTACCGTATTCTGAATGAGAATCTGTCTCGCCTGCATGCCACGGTTGCCACCATGTTGACGATGCGTTGTCCAAAGACGGTAGAGTCTCTTCCATCAAAATGTTCCATGCCCATCAACATAAAGGCCTCAAGGTGTTCCTGTGATGTTTTGCTACTTTCTATGTTCGTTCACAATCAATTTCAGTCACAAACAGTAACTTGTGAGAAGTTTATATCGTAACATCATCCACGACCTCTGCCCCAACATTATTATTATTGTTGTTATTATCATGCTGCGCTGATGCGGCGCTGGGTTTCACCGAGACACCTCACACCACCACCGCAACCATAGCAGCGGTGCTGTCAGCCTGCTCCTCGCCTTCCTCCTCTCTGACCGACAACACTCGCTCTTTTCAGCGGCCTGCTGCTGCTGGCCCACAATTCAAACATTCGCTTTTTCTACTGGAAATGTTATGAACGCAGAATCAATCTGTCCCGCGTTGTTTTGTTTTGAAGTGGGTACACGTCAGACGTAAACTACATCAGCGGCCGGGGGAGGGACCTTTGCTGGTAGAACAGAATCAGATCTACAAGCTAACAACGTGTCAACAAGCAACACGTTGTTAGCTTGTAGATCTGTTCTATTTGCATACGCAGTTGCGCACACATGGAAGATACCAAGTACACTCGCCACACAGGGTAAACTTTATATAGATATATATGAGTGAAACACTATGAAAAACAAAATAATCAAAACATTTTTTAAATACAAAATTCAGCAAAATAAAGTTGTACAACCTCCCCCAAGCCAAAATAAAAATAAACATATCCCCCCCTCAGGCTCAAAAAATAGTTTAATGACCCCCCCCTTTTTTGCACCATACCAACCTTTGATAAATAACGATCAGTCCCTAAGGTCCCCCTACACTAACTACATTATATTGTATTAACCATGCATAACATAAAGTTCCGGACTGCGTCTTTAACCCATTCTGGGCGGGAACCCCTCTTGGTGTTTTAAGCATTATGTTAGCTATTGAAAAATAGCAGATCTACAAGCTCATAGCGCGGCACCGAGTCGTCCGAGTGCCGCACTACGAGCTTGTAGGTCTGCTATTTTTGAAGGGTGCAGTACTTGGTTTAGACAGTTTTTGGTTTAGACTAGTCATTGGTTAGACCAGTCATTGGTCCTACAACTACAACATATCTCAAACCCTCACCCTAAACCTAACCTCCCACAGGGCAGCACACCTAAACCTAACCTTAACCCATTGTCTAACCAATGACTAGTCTAAACTAAGTATTTTGGAAAGGCATTTTGGAAAAATCGTGAAAATGTGGCCCAAATTTTTGAATATATTCTTTCAGAGCTTTCGTTTTTAACTCAAATCTTTGCTTCTGGGAGGTCCCTGGAACAACATATTTTCAGATGGGGGTCGGCGGCCAATTACACATAATTCTGGGGGTCATTAAATAGTTTGAGAACCACTGACATAGAAACATGGGTTTTTCAGAAAACTGTCAGGATTTTGGCATTTGTAGAATCGTCCCCAGGTCAAAATGGGTTAAGGGCTCTCACTGTGTTTGCTCTGGCGTCATTCTGTTTGTTTTGCATGGCAGCACCCTTGCTCGCTGATGGTGAGAGCCTCCGCTTGCTACTAACGAGCTAATTACGTGGAACCCCACTGATTAAACACATCATCCCCATCCCCATTGTGTGATGTTAGCCGCCGCAATAAACAACTGCAGAGAGGCAGACGCTTTAGCTTTTTGTTGTTGTTGATGTTGTTGTAGTTGTTGTCTTTAACCCATTTTGGGCGGGCTCCCCTTTTGGTGTTTTAAACATTGTTATAATTTAGCTATTGAAAAATTGCAGATCTACAAGCTCATAGCGCGCCACCGAGTGGCGCACTACGAGCTTGGAGGTCGAGCTTGGAAATCGTGAAAATATTTATTTCAGAAAACTGGAGGACATTTATAGAATTTATAGAATCGTTCCCAGGTCAAAATGGGTTAAATTGTGCTTCAATTAAAAGGGATAGACGGTGTAATCATCCAGGCAGTGCTAGAGAGTCTATGACTCACACCCCAGAAAGGCCAAGGCGGCGCATTGCAGGAGTTCCACTTAACAAATGCACTTGTTTAGAAACTATCCATTCTCCGAGCACACACACAGAGACACCCTAGCTCCCTGATGAATGTCTCCGGCTGGACGTCTGTCTGCGGGACCGAGGCATGAATTTAAATTGGCTTCTTTTTTTCCTCCTATTCGGTATGGCGGCTCAAGTGGCGACCGCCGACCCGGCCGCCGCCGCCAGTCGCCGTGGATTTCTGAAGGACAGAGGGGTGAATGTGAGGGAAAAAAGATCTCCCGCTGAATGTGCCTTGCACTCCTACTGTTGATGTATGAAGTGCCTGAGTGCTGTGTACACATGCTGTGCACACAGTCTGTAATCTCTCTCTCTCTGTCTGTCTGTCTGTCTGTCTCTGTCTCTGTCTCTGTCTCTGTCTCTGTCTCTGTCTCTGTCTCTGTCTCTGTCTCTGTCTCTGTCTCTCTCTCTCTCTCTCTCTCTCTCTCTCTCTCTCTCTCTCTCTCTCTCTCTCTCTCTCTCTCAATTCCAATTAAATTCAAAGGGCACTTTATAGAAAACGTAGCAGTGCCAAAACAAAAGTGTAACAAAACGATCAAAACGAAATGTGTAAACTGAGCTGTTACATTGCAACTTAGAGAAAACCTAAGTTAAAAAACCATGACAATTGTGCATTTTCCGTCAGAAATAGTTTAAAAGGTTAGCTTAAAGCTGCTATAAGCAATAATGTGTCAATATTTTGATGACCTGTTTTTTATTGTATTCATACAGCCAGCAATGGGTAAAACTCTCTCTGTGACACATCTAGGGGCCACAATCTGCATTCAAAGATTTTCTTAGAAGCTTTGTCATTGGTCGATTTGCCTGTCTACTTGACCAGGTTTTTTTTCGACCAATGACAAAGCTTCTAGGAACATCTTTGAATGCAGATTGTGGCCCCTAGATGTGTCACAGAGACTACATTTTACTTAGTTTACTCATTGCTGGCAAATGTTATTGACCTTTTTTTTCTTCTTGTTTTTGTATTGCCAGTGGCAATACAAACTAAATATAAGATAAAGGTCATTAACATTTTTACATATTATTGCTTATAGCTATACTTTAAACCTTTGGAACCAAATGACAGCAGTATTTCAATGCTTTTTATTAAACCGAAAGCAGCACATTTTTTATAAAGGTACATAGTTGCTCTGTTTGTATACAGTATTTCTATGTACCGAGGTCAGTCGGTGAAAGTTCTCTCTTGACCACACAACCCACTGCAATGCATTGTGCACATTGTACAAGGAACACGTGAGCCAAGGCACATATTCCAGCATGTGGAGTCACAGTGGGAGAGGATGCGTCTTATTGGGGTCGAAGAAACACCCACTCTAAATGACCTATGATTTAGTGCCAAGGCGCCTGCTAGTGCTGTGTGTGTGTGTGTGTGTGTGTGTGTGTGTGTGTGTGGTGTGTGTGTGTGTGTGTGTGTGTGTGTGTGTGTGTGCGTGCGTGTGCACGTGTGTGTGACGTTAAACTGCTGTAACTACCACCGTTAATTTAGTGGATGCAGATTTAAGATGCATTTGCAGCCTCGGTGGGCTTTGTGCTTCAACACCATCATACAATCATACATCATACACCTGCATACAAGGAGACGCTGCTCACCGGTGGAGTATACCGAGCGAAGGACAGCCGACGCTGCCTGCAGGCGGCCCTTCCCCGTGAGCAGCTGTCCTTCTAGTGGTGTCCGTCCGCTGTCGGAACAACAGTGCATTTCGGGGCCATGGGATACGCTGCGGAGAGCGATATAAAACCAGGCGGCAGTGCAGGAGTGGACTGGGTGGGAGCTTTGTTTCTTCGGGTGGTCCAGCCTGGGACATGCGGCCCACTGACTGGTTGCTGGGAGTGGGTTTCGAAGTTAGGATGCCTACACTACTCCTTGCACCCATGGAATGCTGTTGTATCGTGACTGAGGACACGTGCCTTGATTTTGTGGATGTAACTTTGCTGCACCTGAACTATTTTGTGCGTGCGTGCTATAGAGAGAAAGCTGGGATAGGGGTTATGTTAGTGACCCAGAACGGAGGTTTTCAAAATCTGAGTGGGCCTCCCATCAGACAAAACTCGTACGTTAATTCATACTGCGCATTCATGCATTCATTCTGAGTTGTGCTTCTGCCACGTTGTATTCTGTACATTTACATTACGCACAACATTGAACTAAGTGCATCCTGGAAGCAGATGCACACTTGTTTGTCAAAATCAGTTTTATTGTTATACACATCGCAGGTTTATTGGTGTGAGTGAAACTAGTTTTTGTGCAAGCTCCATCATTTTGTTCTTAGGAAAGAAACGAAAAGGGGAGATAGAAAGACAACCAATGGGAAATAAAAAGATATATACAAACGGTTCATCACATAAAAAGCAGCAGATTTGTATGTGAGATTAGACATCAGATACTGTCACGGTTGAATTGCTGATTTTATCTTTGGTTGGATGCAATTTTGCATGTCACATGCATGTCGCTTAACACCTAATACACAATGGGCCATTGATATGCATATAAACTCATTCCAATTTGTCATTGCACGCTGGTGTGACACTCAGCAGTCGGCAGCCTTTGTAAACTTTGCTGAGGTGTGAAATTAAGGGTTGTTTTCGATGTATGCACGACGTGTGCAAATAGCAGCAGGTATGCATATACTGTACATGAGGTTGGATGTTAGATTTAGGTTATTATGACTAGAATCCGACTGGCCATCGGCCGGTCTCACTCTAGCGCCACGCTATCCAGGTGACCAGTGTACTGTACTGTAGCATGCTGTACACTTCCAGGCTGTACTGTACTGTACTGTAGCATGCTGTACTCTTCCAGACTGTACTGTACTGTAGCATGCTGTACTCTTCCAGACTGTACTGTACTGTAGCATGCTGTACTCTTCCAGGCTGTACTGTACTGTAGCATGCTGTACTCTTCCAGACTGTACTGTACTGTAGCATGCTGTACTCTTCCAGGCTGTACTGTACTGTAGCATGCTGTACTCTTCCAGGCTGTACTGTACTGTAGCATGCTGTACTCTTCCAGGCTGTACTGTACTGTAGCATGCTGTACTCTTCCAGGCTGTACTGTACTGTACTGTACTGTACTCTTCCAGGCTGTACTGTACTGTACTGTACTGTACTGTACTGTACTGTACTGTACTGTACTGTACTGTACTGTACTGTACTGTACTGTACTGTACTGTACTGTACTGTACTGTACTGTACCGTACCGTAACGTACCATACTGTGCCATACTGTACCATACTGTCATGTGCTGTACTGTACTGTACTGTAGTAGACTGTACTGTACCATACTGTACTGTACTGTGCTGTCCTGCACAATACTGTACCGTACTCTACTGTACTGTACCATACTGTGCTTTAATGTACCGTACTGTACTGCAGCGCCCTGTGTGTGTGTGTGTGTGTGTGTGTGTGTGGGGGGGGTGGCCTAAAATGTGATGTAATGTGCATCACCATGATAATAACATGGCATTTCTTGCAAATGCAAACTGTACAGTAATTATGACAGTAGCGTGGATGCAACTTTGTGCATTATGTCTGGACAGGCATGCAGTAGGCATTGTGCTTGGAGAGATGAGTGGTTTGGTAGGAGAAGGCAGACAAATACGAACGGATAAACGGGCGCAGGGCTTTCAAATAGTGTGGCAAGATTATCATCTGACCAACTGTCTCTTTCACCTCATGTCCCTCATGTTTCCAATAAAGCTCTGATGCCTCACTGATACGAGGAGGGGCTCATTACACTACCAAAGCCAGATGAGTGTCCCAAAAGTGGTTAACCACTTGAACCCCAAGCTGCATCACTATGCTATTTTGGGTGTAAAGATTTGGTGTAGACAGGAAAAAAGCGATCCAAGTACAGTTGCAACTCCGGTCCGTTTGACCAAGTCTAGACTTAGTAAAACGGACCCTCTAGACTCTAATCTATGGGCCATATTCAGACCACAGCCATCTTGCCAGCAAGGGGCTACCTAGGTGATACTACAGCCCATTCATCCAAACCGAAAAGTCCAATCTAATTATATTTGACAACGTCAAAATCACCAACATTGCAGCTGTAGGGAAAGCTTGAATTATCCTCTTTCAATCTGTAAAGTGTTTGTTTCATAAATATCCACCGTAGACATTTTATGAGCTACGTCCTGTCAAGAAATTCCTTGCATGTGATTTTTTTTCTCTTAAGTGCTGGAGTTTGAGAGTGCCTGAAGGCTTCCTCCTGTGTCTCCACTCCAGTGACGGATCTACTAAAGGCAAGAGCAGGCAGCCGCCTCCCATGGCTACCTTTCTGCCTCCCCTCGAGAACCGCTTATTTAAAATGATATGCCGCCGATAGCCGCTACTCAAGGCGGACGGACGAAGAATACACATCTATTCTCGGTGTGCTGCGTCACAGCATGTCTGAAGGGGGTTGAGTCTTTTCACACTCGTTGAGAGAGCAGAGCAGAGACACAGCAACAGCACCTGAGAAAGTTAAAAAGTTTGCAAACTTATTTTAGACCCAAGGACGCCTAAACCTGTCCGGTACTGCTTACATCGGCTGACCGGCATCAATCACACCAGCCCCACTCACCACCACCACCCGCGCTGGGGAAGAACCAGAGTTTGTTGCCTGTCGGTCTCTACAGAGACAATCAGGTTTCTATCAGCTATGGAGGCAATACAAAATTCCTAGCTACTGAAATCAATGGGAAATTAGATTACGCGCATAACAAGCAGCTGCGGTATCTTGGCTTCAATATAGTGTTTTTTTTAAACAAGACTGTTTTGATGCTTTTTCTCTCATGTAGGCTCCATTATATCTGGTGCAGTGCTTGTGGTACAAAATAAGTGTATGTTGTTATGGCTATGTCTTACTCATAAAGAATTCCTGGCTCCGCGCCTGCTAGACTCTCCATCTCAGCTACCGTCTCTCTCCTACACTGTCTCACTCAGCTTTCCTACAGTCTCTCTCCTACACTGTCTCACTCAGCTTTCCTACCGTCTCTCTCCTACACTGTCTCACTCAGCTTTCCTACCGTCTCTCTCCTACACTGTCTCACTCAGCTTTCCTACCATCTCTCTCCTACACTGTCTCGCTCAGCTTTCCTACCGTCTCTCTCCTACACTGTCTCACTCAGCTTTCCTACCGTCTCTCTCCTACACTGTCTCACTCAGCTTTCCTACCATCTCTCTCCTACACTGTCTCACTCAGCTTTCCTACCGTCTCTCTCCTACACTGTCTCACTCAGCTTTCCTACCGTCTCTCTCCTACACTTTCTCCCTCTCAGCTTTCCTACTGTCTTTCTCTCCTACAGTATCTCGCTCACAGCTCCTATTGTCTGTCTCTGTAGAGGACCCACTCTCAGAGAGTCACATGTATGAACTGGAGAGAATCCATTTTCAGATAGAGATGTGATTTGATTACAGGTTCGTCCACTCGTCTCAGAGCACCAATAATGAACTCAGAATGACACTAAATGTCATTCTGTCATTTATTGGCCGAGTAATTCCATTTAGTGACTGACTGATACGCGTAGGGCAGAACAAACCTAAGAACTGGTGTAGGAGGAAGTCAAGGGAAGCCATTGTGTACATACGAACGCACGCACGCGCACACGCACGCACACACACACACACACACACACACACACACACACACACACGGTATATGATCCATTTGAACCATAATTCCGCTATCGGCCTAACCTGACTCCGCCATAACTCGGAGTCGGATTACTATCAGCCCACAGCATAAGCAAACAACACAGGATTGGTCAAATGCACTCAGGTTGAATGATCTAAAGGTTATTGGTTCAATCCCTTTCCCTTATAATCTCCTTATAATGTGTTGCTACTATGCGGAAACCCACAGACACCAGTTTGATGCTGGTACAACATTGGTTGTCGTTGTCATCAGCATGCGGTTGTTGTTGAGCAAGGCTGTTGAGTTCTAATTCACATTCCCTTCTGCTTCGTTGCACATTTTGATATTGTACCTGTCTTAAGAGGTTTGTTTATACATGCTGTTCTTTCTGCAGTAGTATGTGGTGTTGATATAACTGCACATGCATAAAGTGAGTGTCAAAGTGAGTTTAATGTTGTTTAATGCAATCATATAGGACTGTTCTGTTTGTATCTATGGGCTGTTTGTATGGGCTGTTTGTATCTATGGGCTGTTTGTATGGGCTGTTTGTGTCTATGGGCTGTCGATGGCAGAAAGTCACTCACTAGGCATTCCCACATAACTTCCGGGTAGTGTTGGAGTCGAGTCCACCTAAAGCCAGTCCAAGTCAAGACCAAGTCTGAGGGGGGGGCGAGTTCGAGTTTGGGAAGGGGTCAAGTCCAAGTCGAGACTGACGGGAGGCGAGACGATACCAGATTTCCTCATTTGATAGGTCCAGAAATATTTAATATATACTATTTTACGTTTACGTTAATGTGAATGGGCTCCTCAAAATATGGGTAGATAGATACCCTCACAAAAAACATGCAGTAATCCTGGTCTTGTAGTGACTCGTGACTCAAGTGGACTCCGAGTCAAGTCCAAGTCAAATTAAAGGCGAGACTGAGTAAAGGAAAATGTGGACTCGAGACCGGACTTGAGACGGTATACCTTCTATGTAAGTTCCAGTGACAGTACATTGTTTTTACTGTATGGCCCCGTTTTCCACCAGGGTTGAGCGGATTTGAACCAAATTAATTGGTTCAGATCCCTAAAGGTTGAACTGGAACTATGCATTATGGCTCATAATCTGCAAAAAATGCGATATTCGGCACTTGATTTGAGCTTAGATTGACTTTGTTATGATATAGAAAGCAATCGCGGGGCAAAACTGATCCCATGTCAGTATAATGAAATGGCCGACTTTCACTACCGGTTCAAACTATAACCAAAACATCTAGGGTCATTTGGGGGATTTTGAATACATCTGGTATGGGCAACGGCCCCATCTTGTGGATGCGGGCAGTATGGCACTTAAACAGTTTTAAGGTTGGAAGATGCAGATGTGATATAAACCATCATAATATATAAATATATAGAACGGAACCAGAGTTATTTTGGTGGAGAAGGTGTAACTTCCCCAACCCAGATGACATTGATTTAATCCTTTACATGGTTCTGGTTTTTATATTCTTCTGGTCTCTTTACTTCTGTCAAATCATGTCTTTCAGTTCCAGGGTGCTATTGTAATAAAAACCTATTCAGGCATACTTTAAAAGCCCTTATCCTTAATTGGCTCTCTCTCTCTCTCTCTCTCTCTCTCTCTCTCTCTCTCTCTCTCTCTCTCTCTCTCTCTCTCGTTTCTATTTGAGGGAGAGAAAAGCCTGTTTGTGGAAGTCAGGTCCCAGCACAAAGGCAGGAAGGCTGCCTTGCTTTGATATGTCAGTCAGACTGACAGACAACCTCTTATCTTCCTGGCGAGCGAGAGAAATAGACCAACCACCACGCACACACACACACACACACACACACACACACATCACCGTTGGTTTGTTGACCCATGCAGGAGAAATCCCACATACTGTCCGCAGGGAGTACATCGCTTGCCCATCACAGATGAGGCTATTGAGAACTGTGTGTGTGTGTGTGTGTGTGTGTGTGTGTGTGTGTGTGTGTGTGTGTGTGTACGCACGTGCGTCAAGAAACAGCAACAAATCCAGATAGGGTTACAGTATGTGCATATATAAATGAGCTTACTTGGGGTGTCACGATACATACTTTTTACAATATTGATTTGAGACGATATCGCTGTTTAAAATAACAACATAGTATTGTTTATTTGATTTTTTCCCCGGCCTATATAATAGTTTTTGTATTGGGGATGGGCACATAACACATGGCAAAAAATTAATTACACATCTTGTTTTGATTGATTTTTGTTTTTGTACCAGGGAAACAAATATCATAATAAAAATGTGATTCAGATTAGAAGTCACAACAATAAACAGCGGCCACTGGCATATGAAAATGTCAACTCAACTTAAATGCTGATTATGCAGACGGCATTCAAAAAAGGCTTATACCAGCCAATTATGATACTGCATCCCTAGGCGCATCCCTATTTTTGTTTTTTAAATTATGATCAACATTAGCCTTCATATTTAGCTTGCTCTGGTGTAATTAGTTAATTATTAACATAGCCTGAAATGTTGGTTTACTTATTCTCTGCGTCCTAAAATAAATGTGTGGCACTTTAGCTATCAGTGTGTGCGGCTGCACTTTCTTGTCCCTTGAAGACTACCTAGTAATGAGTTAATAAAACATTTGATAAATGTTACAAGGTTGGCGAACATGCATTAAGGTTGGCGAACATGCATTAAGGTTGGCGAACATGCATTTAGGTTGACGAACATGCATTAAGGTTGGCGAACATGCATTTAGGTTGACGAACATGCATTAAGGTTGGCGAACAGGCGCTGCTCCCGTGCTTGCGGTTATGTTAGGGATAGGGTTAGTAAGGTTAGTAATGGTCAAACTAACTGGAGGTCGTACCAATGCCATGCTACCAAAAGATGATTGATGATGAATGAGACTCAAATACCGGTATATACAAAATGCAAACCTCATTAAAGAAGTGACTCACACAGACAGCATCACTTTGGAAAATGAATCGCTGTGCTTCCTTTTTCCCATTTCCAACATTTTGCTGATCTGTGCTTTCCATCCACTAAATTAGAGGAGAGGTTTGTATAGGCTGCTATACTGTATACTACATTTTTTCTCAAACATTGTTCAACCAAATCAATTAAGTGACATGAATGATAAGGTATAGTTAATCAGTGTCTGAGTTATGGAGGAATAATTCTGCACGCTTGCATGCACACACACACACACTATATAATACTGTATATATACTATGTGTGCACGCCTCTGAGCCTGGGAACTGTAACTCTCACTGCGTCGCAAATTTGCATTCACCATTAATCTCGGGCCCCTAAAATGCCATTCCAATGCACTTTATTTCATTTATGCTTATGAAATAAGCTCAAGTGCCTTTGCCAGCAGTTTTCTACCTTCTTAGTCATGCACTAAATCTCGAGTCATTTCACACCATATGCTGTGCTAGACCTCTCCTTTTTTCATTTATTTATTTATTTCCCCAACTCACTTCATTTTGTATTACTGTAAGAATCCCCAGGGTGTAAATTTCACCTCTGCCATCATGTAGGGGGATCAAGTGAGCCATGTTGATGCTAATCAGCTGTACATGTATGACAACGACTCAGCCCTTTATGCACGAATAAGATCTCCAGCACATAGAGCTCCATAAGTGGAGCTAGCCAGAACCGGGATCTCCGACAAATAACTGGGAAGAATGATGGAAGACCACCCTTGAACCATCAAAGTGCAAGTTCATGACATCTCAAGAAAGAGGATTCCATCCCAGCTGGACCTGCAATGAGCAGCGGCTTACCACCACAAATGAGCTTGATATCTTGGGTGTCAAAATAGACCACAAGCTGTCCTGGTCGAAACACCCGACAGAAATTCTCCATCCGTGCTGGTCAGAAGTTGGCACCACTGAGGCGAGTGGCCAGTAAACTCACTACAGAGAGCCAAGCAATGGTCTACAAGCTACATGT
This sequence comes from Protomyctophum bolini, assembly GCF_963924005.1. NCBI lineage: Eukaryota > Metazoa > Chordata > Actinopteri > Myctophiformes > Myctophidae > Protomyctophum > Protomyctophum bolini. The sequence goes on from NC_137865.1 coordinate 12,798,360, forward strand.
CCGCAGTGTCATGGACTCATGGAGTACGCCTCACTCAGCTGGGTGAGTGCTCCACCAACACATCTTGGTCTACTGGACAATATTCAGAGGAAGGCTCTCAAAATAATTAGAGTTGACCAGGACACTGCTAGTACAACACTCTCCATCGACGGCCTTAGCCACAGAAGACACGTTGCGGCCGCTACAGTCCTGTACAAAATGCACACCCACCACTGTCCTATAGGGACCTCTAGGATATGCTCCGATACACACACATTAGACAGAACCTTTCTCCACTCTGCTGTCCGCGTGTGGGACAGCCTAGTACCAGAGCATGTAGTTGACTCCATCACAGACAATGGCCTTCAAGCCTTTAAACGCAGAGTTCATAGACATCTTCTGACAACCCCTCACACTGACTGTTGAGCTGCAGTGAACCGTATGATTGACCAATGGATACGTATTTCATCTTACTTGGCAATTGTTCACAATTGCATCGAATAAAAAATAAGGTAGAATAACAGAACATTGTGTTTGTTGCTTGTCCAGTGGCATAGAGGTATAATACGAACTGAGTGGAGATGCAATTACATTGCATGCACCCACTCATATGGAAATTTGAAAGTTAAACATTTTATGAGTACTTTTCCCAATCCCCCTGCACCATTGCCTGCCTATACTTGTAATTAATTGTCCACTCAACTATGCTATGCAGTTGACAGCTAATCTCAGAGGTGCTAAAATCTTTGAAATATTTTCAGGGCAAATTCTCTACTTTGAGTTTCAAAGGGTCATATCTTCTTCAAACATTTTCCAATTTCAATGAACAATACATCATACATACATCAAAGCTTACATTCTGTATTTTCATAATATGTAAAAAGCTCAAAACAAATGGCCATGACCCCTAGCTTGTGTCCTAAAGCACTGTACTTGGTCACATATACTGTATATGCAAATATATGCAAAACCAAAATAACAAATGTTGAGAACCATTTTTCTTATCGAGGTGCCCAGAGTGCAATGCCAAAACTTGCTAGCCCCAAATGTGAGGTGTGGAGGAGTAATCGTAGTGTGTCTTTCTCTTTGCCATAGAAATGCATGTTAGAAATGAGCTGACTGCTCAAAAACACCTTATTTTGGACACAGCCCTTTAATGCAGGTTCTGTCTTACTATAGTTCAACCCCAGCTGTCACTTCAACTTTTTGGAAGGAAGGATGGTTGAATAGATTGTGAAGCTGGATAGAGACAGGTACATGAATATAAATATAGACATATGGCTGAATGTCTGGATGGATGGATGACAGTGAATATGAATAAATATACATATTTTCAGGTACACAGCTTGAATGTTTGGCTTGTAGAAAGAAGAAAGAAAGACAGCCATGCTCTGCTGAGAACAGACAGAGTAATGAGGGAGTAATGACAGTCACCACAGTGACTCGGCACACAGCACGATTCTGCTCACCCTTGATCAGCGGCAGTCCAGGGCACGACCCCATGATGCCTCTGTTCTGAGACTCTGATTATTGTAGCTCAAAGCTGGAGCGATAGATAGAGCAGGGTTTCTCAAAGTGGGTGCCGTGCGTCACGGCACCCTAGGGTGCCGTGACGCAAGTCCAGAGGTGCCACAGAATACTTATCATAAGCATAAGCATAACCACTTAGAGTGTCTAGACTTAGTAAAACAGACCTGATTTACACTGTGCTTGGTGCAAATTGTTTTTCAATCTACAGTGCAATTTGGGCTCCATTTTCGTCTGATCTTTTGAAATACACTGTTTTGGGATTTAGCAGTGGGGAAGTGGTTGGTATTTTGGTTACCTGTCTAAATCCCTAAAACACCTACCAGTCCACGTGCCATTTCCTTTGAGAGATCCCATATCCGTTGCCCGTTATGCCCAGTTCTATATTGCTTCATAGCCTTACGGTCTATAGCCCATGGAAGAGCGATGCGTTGCTGCCTTGAAGTCTTGATGCACCCTGCTGCCGTGGACGATAACGTTATTTACAGGGGTGACCTGAGCCAAAAAAGTTTTAATTTTTTTAAGATTAGTTTTTTGGGTCTTTTTATGCCTTTATTGATAGGGAACAGTAGTCAGACAGAGATGGGGAGTGACACACGGCAAAGGCCATTGGGCTCGGGAGTCGAACCCGCGGCACGCCGTCCGGTTGGCTTGGCAGCCTAGGTGCCCAGACGGTTGAGCTAACCGTCCAGGCCCAAAAACGGTTTGAGAACCACTGAGATATAGACATACAGATAGACATGTAGTGAGACAGACAGACAGACAGACAGACAGACAGACAGACAGACAGACAGACAGAAATATAGGTGACTAGACAGACTATCGCACAGTGCACACGGTAAAAGCAAATAACCACAGGATGTGTCTTTCTGTCTTGTCGGTCTATCTGTCTGACAGATGGCAGCACAGCGGTGACAGGGTAATGACACTCCGCACAACGCATTGTTCCACCGTTGACCTCCGATCAGCTAACGGTCGAGTTCACAACCTGGCCCCAACCTCTGGGATTTGAACCCACGTAACACAACACGGTGTCTATCAGTGTCTCTCCCCTGGCTGGTCATCAGGATACCTAACTGTGGTAACGGCATACCTCAGGATGAACTGACAAGCTGCACTGTTGCATGCTGGGAGTCTGGACGGGAGTCAATTCAATTAAAAAAACACAAAAGAATATTGGCATGAGAAATCATAGCCATAGCAAACATAGCCATAGCAAAAGTGGACTTTCTTAAATTATTTATTTTTTTAAATGCATTTTCTGTCAGAAATAGTTATACAGTATGTCAATATGGAGAGGTTAGTTTGATATAAACTTTTGAAAGTTGACGGCAGTATTTCAATGCTTTGCATTCACTTGGTATAAAACCTTTGCGACAAGTAGCAGCAATCTTTTCCAATGTAATTGCATTAAAGTTAGTTGCTCTGTTTATACTGTAATATGAACAGTATTTCTATGTACCGAGGTCATTCGGTGTAAACAGTGCAGGGAGTCTCTCTGACACAGCAAAATGATGTCTGGCCCGTAGAGCTGCAGGGGGAACTGATAAGTAAGATGGTAAAGTAAATGGATGAATGGATGTGTTGATAAACAGTAGATAGATGCTGTAGGTGGTGGGCGGACCGAGAGCCAGATTATGTGAGATGGATAGATGGGCAAATCCATCCATACATTATTAATCTCTCTCAGGGATAATTGATGATGTGTTGATCAATATGTGTTGACGCTTGCAGTTTTCTAAGCTGGTGACAGTTCTGAGGGGCCCTGTCTGTCTGTCTGTCTGTCTGTCTGTCTGTATGCATAATAAAGCAGCAGGCATCAGCTCTGCATCCCGCAACCCCTACCTTTCATGCCCTATACAGTAGCATACATAGGCAACTGGACTGCCAGTGGAAAGTCCTTGTGCAACGGTAAAGGTCTGTGGAGCATATGTGGAGAATGTCTAATGTGAAAAGTGCAAAATGACTGTGAAAGGTGGACTGACTAATTTGTAATCAAATGGCAGGTGTGGGGAATTCTGCAGGTGTATGCTGGGGTTGCCATGGCAATCAATTGACTCAGGCAGAGGCTGGAAATGGCACAGGTGTGGGGAGTTAGGCTCATTAGGTCCACTGGCAGAGCCTGAGCAGAGCCTTTTGTGGCGCTTCTGGACATGGACAAACGTGTATCCGACCGACGCAAGGCCCGGCACTTTACTCCCTGTGGTGGTGTGGAACGTGTTTGTGGTGGGGCGAACGGTTCCCAGGTTACCTGGATTACAGACGTGCGTACTGACAGCACGGTACTGTACACATGTACGTACAGTATATGTACACACAGACGTGGTGCATTTATTGTAAGATCTCAGCTGTTACAATTCCACCCCCCCCCCCCAGGCAGCAGTGCAGCACTGTCTCTCTCTCTCTGTTACTACAGCGCCCCTACTGGCCCCTACTGGTACATACTGGTGCTCATTAACGTCACATAGGTGAACACAGACACACGGAGGTGAACACAGACACACAGACATTGCTGTTCCTTGGAGTGGTTGCACCACTCAAAAATAGCAAAAATAGCAGATCTACATGCTCAAAAAAGTCCAAATACGGAGTTAAGAGGTTTCTCCCCGGCAACACTATGCAATGTGGCCCTCTGTCTGGAGTGAGTGCATGTGGAAATAGTAATATCCCTCTCCATCATCAAAGTTGCCCACTATGCCCCTATAGTATATAGTTACACAGTAAAGATCCTGAGTGTTTATGTAACCATTTAACTCTGAGCGTGTGCAAAAAGGCCCTTTCGGGTCCGCTTGGTTTCATTTTGCACACGCTCCCGAGTTAAATAAACCCTCCTGATTTGACTGTGTGCGGCGTTCACTCAAAGAGGAGTAGGACCTGCTGCTGTGATTTGATTTTGTGCTCTGCCACATATTCCATGTCATTATTGCCAGCTCGAATAAGCAGTGCAGTGTGAACTTGTGGGATGGAATGACAGATTCAGGTCAAACCGGGAGCAGGAATGCCTCCTCTGCCCGCTTTGATGGCGGTTTGCACATTAAACGCCAGTGAGGTGGTCGGGTTCGGAGAGAGTTGCCAGCAGGACCATCAACAGCGTTGTATGGCGATTTAGCTGATGGACACAAACACATGTGCTTCACAGTGAGACACACGTCTGCTTATTTACCTTTAGGTTACTGGGTCTGGATGGCTTTGATAAATGAAGATGGGCACATGGAGACATAAACTGAAGTTGATGCAGTTTTGTTGATGTGAGCTATAAAACTATTGAGGACAATGTGAGCAGTCATTACATGACATACTGTACAATACCCATAGCCATGGCATTTACTGTAGATGTACATTCTTAGTCATTTCCAAGGACTTTAGAGAATAATCACAGGTAATAATTGTATGTTTTGCACTCCGTCCGTGTGTGTGTGTGTGTGTGTGTGCGCGTGCGTCCGTCCGTTACCAGCTAATCTCCGGCACTGTTAACCCGGTCGATGTGTCACGTGGTCAGCCGGAGCCAATTGGAAGACACACACAGCAGAAGTGGTTGTGTTTTGTAATAATTATCAAAATCTACAAAGTAACTAGACTTTACATAGAATTGTAAAAGTACAATGTTTGCCTCTTAGATGTAGTTAAAGTGAAAGTACAGAAAATTGGAAAAAGTAAAAAATAAAACAATAAAAGTATAGTACTTGAGTAAATTTACTTGAGTAGTTACTGTTCAACACTGCATTTTTCCATAACACTCTATTCATATAGTGGATTTACTAGTCTTATTGTTGTAATACTATAGGAGAAAGCCACTCAAAACTGCAATTACAGTCTATCTTTTATTGTTTCCCCCCCCCCTTATTACGAGACAGAGATCCCATTAGGAAATTACTGGAATAAAATTGCTTCTCCTCTATTGGGACCGAGGCTTTTATCAATGTTGCGGCATTATGAGATCGACTGCAGTTCTGACTCAGTCAAATTAATATGCATTATGAAATTCATAAACATCTATATGGGGAAAAATAATTATTATTTTTGTTCCACTTGAGTGGAAGTTTATTGAAGTGAACTCATTCAAACAGAACATTGTGATTGGTTGAACTGATATCGCTTGAGGATGCTGTCTTATTCAACAAACACCCATCTCAGAAATCAGCTGCATTCCAGACTGTAATGAAGTGAAACAAAGCTAATGGTTTTATAATGTACTGTAGGCTGGTGAGATTCTGAATATAAACGTGTTACGTTGACCTTTAATAGAACCTAACCAAGGACGAATCATGCTCAAGAGGATTCAAGAGTATTATTATTTTGTCTCTCACTCATACAGGTAGGCCTATATAGTAACAGAAGTGTTGCATCGTGTTAGTCAGACTAGTTAAATGTGTAATTATGTGTGTTGTGGATTATGGTGATGTGCTGTACATGCTTCACTCTCCACGCTGAAGCCTCTTGAAGTGCTCTACAATAGTAATGCTCTGCGCTTTATTACTGCCCATGGTTTTCACAGCCATCATTGTATTTGACATGAAAAAGAGGATTGGCCATCTCTCGCAGTTCGTAGAGAGCAATTGTATATTATTTATTCAAAGGGCCTTGCACTTTTTAAAAGCAAGGATTAAGATACAAAGGAAACTGTCCTTTGTATCTAACCTCGCTTTAAAAACATTTTACTGGACATTCAAGACACACACACACACACGCACACACACACACACACACACACATTCCCTGGACACAAAGGAAAAACCTTTTTTGCATTTTTCACATGTGCTCTTTATAGCGCCACCAGCAGACTTATGTAAAACATAATATATTATTACTCCTTCAGATGTGACCCAAATCTCATGCAAATCGATACACAAATTACACATGATCTCTTTAGTCATTTGCTCAAGACGGGTCTGTTTGTTATTGTCTGTCTGTCTGTCTGTCTGTCCTGTATGTATAACCAAATATCCAAGTCTCAAGCAAATGGCTTTCTGCATCCCAGCTTCCTCTTGGTAGAACACTGGATGAAATGATTCATGAATCCATTTAAGCACCATTTGCAGGGATACATACCATGTTAATGATATTATAATTACAGGTTGAAGATTAATATGCCCGCGAACAAGCACAAATATTTGATGGATTACCTGTAAATTGATTCAAACCACCGGACTCACAGTCTGGTTTCAAATGAGTGAAACCAGATGGCTTCCTAATAAGTTGCACATTAGAACAATGACCGCACTATGGTGGCTGTGCCAGCAGGATAAGCCTCGGAAATGGGGACAGAGCGTAAACGCAAGTAATGCAAGAATTAAGGTCAGAATTTAGAATTGAGTAAATTCTGATTAATTGCCCCTTAACAAATGAGTAATTGATTAAAACCGCTCCCTTAACTGTTTCCCCGCCCAAAAAATTTAGCCTGCATTATTTGTCGGGAAGCGATGCTGCCAAAATACATAGTTTATTCAGTTGTATAAATGTGTTTGATCCGATCTAGTGGAAAGGCTACTCACATTAGCTTCGGATGGCGCCATCTTGGTTATGCGTGTACATGTGTGCACGTGCACGTACACTTTCAGTTGCTTTAGTCTCCAAATCCCCGTCCCAGGCGGCATTTCTGGTCAAAACAGCGCTTATTGCACAAAGCCTGGCGGTCGTAGTAATGGCGCCGGCCTGTACTGATCATGCTCCAGGCAGAGAACAACAACTCGTCGAGGTGTTTTGGATCTTCAAAATAAGGGTTGAATGGGGCGATATCCTGGCATGTTATTAATGAATCCCGGCGAAAATTGTGTTAAGCTGGACCTGCACAGTTCCTTGGACACCTCCTTTTGTCTCCCCAGTTAAATTGCCACCCTATGATCAAATAAATTGTATTAAAAAGGCTTTTTTCCTCAGTGTATTGATCCTTTCAGTCTAGCTAGCAGCCTTAAGTCTAGCAGTCTCTCTCCAACACCTTGTCTTTTGTCTTTTCTAATTGCAATGATTATGTCTTTTAATTGAAGACATTTTGCACTACAATGCAAACTATGCTTTAACTGCATGTGTAGCGGTGTGAACTTGGCCTGCATTGTGTGTTGTGCGATACAAGTCTTCAAACTGGTTCGGCAGCAGCCTTTCATTCACTGGCAATGAGGAAATGAATGACACAATGTTCAGGACTAGTATAGCGCAACTTCATACCAGTTCAGAATCACAACTAAACTAAACATCAACAAGAAAAGACACATTAGCGTTTGTGCAGTGATGTTCATCTCCTTGTACAATTACGTTACATTTACACACATTGAATATCACTTTTGTCATAATTATCACAATAATTGTATCGCAGAGATTTAAATTTATCGTGGCATTGTCCATGCACCGTCTGCCAGGGTGATTTTTTTTTTTGTTGAGCTGCAAATTCAGTACCACTTAAACCCTCAAAACGTGATCAAATAGACCTGTACAGTATGCATTTGGTATGCTCTTATTTTACTACACAAATCAATAACGCGTTGTGAGCTTGTAAATCTGATTTTGGTGACCGCTCCCCCTAGGATAGGGATGCTGGGGGTTCAAGTGGTTAACAAAAACAAAATGTAAGCATATTTTGATTATCGTGATAATATTGTTAATCACAATTATTTTTGCAGTAATCATTAATAATGTCCCATCTACAGTTAAACCACATACTTAGCTATCACTTATGCCAGGAGGGAATCTGTGCAGTCTGTGGTGATTGCGTAATTGTCAGAAATGAGAACGTCTGTTTTTCCTGCACCTGATCAGTAGAGTGGATGTGCAGGCTCTATGTTCCGTCTTCAACCTTGCAACCTTGCATTTTATTCTGTGAATTGTGCATTGCATCTTATCGCCACGCATACACACACACACACACACACACACACACACTGAATCTAAATTAAATGCAGATGTGTTTCTCCACCAGAACAGCTCGAATTATACAACACCTCTCATTAGTCCAGCTTGGTAATCACAGAGTAATCAGTGGCCCTACACTACATTGCCTTGATAAATCGTTATCTGTCTTAATTCAGCAAAAAGACTACTACTAGGAAAGAGCAAATACAGGAACACATACTAAGAAACATGGAAGCAGTGACATACTGTAGTCTGTACCTGTAATGTGACTCTTGTGTCTCAAGGCTAGTCATGTTAGATTATTAATCATCCATATTCAGTGGTGAACACTCACACTGCGTTGTGAGCTTGTAGGCCTATTGTTAGCAAGGACATTTGGTCTAGACGGGGAAGAAAGAAGCGCACCTAGTATAGAGCCCTGGGGGACTCCGGTCAACAAAGTATGCATAGGGTTTAAGTGGATATAAGGTTTTTGCACATGGTTTAGCGGTTGTTTGTACAGCTTGTTGTAATGGAGCGAACAAGACAACTCAGATGTGTTTGTCTTTAATAATGTGTGTGATGCTGCCTACTGATTGTTCAAGCGGCACATCCCAGGCTATTTCAATTTGTTTTACAGTCAAATTACTGTCTGGCATCCAGCTGATTATATAAATAAATTGTACTGCAGTGCAAGCTCATATTAAGTGGCTCTTATGCAGCAAGCAGGTATAGGGAGTACAGTGTCATATTTCCACCCTGTTTGCATTTAGTTGGCACACATGCTTTGGCAAGGACCAGCTTGTAGCTATTACTGTATTTAAGGATTGAACAGTAACAATTTAGATACAGGAGTCCAATTTACCAACATGCCACCAGTGGTGGAAAAAGTACTCTAAGTGAAAGTATTAATACTGCAATGTACTCTGTTACAAGTAAAAGTCCAGAATTCAAAGTTTACTTGAGTAAAAGTACAAAAGGATTAAAGTAGACAGTACCCACTATGCAGAATGTCCCATTTCACAAGTTTTCAAATGTCTAAAATGTCTAATCATCTTTTTTTAAATAGACGATCTACAAGCTCACAATGAGTCGCGAAGCGGCACATTATGAGCTTGTAGATCTGCATATGTAGGGCTGAAGTGGTTAATGTACTGTATGTTTTGTAATAATACTCAAGATATACAAAGTAACTATAGTAACTAAAGTTTTCAAATAATTGTAGTGGAGTATGGAGTAGAAAAAAGAAAAGTAGCCTATTGAAAATGTGGGAATACTCCAGTATAAAAAACAATATGTCAAAATTGTACTTAAGTACAACATTTGAGTGAATGTATTTGGTTGCTTTCCACCAGAGGTTCCCAACCAGCGGTACGCGGCCTGGTGCCGGTCCGCGGGACATGGTGCCGGTCCGCGGGACATGGTGCCGGTCCGCGGGACATGGTGCCGGTCCGCGGGACATGGTGCCGGTACGCGGCCTGGTGCCGGTCCGCGGGACATGCGCCACTGGCACGCCAGAAAGGAAACCAACGTTTTCCCGACCGTCACCAGGATTTTCCAAACTGTGGTGAAAGTTCACTCTGTCCGGTCGAATGAAAATACCAAAGATTCGTCAGTGACTGTGATTTATAAATGACTTACGGATTTATAAATAGACTTACTTCCGTGTTGCGTAGCGACACAACAACAGCTGCAGTCTATTTTGTCAAGCTCACGCTAATGAAACAATTAACACTACACGGCGACAGTACAGGATTATTATTTCTTGTCAAAACATTCAAGTATCAGAAGATGATACTATCATTGTTGATATAACGTCATTTAGGTCAATGATATAACATTATGTTGTGATATAATAATAATATAGCATGTCTTCTGTCTTATGTCAACTGTCTTCCGAGAACATTAGGTTTAGGTACGATGACGCACAACCCCGTCATCAAAAATACTAGAAAAATGGTGTGAAAATTACACTCACAAATTACTGATTTTGTCTGCCTGAGCGACAGGAAGATGATGTCTGATGATGTCTGAAGTCTGCCTGATTTTTCCTGTGAGTTTGATGACAATGCGTTACTGTGCTACTTGTTTGCCTCTCAAAAACAAATCAAATTGTGTTCTGCCTCCTGAAAGTGTAATGACCAGATGTTCACCTGAGCTTATGACCGTGAAATATATTCGCCTGCAAATATTGGGGTCAATTCTTGTCCCACTCCGTCTGAAACACAAGGGCATGTTGACATTTCTGTTGGTATTTGTGTATTTCCGATGCAAGTTGAGTTGCTTGCTCCTTGCACATTCTTCAGGACATAGGTAGATTACAAATGAGCACGGTATATTATTTTCAACCTCCCTGTCCACATTCCCAATAAGTCTTGTCTTTATGAGATTCAAATCAAACCCCTTCTGTTCATCTCACCTAGGGTTCTAGGGCTTTAGCTATGACATGTTTTCTTTGCAATTATTATTATTATTTTTAGTTCTACACAAAAAATCGAGTCACTTTTTTTCAAATACGCCCTATTAAAATGTGTGTACACATGTGGTACTCAATACAGAGAAAATAGCCGATATGCAAGCTGTACTTTATTTTCTCCATGTCCCTTAATTGCCCCTGCAATTAGTGGTTTGAAACTTTGAATCTATTCCATTTGTTTACAAGCTATTTCTGTTTTTCATGGGGAACATTATCCTCCTCTCCAGATAGAACTGCAACAGAGCTTACTGCAGCAAACTCTGAAATCAGACAAGTAAACACCACAACACATTGTTTTATCCCTGCTAAGCCATTTTCCAACTCCTCAGGCACACAATAGCTGTCTGCTCTGCTGCCAATGCTTATTTGTCTGTCCGCTCGTTTAGCCGTTCACGTATTCCCTTTATTATATGGGTTGTTTAATCTTACTAGACCTGTACGTGCCCGTCGGCCACTGGCCTACAGTACTTGGGAACCCGTTGTCATAGCACCCATTTTAACTATCGGTCTGTGTCCAACATGGATATCTCTGTATCTGTCTGTCTGCCTTTAATAACTTTTTGGGAGATTTCAAGTTAACTTTTGAGCTCCTTTTAGGAATCTATGATATTGTTACTTGGAGTTATTTAGTGTTTATTTGTCTGTGTTTATGTGTCTATCGCAGTCATCACTAGAGACAAAGGCATTTCGTGTATGCAGCCATGGTGCGTCAGTGTGAAATGTTGAGCAGAAATGTATACAGGACGCTAACTCTTATCCGGAGTCGGGTCACGGGGTCAACAGTTCCACCAGAGAGCTCAGACTTCCCTCTCCAGAGCAACATTGGCCACAGGACGTACCAGGCAGACCCTCTGGTTGGCCGGTCTGGGCCAAATGTTAAATTAGTTAGTCTGTTGGTTGTGTATCATTTATGTTGTACTGTAAATGTGATGGTGTTAAGGGCTTGCATTTGTACGGGCCTCGACCCGAAAAATCTGCGCGCTGGTTGTGGTGGGCCAGTCTGGGCCAAATTCCGCGAAAATGTCCTGGGCGAATTTTGGTCTCAGTCCAGCCCTGTGTCAGTGTGTAGTCACTGGTCACAATATGTGCGTGTGTAGATTGTAGGCAATGTGATTCTGGTGGCATGGCTGTGTGGATCCTGTTTTTCTCTTTAAGTCTGTGTGTGTGTGTGTGTGTGTGTGTGTGTGTGTGTGTGTGTGTGTGTGTGTGTGTGTGTGTGTGTGTGTGTGTGTGTGTGTGTGCGTGCGCAAGTGGGAAGTGATTGCAACCATCACCCTGAAGGAGTAACCCTCATCCGTGTGCAGGAGGCTAGATAGTATAATCTTGTCACAGACATTGCTGGTGATGTATGTTCACTGTGTGTGTGTGTGTGTGTGTGTGTGTGTGTGGGTCCCAGGGTCCCGGGCATCCTATCAGTGGCAATGTCTTCTGCTCCAGGAGACAGGTTGTTAAAAAGAAGCATACGTTTCCCCACATGTTTGCATCTGAGAAAAATTGTCCTTTTTTTTTCTTTCTCCACTCTCCCTCTCTCCCTCTCTTTTTCTCTCTCCTCTCTCGCCCTGAGGGGTTTGTCTTCTGTTGGTCTGCAATTCACTTATGCATACATTTATTTTATTTATGACATCTTAGCCCTAGTATCCTTGAAATTGCTTCTCTGTGTGTGTCGGGCGCTCCCTCTGTTCTGCGTCTTCTGCACTGGGTTCCTGTCGTCCATCAAACGCTTCTTTGCCGGTGCCTCTATTCCCCCTTCGCTCTCTCCCCGTGGTATTTAAACGGCCTGTGTGTCGATGACTACACAACACGGTAATGTCCTCTCTGTGTACTTTGAACTCTGAGTGTGTACAAATGTACACACATTTGTACGCACGTTGCACAGACATTTGTACACATTTAACACACACATATATCTGTTACAAATGGATAAATGAACACTGCAGCTTTTACTGTAGCTGGTTTTCACCAAAATGCTGTCTAGCAACATAAAGCAGATAATATATATATTTTTTTTTTTTCATAGATCCTTTAACATTATGCTCAACGGGCTTGGAAATGTTGTGATGACGTTATTTCATGGGGTAATGTTCTTAGGACATTCTGGGTTGGCTCACATGTTGCAGAAGACTGCCCTCTATACCGTAAACACTTATAAAAAACAATAATATGCATTAAACTATGTCAATGGCACTTATGGCGGTCTGTGAGTTGGATTGACATGCGTCAAAATGTGTCTTTAACTCACGTAATGGTACTTTAACTCACGTACAAATTTGACAAAGCAACTTTCACTTGTACAACCAGTGCACCCCCTCTAAACAATATCTGACTCTGAACCCACCCCATGTTGTATTGTGTATTCTCAGTAGCATTAGGGTAGTGTCAGTGGCTCCATCATGTATTGTGTATTCTCAGTAGCATTAGGGTAGTGTCAGTGGCTCCATCATGTATTGTGTATTCTCAGTAACATTAGGGTAGTGTCAGTGCCTCCATCATGTATTGTGTATTCTCAGTAACATTAGGTTAGTGTCAGTGACTCCATCTTGTATTGTGTATTCTCAGTAGCATTACGGGTAGTGTCAGTGGCTTCATCATGATGATGGAGAGGCCTTAAGTAAACATGTTTGTATTCCTAGCTGGCCCGATGATGAATGTGGAGTCTTTACAGTCGTTAAGCGTTTGTCTAAAGCAGTGGTTCTCAAACTGGGGTCCGGGTACCCTCAGTGGTCCTTGAGGGAGGTCCCAGGGGGTCCCCGGCAGCCAAATCAGCATCAAAATCAGTTTGAGCACTTTAAACCTATTTTATACCTTACGGTTAATCCAAAATAGCCAATCTACAAGCTCAGAACGCGCGAGACGGCAAAGATTTGTGAGCTTGTGCGTCTGTTATTTTGGAAAGGAGGACAATAACTGCTGGAGTCCGAGTAGAGTAGGGGGTGGTTATTTTGTATTTTATTTAGTAGTTCTAACGCAGTTGACACTAGTGTTGACCATCACAAATAACAGATGGGAAAAGGTGTCTGTGCATGCTTTTGTCGTTTAAGAATATTATTCCCACATGTATCAAGTGCCTGGACACCTTCTGAACTGTTTCTACTAACATCATACTGTTGAACTATGCCATCAGACTGTTGAACAAGGCATGAACACCTTCCCCCAGGCTGGAACATGAAGGTTATTGCATTCACACTTACTTATGGATGTTTTTTTGCCCAGCCTCATGGCAGCTTGTTATGCACCCCTGCATATCATGCTATTGTTTCTAAGAGCATACATGTATATATCTTTATTTGTTTATTTGACCTGTTACTATCCCGCTTTTAATTCTGTTTTCTCTTCTGCTTCAACTCTACCCCTATCCTCTCTCTTTTCACGGAATAGGCTACAACAAAATGATGGAGCGTGCAAAACAAAACAAATTCACCCATCTCCACGTCATCACTAAACCTTTGATGTGACTGCAAAAATGTGTCTGATTAGATCAGTTGACTTGTGTCAACTATTGTGACAATAAAAAGCCTTTAGTTTGTTCTTTCACTTAGATCCTCCAAAACACCCTTCTTAAAATCTCTGCCATTTACAGTAGCCTACATATACTATACCATTACCATTACAGTCTCATTAAAACTCAGGCAAGTCTCACATCACCTGTCTTTTTTGTATTCCAAAATCTTGTCATTAAATACAAATGGTATCCTTCTGTCGTAGTCTAGTACTGTAGTCTAGTGCAGACAGTGCCTGAATACATGCGGTAATGGTAGTTGACCTCATGTTAGTCGGATGATTGCGTGTCTTTATTGTCAAGCTTCCTTGAAGTGCGTTTGCCACGCTGTAAGCAGGCCATACAGATACTACAGATAAGATGGCGTCTGGAGGGTTTTGCTAATAGCAGTGAGCCCTTTGAGGAAGTGTCGGTGTGAAACTATAATTCAAGGCAGTAGAGTGAATATCAGAGGATTCCTCACCCTCGGATATTCATAAATCCATATTATATATTCAGGAGGAATATCTTATTCATCTCACTCGCCCATGTTAGTTCCTCAATTCATTATTCCAGTCACTTATCATGTTTCAGTGGTACCTTTTTCTGGCGGTTGGTTTTCTAGATGGAAATAGAATACTACCATGTTGACCAACTGGAAACCAACCTTTTGTCTACATGTGTGCAGAATCTGCAGATTATCTAATATACGTATGTATCTTTTTTTTTTTTACTTACAGGATAAGGTTGTATTTTAGTCTGCCTATAATTACAAGGACATAATGATGCTCACAATTGAAGTACTCATACTTCAAGCATCCATCCATCTTCAACCACTTATCCGGAGTCGGGTCGCGGGGGCAACAGCTCCACCAGAAAGCTCTAGACTTCCCTTTCCTGAGCAACATTAGCCACTTCCTTCAGGGGAATCCCGAGGCGTTCCAAGGCCAGTGTGGAGATATTATCCCCCCCTCTGGTCCGTGGTCTGCCATGGGGTCTCCTCCCATACCTGAACCACCTAAGCTGGCTCCTTTCCAACCGTTCCTGCTGCTCTGATTCTCTGGCTGATCTCCTGCTCCGTCCTCCCCTCACTTGTGAACAAGACCCTGAGATAGCATATTATAATGGCTTTTATAATGACTTGTAAGGTCAAGTATCATAATGCATTGTTTTATGCATTGTTTGCTTTTAGCCAGGGTCAGGGTCATGCAGTTACCACTTGTCACACTGTGCTGAGAGTGCCTGGGTCGCCCATGTTCCCCTGTGATGTGAGGATTTAAATACAATCTGATCCCTTGCCAAAACAGTGGCTGTGAGTGTCCAGCAAATTTGAAGTATTATAATACTTCACACAAGTTGCTACAATGTGCCTACAGTACTTAAATAATGAGTCGTGATTATTGTTATTAAGCCTTGTGATTATTTATGATTGCTTATAACTACATATTCAATGCATTGTAAGCACTACAATGCATTCTAACTATGTTTATACGGCTTGATAGTTTTCAGGCTATTATTTTTTAAAGATAGTTTGGGGTATTTTCTGCCTTTATTCTTTATTGGATAGTACAGTGGAAGCGTGACATGAAACTGGGGAGAGAGAGAGAAAGAGAGAGAGTGAGACGGGGAATGACACGCAGCAAAGGACGTCGGGCTCAGAGTCGGGAATCAAACCTGTGACTCGCTATCAGGCTGCAGAGCCTATAGTAGGTTACTGTATGTGGTACAGTATGCACCTTAACCTGCTACGCCATCATCGCTCCTGTCTTAAGAAACGCTCTGCACTCACAACATACGTTTTACCACAGCAGCAGTCTAGACACACACCAGACTCGTTTTGGTTCCTCAGGCCTTCATCAGCGTTATCAAATTGACATTTAAGTGAGGCTGAAAGTCACCGCCCACATACTGTTCCAGCCACGTGTGGTTATTATGGGTTTATGGCTAAATGCTTTCAGCATGAATCTAGATCATTACAGCTACTGTATGCGCCAAATGTATGACAAATAACATGACATTTAGCAGCACTGAGACGGATAGTTTTAAATGAACTGGTCCGTCCACTAACGAGGTGGATGTGACATGCTGTCACATGCAGCCAGGCACAAGATGTCCCTTTACTACCTACCAGTGTAACGAAGTACATTTACTCATGTACTGTAGCCTACTTAGTACAATTTTGAGCTTTTTGTACTTTACTTGTGTATTTCCAATTTCCAATACGTTTACTTCTACTCCACTACAGTAGCCTACAACTTTGATCCAAATATTGTACTTTTACTCCAGTACAGTTATTAATTAGAGAACTTTTGTTACTACCGTAGTTACTTTGTATTATTATTACAAAATATACATTAACCACTTCAGCCCTACACATCTCAGACATTTGAAAATAGCACATCTACAAGCTCACAAATTACAATGCTTCGCGATGTGACACATTGTGAGCTTAAAATGGGGCATTCTGCATAATGAGTACTTTTATTTTTGGTATACTTTAAGTACATTTTGATACCAATACTTTTGTACTTTTACTCAAGTATTCTTTTCTTATTCGAAACTTTTGCATTATACAGCATATTTCTATATTGCGGTGTTGATAGTTTTTCCAGCACTACTGCCTACTGGCTCCAACACAGATGCTGGCATTTACTGGAGCTTCTGGAAGGCTCACGCTTTCCCTTGCCTGGAAATCAAATAAGGGATAAACCTCGAGCAACAGCACTCATCCAACGCATCGTGATCTACAAGTTCACAACGCGCCACATTGAGACACGCTGTGAGCTTGTAGATCAGCTTTTTTCTCCTGCTACTGTACTTTTGCACGACCCTCTTGTAAGACAAAGTAGTAGGGCATTAATTTATGGCACAAAAAAAGAAAGAAAGAGATGTGAGGTTTCTCCCTGACGGCAGCGATATGTATCAGCCTGGTTAAGTAATTCATTAGTTGATCATGGGAGTGACAATATTTTAGCAAAAGGCTGATGCACACCTCAGAAGGCTAGTGACAGGTGCGTAGGGCAATAAAGCATACTTAAAAAGGTTATCTTTGAAAAACAAAGAAGGGTCCCGCACACTGTCAGAAACTTGCCAAAAATGTTGCTCTTTATTCAACGTTTCGGTCTATTCGACCTTCATCAGGACAGACAAAGTGACAATCATTTAAAATCCTGGGGGAATCGACTAGACTGTATTGACTTTGATTCTTCAAAATGGACAAACTCATTAGCGTTTGGGAATGAGACAGTTCAACTGCTACGAATGTCAGTGGTGAACAGTAACAAAAATTACATGTATGTATTTACTTCAGCACTTGAGTACATTTATTTATTATCACTCAACTATTTTGGGCGGGAACCCCTTTTGGTGTTTTAAGCATTGTGTTATACTTAGATCTACAAGCTCGTAGCGCGGCGCCGAGTGCCACGCTACGAACTTGTAACTCTAATCTTTGCTTCTGAGTTCTGAGGGGTTCCTGGAATAACATATTTTCAGATGGGGGTCGGCGGCCAATTACATATCATTTTTGGAGTCCTTGACATGAAATATTGAGCACCACTGATACAGAAACATAGGTATTTCAGAAAACTGTCAGAATTCAGAAGACATTTTTTACATTTCGACGTCAGGTCTAAATGGGTTAAAAGACACCAATACTATACGATACTATTGACCCCAACTACGTTTCTAGGGACAGGAATAGTACATTATGAATCAACCACTTAAACCCTATTTCAAATCATTGTTGCGACTCGTTGTGAGCTTACAGATCGGCTAATTTCACTCTTTTTTAAATTTGTTGAAAATAATAATAATACTGAAATCCAATGATATCACAAACAAAATGTACGTGGTACTTGTTACTTCACTATTTGCTTAAAGCGTGTTCTCTTTGGGACGTCTGCTGGCCTAGTGGACCAGGTGCATGCCACATATAGGCTCTGGCCTGACGGCGTGTCACACAACATCACGTTCGAGTCCCGTTTGTGACAACCTTTGCTGTGTGTCTCTCCCCTTCTCCCTCTTTCTTGTCTATCTTCACTTGCAACTATCAATAAAGACGACAAAGCCAAAAAAAAAACAACAACAAAAAAACTTACTCTTTTACTTGAAGTCAAGTACAAACAGAGCAATTTCCACTTAAGTCGAGTTTGACTCTGTTGTACTGCGGTTGAGGAGGACTTTGTTCACCACCGCTGAATGCAAAGTCATTCTGCAGTCTGTGACTCTACTGCACAGTTGGCCAACACCTATTGTTTCTGACAGTAGTCTCGCTGTTAGAATACAGATGCCTTCAGTGTTGTGTCTGAAAGGTTTCCCTCTGCCTGTCTATGATTTGAGCTAGAGTTCTTTTCGTATTATGAATGTAATATCACAGACCCTCTACACTGTACATCTCCTCATAATGTTTAATTCATGTGTCTGTGCAGAGAACTAATAATATCTAGCGGTTCCCATCACAGTATGGTTAGATAACACCACAACAAATACATCTTTGGCAAATGTGAACATTTGCACCAGCCAGTGCTTTTCCAGCAAGGCTGACTTGGTCATTTATTTTCTTTAATAAATCAACTGGCATTTTCTGACCCCTGGAGCCGCCCACATCTCCTTGGCATTTCTCAACTCTCACGTGATGTCTTCCCTCGGCAGAGACTGAGATGTTGCCCTGTGGTTATTAGGGGCACGGAGCAGAAATGCTAAGGCCCCTGAGAGTCCAAACTGAAACACTGGTGCTTCGGCGCCGCTGATTGGTCCTTTGCTCTGTGCCTGTGTGCTGGTGCATGTCATGAGATGCGCAACAAACATTTGTGAAAGTACATGATTAAGATAAAGAGGAACTCTTGCTCGCTTCGGTAGCCAATAATGGAGATGAACTCTGCCCGAGGCGGCGAATCAAAAGAGAAGCAAGCGCTATTGCTCATAGATTAGATCAGATTAACTTAATTCGTTCCCTGAAGGTATATTTTGTGAAAAGACAACGGGTAGTTGTAAACTTTATATGTGTTGTGATCTAAATGGAGTTAAGTGTACACGGTACACGGTTGTTGCGGTATGCTGTGTGTGTGTGTGTGTGTGTGTGTGTGTGTGTGTGTGTGTGTGTGTGTGTGTGTGTGTGTGTGTGTGTGTGTGTGTGTGTGTGTGTGTGTGTGTGTGTGTGTGTGTGTGTGTGTGTGTGTGTGTGTGTGTGTGTGTGTGTGTGTGTGTGTGTGTGTGTGTGTGTGCGCGCGCGCGCGAGCGCATGCTTTGAATATGACTCATCAACACAATCTCATTGTAGTTCTTTAGAGGACATGTAAAGTACGCTAAACTGAAGTGAAATGCAACGTATGCAATGTAGGATTTTGAGTAAACAAGCTGCAAAGTTACACAAGCAATGTTGGATGAGTTTCATCATAATGTACATATAGGCTACTGTATATTGCGGCTAGGGTGGCAACCTTGCATGTCCAATGTTAGTGTATCATACATGCAACATGTGATGTAACTGTGAAGCAACAATTCCTCACCATATTGTTTATATACATTAGAGTTAAGTTCTTGCCACTGGGGTTTATCTGTTTAAATATTGATATATTATTCATAAGGAAAGCTACAGCACATGAACTCAATGACACACTCATCGTGTATTGGAAATACCCAAATGGTTGTAAACAGCTGAGCAGAGATGAGGTGTGTGTGTGTGTGTGTGTGTGTGTGTGTGTGTGTGTGTGTGTGTGTGTGTGTGTGTGTGTGTGTGTGTGTGTGTGTGTGTGTGTGTGTGTGTGTGTGTGTGTGTGTGTGTGTGTGTGTGTGTGTGTGTGTGTGTGTGTGTGTGTGTGTGTGTGTGTGTTCACAGTCACCTCAAAACTCACCAGAAGAAGAAGTAGAAGTCATCATCGGATACGATGGACTACCATAAGCAAGTGTGTGCGTGTGCTCGTATCTGTATGACTGTAAATTGTCACTTAACTTTGCCACAGAGCTAAATCGAGGCTAAATAGTAAATTGTACATCCAAATGATGCCTGATATGTTTTTCAATTAAGACAATAACGGTGATGAGCCCCAGCGTCAGGCTGAAGTCGTAGAGAGTGATTGCGGTATCATGGTCGGGGTCAGGCCATTAGGACGCCTCCATAATGGCTTCTGGCAGGTGTGATCGCTGAGAACGAGGGGGATGAAAAGATGTCCGTCCCGGTTTCAGCTGGAAGGGGAATAAGTGAACTGGAATACAAAGGTTCCAATCAATCATTTACAGTATAGCACATTTCTGTTACATTAATGTGCAGTGCAAGTGCACAGATGAAAATGAGTTGAAGGCTCACTTATTTTTTATCATTTTGTCCAATCTGTATGGTAGAGTATGTTACTTAATACAATATAACTGCTACAATTGGGGTGGTTGTATTTTGTTTCCTTGCTCTTCTACTGAGACATTTAAATCGTGTCTCACCTAGACACTCACCTAGAGGTCAAGATTTAATATATCCCCCGAGTAAGCAGACCAGCTCAATGGCAAAAATGTCAGCACTTGCCAGGTTCAAATCCAGGATAGAAGAGGAACGTTACATACTGTAATGCCACTTTAATATATAATAAGTTAATAATAACATAGTGTGTGTTGTTCAATCAATCAAACGTAATTAAAAATCCGGATTTTATATTTTGCAACTTACTGTAATTCAAATGTGTTTGGTCAGCTGTTGCTCTTCGTCTTCGTCTCCACATTATTACACCATGGTTAACAACCAGAACAAACCCATCTCCTGCAGCCCACGCGCTCACAGAGGACAATACAATCGCAGAGAACATTACATACCGTTTGACGAAAGATATCGTTAAAATAAGTTACAACACAATGAGCAATGGTGCCATTGAGACAATTATATGCCATGTTGATAGATTGGACAGACCCTCTCCTGTATCCAAATGTTACAGTTCCCTATACAATAACAGCTAGTCCATGCCAAAGCTGTATATGTGTGGCCTGTCAGCTAAATGCAAACAGGATGGAAATGAGACGCTAGCTGTACTCCCCATCGTATACCTACTCGCTGCATAACAGCCACTTAAAATGAGCTGGCAATACATTTTACTTTAATATAATCAGCTAAATGCCTGTAATATTACTCTACAACTCATTGACATTGCCCAGGATGTGCTGGTTGAACGAACAGAACGACACAAATTGTACACAATTGTCTCTCTCAGTATGTATGTACTGTGTTAACTCACTATGCAAGGCCTATTGTCTCTGTCCCATGGGTCAGTATGTACTGTGTTACTGTGTTAACTCACTATGCAAGGCCTATTGTCTTTTGTCTCATTGTAATTGTATCCTTTCTCCTCAAAATTCGGACTTTGCATGAGCAACACTATACGTTTTTGTATGTCTGCAGCCCGCACTGTAAACTTTCCTAATCTTTCCTGAGAATATTCTGTGTACATCTCATCCTAGATGCTATTACTTTTCCTCTCACAAAGGACACTCACAGTGACTGTGGGCCAGCGGTAATCTGACACTTATCTTTCAAATTGTTGCCTTTGATTGACTGGTGATACAAACATGATTGACATGTGGCATATTAGCAATCAGACTTTGTGCAATGCAGAGAAATGTTTAATGACAGCCAGATGGAAAGAAGTAGACGATGTATATGTAGTCTATGAGATACTGTAGAGATGGAAGACAGGGACACTGTGCAACTGGTAATCACATGCCACGCTACTGTCACTGCATGCAAAGCTATTATTATTAGAGTATATGGATTATTATTATTAGGATATCTTGGCTATACTGAGCACACTTATCTAGTTCTAAAATGTCACATATTGATGTTGTGTCAAACAAAGTCTATCTGCTGGGTTCAGTTTGCTGAGGGTGGGGGTGGGGGTTGTCCATGCCACTACGTTTGATATTCCCTGGTCATTTTTGAGATTCGCTAATCCCTCCAATTAAAATGCATGTATTTTGAATATTACGTATATGGCAGCCAAGTCTGTTTGTTTAGAGGACTTATGGTGGTTGCACACTAGGCCATTAACGAGTTGAGATTTTTCCAAGTGGACTTGTCAGACAGTAAAGTCGAAGTTGAGTCGATGCATCGTTTTATGGCGGGGGGACTTTAACAGGGGGCGGGTGGAGGTGCGTGCGCTCAAATATGGAGCATGTCAAACAAAGCACTGCGCACACAGTGGCCTCTCCAATATGGCACAGTGTATGTATCATCTATATGGCAAAGCGCTGATTATCAAAACATAAAAATGTAAATACTAAACAGTGCAGGCACACATACGCAAGTGTGTGTCACACACTGGTACAGAGACCAGAAAAGAGAACACAACAGGAGAGGGGGCATAACTGGCACACAGCGCAGCAGCGCAACGCAGCACAGCGGCCCGAGAACACAATACAAAATATAACATTAACACTAGTGGGCTGGCAGTACAGCAGCCCGTCCTTCAGAACACAATAGAAGACATAGGTTTATATTAACATTACAGCAGCAAGCAGCAGTTTGGCACATCATCAGAATACAATCTGCTATTACCTTCCACGTTCACTCTCCTCCTCCTCCTCCTCCTCCTCCAACTCGATAACGTGCTCATGTTAGTTTGTTACCGTGCTGGACACAAAAAAACAATTAACACTGTGTGTGTGTGTGTGTGTGTGTGTGTGTGTGTGTGTGTGTGTGTGTGTGTGTGTGTGTGTGTGTGTGTGTGTGTGTGTGTGTGTGTGTGTGTGTGTGTGTGTGTGTGTGTGTGTGTGTGTGTGTGTGTGTGTGTGTGTGTGTGTGTGTGTGTGTGTGTGTGTGTGTGTGTGTGTGTGTGTGTGTGTGTGTGTGTGTGTGCGTGCGTGCGTGCGTGGCGTGCGTGCATGCGTGTGTGTGTGTTTTCCAGGTATGTGTGGCGCCAAAGAGGAGATGCAGAGAGGGTATGAGGTTTAAGTGGAGACTGTGTCCTCCTGTGTCACCGCCACCTCCTGGTCTCCCCTGCCCTCCTCCTCCACGCTGTACCAGATCAACACTCTCCCCTCCAATAGGAATCAGGAGACCTCCTCTCACCGTAAGTACCACAGTCTCCAGACCCAGATGCGTGTGTGTAATCGTAATCGTATACTTAAGCACCCTGATGCCCCATGAGACGCCGCAGCGCCCACACTGTGGAACAATCTTCCACCCCATGTTGGAGTTCAAACCTTGACTGTGTTTGAATCACGTTTTGAAAACTCACTTTGCTGCTGTTTTACTCCCTTTGGCTTTCCGTGATTCAGACTGAGAGTTGCTGTTTCCACTGTGTTTGTGTTGCACCTCTGCAACACAGGGGGTTTGTTCCCTTCGTATTTTGTTTAACTCTCAGTATTTCATACCTTTGTTTACTGAGTGTACAGCACTGTGGTTCAACACGGTTGTTTTAAATTTGCTCTTTAAATAAAGTGGATATGCGTCCACCATCCACCTGCAACCAATTATACTGTATGTGACAACCTACATTTCCAAATTCCAACTTCGTACAACAAAGTAACTTTTAGGGCTTAAATGGCTGAGTACACTGATAGCATGCAGTCGTACCTGTACCTGTAAACAGTAAACCGATACAGCTACATAGTAGTTGTAGGTACACCGATACATTATGTACAGTAGTAGTAGTACTTGTAACCACCTTGATAGCTCTGCCTGCATTATGCTCTCTTGGTGGCAGCGACGGAGGCATCCTAACCAGATGCCCGAACCACCTCAGCTGGCTCCTTTCCAGGCGAAGGAGCAGCGGTTCTACTCAGAGTCTCTCTTGTGTGACTGAACTTCTCTCCCTATCTCTAAGAGAGATGCCAGCCACCCGTCGAAGAAAACTCATTTCGGCCACTTGTATTCGTGACCTTATTCTTTCGGGTATGTCCCATACTTCATGACCATAGGTGAGAGTAGGAACGAAGATTGCTCGGTAGACAGAGAGCTTTGGCTTCTGGCTCAACTCTCTTTTCGTCACAACAGTGCGGTACAGCGACTGCAATACTGCTCCGATTCTCCGGCTGATCTCCTATTTTAATATAATATCAATATTTGATGTGCTGAGGCGCTTAGTTCCAGCAATGGTCAGTTATATTCTTCTTGTCTGGCACGGACAAGTCTGTGTTTAGTTTTTTTTGTGTTGCTTCACCCTGCTGTGCTGCAACACCAAAGGTTTCCTGCAGCATAAATATGTTGTTTGCCGTACTGTGTGTTACAGTATTCACAGCAGACCTGCTGATAGTACCAGCATTGTGTTTATTACACCTGATACACGTTACACATTTTTGTTATCACACACAAGCACACATGCACACGTGTGCACACACCAGGACCAGCCTGTAACTGTTTTTTTGCATTGAACACTTGGAGGCTGTGTAATGAAAGGTGAACCAATTGAAGAAGGCTTCACTAACTCTTCATGAAGTCTTATGAAGTCTGTGGAGGCCATTTTCTGGTTCCATCGGTCCAGACCCCATTATTTTATTTTGTTTTGTTTCCAAAAATATTGATATCAATTATTTTAAGCCTAGAATCAAACCATCCTGCAGGATCCTGGTGTGCTGAAAGGTGTGCTCCCTTTTAAATATTCATCAAGACAAGTGATGGTTGTTAGCCTATAGTTTGTTTTGTAGACATGTGCTCATTGTGCTGTTGTGTTCACACCTACACGTTAGTGCCAGTTGAGTAGGAGGAAACAGGAATATCAGGGTGTCAGAGTTCTGCTAGATGAAATGTGCAACCATAGATTGTGTGGCACTGAAACGACGAGCCAGTTGTTGCGTAGATGTTTTCATAATACTTCTGATTCCGCCGTAAGCAAGGTTAAACTGTT
This sequence comes from Protomyctophum bolini, assembly GCF_963924005.1. Lineage (NCBI taxonomy): Eukaryota > Metazoa > Chordata > Actinopteri > Myctophiformes > Myctophidae > Protomyctophum > Protomyctophum bolini. The sequence goes on from NC_137865.1 coordinate 12,823,462, forward strand.
GACCTCCTGAATATGCCCCCCAAACACACCCACGCATCAGCATCATCATCATCTGCAACACAACTGACCTGTAAACCTTACCCAGCCGTTGCCTTCTGACAACATTCCGAATGGAGAGGAAATGAGTAATAGAAAAACAGAAATCCATTAAGTTAAGTCCTACCTGGGATTTGAACCCTGGGTCTCCTGTGTGTCGTATAGACTTTTCTACTGGTGAGCTAAGACATCATGCCCCATTGGGTGGAGGAGATGAGTGTCAGACAGGATCAGGAATGAAGCAAGTTGGGAATGCATAATCCAACCCGGTCTGTCTGTGGCCCTATGCCCATATATGAAGATAAGGGACAAGGACGTTCCTTTTATATGGTATGGGTATAGCCCCTTAGATAGCACTTTATGTAGACTTAGATAGTATTTTAGACAGACTTATAGCTCGTTACGTAGACAGCACTATAGAATAGCATTTTATGTAGTCATAGCACTTTATAGTACACATGTATATTGTATAATATATAATATAGTATAGTATGTATAGTTGACATAGATACTCCACTGTTACGTTCTTAGTTTATACATGATTCATGATAACTACTTTTTATATATGTGATGAACATGTATGCCATGCTTTTGTTTTCTGCCTAAATGTAAGTCGCTCTGGATCAAGAGCGTCTGCTAAATGCCTAAATTGTAAAGGCCTAAATTGTATATTGGTCGAATGGGCAGTTGACCTACTGTACTTCACAGTACTTCACTGTACTACAGCTGACCTACTGTACTTCACACTAGGGAAAGCACTCCCTCCGAGTCTTCAGCCTTACACATGGCAAGTTTCAAGTCGATTGGCCGGACGGTTCTCGAGGATTGACGCATTACGCATTCATACGCGCAGGCGCATGTGCAGAGATTTTGTGCATTTAGCACAATACAGTAGAATCTGTACTGTGTCACACTCTCCATTCCCAAATATTATTAGTTGTAGACCCGATATAGTGCATCATATTTGTCCAGGTGTCCCCCTTCATCCTGTGTGACTGATCCACTTTTACAATGATCTATCTCCTCTGGTTCTGATCCTTTTTTTGGGCCAGCTGTTTGTATTACACATTACACGGTATTGACTTCACTCCTGTTCTTCTTAGCGGGGCTTATCGTACAGTAGCACTGACCCAGGAACAGCGTGATGTTATTAGAGAGAGAGAAAACCCTGGGAGGGTCAGTAGATAAGGTATAAAAAAAAAAAGCAACTCTGTGGAATGTCCACTGGAGTGGAGAGTCTAATTACGTGCGTGTGTGTGTGTGTGTGTGTGTGTGTGTGTGTGTGTGTGTGTGTGTGTGTGTGTGTGTGTGTGTGTGTGTGTGTGTGTGTGTGTGTGTGTGTGTGTGTGTGTGTGTGTGTGTGTGTGTGTGTGTGTGTGTGTGTGTGTGTGTGTGTGTGTGTGTGTGTGTGTGTGTGTGTGTGTGTGTGTGTGTGTGTGTGTGTGTGTGTGCGCGCGCGTGCGTGTGTGTGTGTGTGTGAGCATAGTACACTATACACATGCAGGAGATAGGGGATTGAACGTGGGTTAGGGTCCAAGGACGTGGGGTCTTAACCCCTCCATCTAAACTTGGGGGCTGAAGGCTGTGCTCTGACTCCGCCGCCTCTCATCTGTCACGCGCCGTCCAGAGCCAGCAGTCACTCATGGAACGCTGACGTGTGTTTTCATGTTTTTATGCTCGTCGTACTGTGTTTCCTCAGCGTCTCTCTCTCTGGGGCCAATCTGTCTGTCATCTGTGTGTGCTGCTTGTGAGACGACGCACCTATACTGTACACTGTAGGTGCCGTTAAACTGATAGACGGTCTTCTGCATGGCTGGAGACACGCGCATGCGCACAATCGCAAATGCACAAATGCACGCACGCACACACACACACACACACACACACACACACACACACTGTATGACACACGCGTATACACACACTTACGCACGCACGCATGCACGCATGCATGCATGCACGCACGCACACACACACACACACACACACACACACACACACACACAGGCCAGGTGCTTTCTCTGTGCTTGTCATGCTTTCTGCCGCCGATCCTTGGCTGCATTATTTGCCTTAATGACAGTTTTGTGTTCCGTCTCACTAATTGGATTCTTGCCGCTGAATATACAGTACGTAAGCTATACTGTGCACAGTGCAGAATGAATATACGTAGGCTATACAGTACAGTGTACAGTGTGCACAGTGCAAAATGAATATACGTAGGCTATACAGTACAGTGTACAGTGTACACAGTGCAAAATGAATATACGTAGGCTATACAGTACAGTGTACACAGTGCAGAATGAATATACGTAGGCTATACAGTACAGTGTACACAGTGCAGAATGAATATACGTAGGCTATACAGTACAGTGTACACAGTGCAGAATGAATATACGTAGGCTATACAGTACAGTGTACACAGTGCAGAATGAATATACGTAGGCTATACAGTACAGTGTACACAGTGCAGAATGAATATACGTAGGCTATACAGTACAGTGTACAGTGTGCACAGTGCAGAATGAATATACGTAGGCTATACAGTACAGTGTACACAGTGCAGAATGCATGCAGGAGAAATGCACGTCGTTTAATTCATGAAGATATACTTCTACACTGGCCCCCAGTTAATGCACTACTGTATAATACAACAGATATATCGATAAAGTAATGAGGCTGTAGGTGGGGGCATTCTATGTGACTGCCCTCACTGCTCAATGGAGAAAGAATATAATGATAAGTCTTCTTATATCCTTTCTGCGGCAGGAGTCGATTTTTGGGGCGAAACGTGACGGTCAGTGGAGGGAGGAATGACTGACAGGCCCCTGGCTGCCTGCTTTGTTGTTCTTTATGTTCTCCTCGTGCAGCTCTCAAGGCTATGGGCACGGTAATTGGCAGCTGGTGTATGGTGGTCGTTGGACGGACTGCACAGTAATTGCATGCGAGTCCCCCTTACGGGTCCATTTGGTATCGCTGATGAGTTACACTATACCTTATACCACTGCGGATGTTACTGAGTGGCAGTGGTGGAAAACGTAGGCTACTCAATTGTTTGACTTAATTAAACGTAACGTGTCAATACTGCAATGTGGAACTGCTCCGTTACAAGTAAAAGTCTGGAATTCAAAATGTACTTGAGAAAAAGTACAAAAGTATTGGCATCAAAAATGTACCAAGAGTAGAAAGTATTCACATTTTTCAAATAGCAGATCTATAAGCTCACTATGCGTCGCATCGTAACACATTGTGAGCTTGCAGATCGGCTATTTTCAAATGGACGAAATGTATACTGTAGGGCTGAAGTGTTTAATGCACCTTTTGTAATAATCACTGATAGTAAAAGTAAAGTACAAGTAAAAGTACAATATTTGCAGAGTTGTAGTGGAGTAGAAGTGAAAGTATTGGACATTTGAAATACTCCAGTAATGGACTTATGTACATTACTTAAGTAAATGTAGTCATACTTCCCACCACTGGTTACGTTGTGGCACGATGATGATGGTGATCTGTTGATCTTGGCCACAGTGTTGTTTGTGTCCAAGATGGAGTGAGCCTCTCAGTTCTCTTCACTGACAGTGTGGGTGTGATGGATATGGCATTGTGAGAGATGATGCCTTTTAGGACACGACTCAAGGGTGTCATTACTTCATAATTGCAATAATCATATTGCCATGTATAACAAAGAGGAATACGGCACACAACGCCCATTCACACTATACACTATACTTTGGACACATCATTCATGCACTAAATACAGTAGTCACACAGACAACAAACACAACGCCCATTCAGATAGTACACTGTGCATTGGTGCACGACATACATTCAGTGTTGATTAGACTATACATCAGATACAACATCCACGCAGAGACATTGACTATACTATATATCAGTTATAACATCTATTCATTGAAGTCAATTCAATTCAAAGGAGCTTTATTGCCATGAAAAAACATACATTTTCATTGCCAAAGCAAGTGTCAAAATACAATAAAAAACAGTTGAAAATGGGGAAAGCAGGTATGGCATTTGTTTGTCGTTGGTCATAGTTTCAAACTGGCTTTGTGTGTGTGTAATCTGCTGAAAGTGTGTGTCTCATTGTGTGTGCAGTGGGTGCATAGTGTGTCTTCCCCTGGGAGCTGGCTCTATCTGTCACGTCTGTGGCAGCCTTTCTCTATTATGCAAGACTGTGTTCACCGAGTCTGTACCTAGTCAATGCTTTCCTAAATTGTGGGTTGTTTACCGTGCTCAGGTATTCAGCCAATGTGTATTCTATTCTCTTTTTAGTGAAAGATAGCATTCCATTTTGCTTTGGTTCTGAGTAGTCTCTTTCTAGTATGTCGGGTAGCTTTCTTTTTGTTTTCTTACAATCTGGTCCAATGAGTTTTCCGTCTGGTGGTTGTGCTTGTGTTTGGGCATAATAGTCCCTGGACCAGCTGACTAAGAGGGCATCCCTGTAGGTTTTCGCTATGATTGAGGTCTATGCTATGGAGCGTGTCTGGGTTGCTTTCTTTTAAGTGGTTATGAAATTTAAGTGAAGTCACATTCCACAGCTTGAAGGAAGGAGCATTTGTCAGGGTGATGGATGCATGGATGGATGGATGTATGGATGGATGGATGGATGGATGCATGGATGGATGGATGGATGCATGGATGCATGGATGGATGCATGGATGGATGGATGGATGGATGGATGGATGCATGGATGGATGGATGCATGGATGGATGGATGGATGGATGGATGGATGGATGCATGGATGGATGGATGGATGGATGCATGGATGGATGGATGCATGGATGGATGCATGGATGGATGCATGGATGGATGGATGGATGGATGGATGGATGGATGCATGGATGGATGGATGCATGGATGGATGCATGGATGGATGGATGCATGGATGGATGCATGGATGCATGGATGGATGCATGGATGCATGGATGGATGGATGGATGGATGGATGAATGGATGGATGGATGGATGGATGGATGGATGGATGGATGGATGGATGGATGGATGCATGGATGGATGGATGGATGGATGGATGCATGGATGGATGGATGGATGCATGGGTGGATGGATGGATGGATTATCCGCTGGGGAATAAATATGAAAAAGGATAAAGATGTCCAGGGTTTGCTGCATACTGTAAATGGGAACTAATTTCGTAAATTTCACTGGATCGTTCACGCCACATGTAGAACAGCTACATTTGACAATTTGGCCAATATTGCATACGTTTTTAAAGTATTATAGTAATCATATGGGTTTAATCCTGTAGATTTTCTATCAGTGGAATTAATAATTATGAAATAATTAATCAGAGATCTGATTACAGGCAGTGCAAATCCTCTCATGCAAAACACTGTTTAAATGGCTTAAGCATCTAACTTGCAACATTGTTTTAATTGCGCGGTTTTAATTGCTTGTACACTTGGAAATATCCTACCAATTTAATTTGACATGCCTTTACAAAATATATTAATAATAGTAATTAATAATAGTATATTTATTAGTTTTATATATAATTTAGGAGTGAATACATATGTTTAGATGCCTGTGACAGCCTGTCAGCTGGTCAGTCAAGGCTACTCCGTTTTTCTACGACAGAAAAACAGGTGAGGACAAAGCCTACAGCCTACGACAGCCAGTCACCTGACGTGATTTTTGTCCGGGCGCACGTTCAAGTTCAAGGTTCTGCTGAAGTGATAAATGCCGAAAATTGTGGTAATTCCGGCGTGCACCCATATTTTGGCGTACGCCGCGTTGATAAATGAGGGGCATTGCATGTGAACGTCACAAGTATATAGGAAATATAAACATATTGGCCTTCATTTATCAATGGAGTGTAAAATCTGCCTCAAATTCGAGTGTCGGTTTTGGAGTACACTCACGTCGGCATGACATTTATGAAGTGATCCCCAACAGCTGATCCTTCTTTAATTTCATTCCTAGCAGTGATAAATGTGACGGCTGAAATCAATCTGGCACGACCTATAAAATCAAGCCTCGCCCTCGTTCTTGCCACATGAACAACTGCAATACGACCAAACAACGTTACATAAAAATCCAAAAAATAAGTTTCCCCCGCTTGCCTCACCTGCCTGCATGTACGCACGCACATATCGCAACTTGCAAGCAACTGTCACTGTGTGTTGTTAGTTGTATATTAAATTATTAAAGTCTTTATTCATTTAATATACAACAATATATTTTAGTGAACGAAAACCTGAACCTGTGAACCATGAATTAAATAACAAATAGGCACACACGCTGCTGTTTTGAATACATTATGTTTAGATGCTGCTCTGCTTTTCTACGACAGAAAAACAGGTGAGGACAAAGTCTACGACAGCTCCCGACCTGACGTGATCGGGAGCTGTCCTCGGTGGCTGGAGACTAACAATTTTAGTCTCCAGCGGAAATTGGACGGTAATTGGTGCTGTGATTGGTTGTTGTGATTGGCTGGAATGTGTGCCATTCTGTGCGGTGATGTGCTGAGCATGGCATAACGGAACCAGTCCCCTATGCGTACAGTATGTCACCTTGAGTGCACCCTCTTGAGTTAGGATTTTGCTGTGTAGTAATTCCAATTGGAGTGATGAGTGAATCGGTCAATGTGTGGGCGGCACGATGGGTCACTCTCTCAAGAGTGGACATTGATATCCCCCTGCGCCACAATGCCACTGCTTCACGCATTGTCTGTAAATTAGTTCTAATTTACATAAAAGACAATGAATGGACAGCCTCTCTGGCTGGCGCTAATGAGCAAGAACATTGTGTGCTAATAGCCTCCCCTCCATGTAAATGCCTTCCCCATACGACGTGACCTTTTGGAATAAAGCCTGTGCTGCCTGTGTAAGATGGTACATCTGTGTCCCTGGGACCGGAATGTGACATTAAAGGGTTATCTTACCCTGAAATGCCATTATATAAAGGACACTTTACCCGTTGTTCAAGGGTGCGTATAAGTATATCAAGCGTCATTTTAGGCCAGCAATGGCTGCATTTTTTCCCCTCTTCATGATGATGGCCTCAAAATGTAATTCTGTTTGTAATGTAGTAATTTATATTCTTGACTATGTCGTGGTACCTGGTGGCCTGTATCATTTCTATGTGTGCCAGGAGAAATTAATTGTCATAGCTCCGATCCGGATCGAAACTGCACCTGTGTGGATACGTTTATGTGACTAATCATGTTTATCTCTCAAGCTGCACTAAAACCGAGACATTCAATTTCAAACCAGCAGCTAGCTCTTGCATGAAACGAAGCATATCTGACAAATGAAAGGAATCGTTATTCAAAATGAGGTTATTGCTTGTTATTCTGAAGAAAAGGGCATTTTAATGAACCAATGATGCAAAATCAAGAGCTTCTTTTGCTTAGAAAAAGCGCCCTGTCAAGCACACCACATGCACAATGATCTCATGTAATGAATCTGCTTAGCAAGGTGAAGCCGTTATAATATATTGTAATTCCTTTATTTTCATATTTACTACGGAAAACTGGGTTTTGTCTTTGTATGTTGTGGCTCGGGAGTTATGGAAATCAGTATCTGTACATGGAGAAACAAGAAAGAATATATTGCAGACAGTATGGGCAGTCAGGGCAGATAGACACATGGCTCGGTGCTTGTTCTCATGGCCTAGTGTGATAACTGCAGTGGTACAAAATTGTACGTACATAAGTACAATTATTAGGTACTTTTCCTTTGCTGGAGTAGCCTACTTTACATTTTCAGTACTTTTACTATATTTCTCCACTACATGTCAGAGGCAAATATTGTACTTTTACTACACAATAATTTGAAAACTTTATAGTTCTATTTACTTTGTAGATTTGGATTTTTATTACAAAACACACATCAGCCCTATTTAAACTCTGGCTATTTGAAAATAGCTGTCACACTGTGACGCGTTGTGAGCTTGTAGATATGCTATTTCTGCATAATGAGTACTTTTACTTTTGATAAAGTGTTATTTTGATGCCCGATACTTTTGTACTTTTTCCCAAGTAAATTTAGATTACAAAACTTTTACTTGCAACAGAGTATTTCTCCATTGCAATATTATACTTTTGCTTAAAGGTATATTCAGTGATTTCACCTAATTCAAATATCACTTATTTGTTCTTATTTTTTGGATAATCCTCCCTACTATAAAGTGTGCTGACCAATGGAGTTCCTCCCTGTCCCCAGTGAGCCCCTGGGGTCAAAAAACATCATCCAATCAGGATGAGAGGGGCCTTCCTCCAATCATGATCGAGTGGGGCGGGCCTTGGTGCACCTGCTGTTGGTCTGTTGTACTTCTCCCACTGTAGAGCGTGCGCATGTGCACATCTTGTTACCGGGGCGGACTGGGGTTTTTTCCAAATCACCCAAATCACTGAATGCTCCTTTAAGTAAATACGTAATACTCTTTCCACCACTGGATAACTGTCCCATGGTGCCACACTGGGTGGTTACTGTCCTTAATAATCCATTTTGCCATGGCTGTGCACTGCCTGGTGTACGTACGTCCTGAAGGGAAGGAAGCTTAGTGCCAATGAACTCTGGGCATATATGATAACTGGGGTGGTTAGAGTCCTTAATAATCTACAAACTGCCTCGCATGTCCTGGAGAGGGTGAAGCTCACCGCCGATGAACTTTGGGCATGTGGTGGTTAGCGTCCTTGATAATCTGCTTTGCCTCGTTTTGCCTGAAGTTCACATCCAACAAACTTTAAGAGACGAAAGTAACCGCCAGTAAGGGTTATGTAAACCGTTTTATTCTTAAATGTGCAAGGATCAACACTGGCTGTTCGTCTCTGGCTGTACTGTAGTGGTATATATTGGGGTCAATGGGAGAGCCAAGTTGTTACAAAATACAATGTTCCATAGCCAGTTAAGCCAAACTGGGCCAGGGCAAATCACTGGCTACCAACTAATAGCTAACATCTAACTTAATCATAGCTATCATAGCTATCAAAGTCACCCAAGAAAAAGTATATGGGAAAAAATGGGGGGGAGAAAGAAAAAGACAGCATTGCCAGACCAATGCAAAGACTTTAGGGGTGGTATTAGAATCTTATCAGTATAGGTTCTATGCACAGTAGCCATTATTGGCTTCCTACTTCCTTCACAGGTCCTACCAATGAGACTAATGAAGGCTCCATTCTGGTCTGTCAGGGTGCTGATATTGTGCATTGTGCTTGCTGGAAACATTCTACACCAGTGGGTCTCGAAGTGTGGTCCAGGGTCCACATGGTTCCTTGAGGGGGTTCCAAATGGCCCCTTACGCGTGTGTAACTCTTGAGTGTGTACAAATGGAATCAAATAGAGCTGTAACAGTCCATCTGGTTCCATTCGTACACTCAGAGTTATGGGGTCCTTGAAATTAAAAGGTTTGAAGAACTACTGTGCTGCATTAAATGGAACAGAGCCTTCCTTAGTGTCATTGGTAACACCTGTGTAGGAAGTAAGGAAGAGCCACAATTTCCATCCAACATGGCTGCTGTGCATGGAGCCTATTGGTTTAAAAAAAACTGGCTCTAGGTTTGTTAGTGCTGGTTCTCCACCATCCAAGTCCATTAAATAGTCTAGATAGTCTTTCTCTGTTCCATGCAGGTGACTCAATTTCTCCGCTGTCCACGACTGGCTTCCAAAGTTTGTAGGCCCCATTTTGCAAAGGCCAAAAACCATGAATGCAGCATCCCATCTGCCCCAATTTTGAACCACACATTGAGGGGCCTCTAAACAAAGCAGAGCTGGGGCGCTGATGGCCTAGTGGTTAGGCACATACCACATATAGGCTCTAATGCAGCCTGACAGAAAGTCACAGGTTCGATGTCCGCCGATCTTTGCTGCATGTCACTTCCCAACTCACTCTACTGTACCTGTTTCCTGTCACTCTCCACTGTAATATCCGACTAAAGGCAATAAATATATATAAAGCAACGCATGCTACAAATGTCACATTGTACCAGAAACATGATTCGGAGAGGAGTGCACTTTCTTATTAGTCATGGCTGCCATTTCCCACCTGATGCTGTGTGGGAGTCCTGACTGCTCCAGACCATAATGGATAACCGCTAGCTTGCATAATGTACTCAGAGTAGGACTTAAGTCTAATATGTACAGGTCAGGCTCCAGGGTGTCATCTTGTTCAACATCCAGTGGAATGTGTGTGTATCTGTATCCTCCAAAGAGGATGACACGATTTCCCACAATGCAGCAGCACATCCTAGACATCCATGAACACGGGACTTTCCCCTTGGGATCAACATTCTCCCAGGAGAAGGTCTCTGGATTTAATTTCCAAAGATCATTGAAGGTCCTGTTCAGAGAACAGTTGTGGCCACCAAATATGTAGAGCTCTCCATTGTAGGAAAAGGCTGAATGACACGCACGTCTTTCTGGAAAGCGCTGTGCCGAAGTCGTGCTCAGCCAGCAGTTGTTGTCTGTGTCAAACACGCTGAAGTAGTTGTAGTCTAACTCACTCTGGCTTCGGCCGCCAAATACAAACATCTTTTCCCGGATGATGGTTGCAGAGTGACAAAAGGAACCAGGTTCCACATTTGCTCCGGTGTTAATTAAAGACCAGACCATCGTGGTGGTGTCCAACTTGTAGATGTCATGAATGTATCCAGTCATCAGGTTAAATCCTCCATAGATATACATGTCCTTCCCAGAGACACAGGCTGAGTGCCCCTCGCTCGCCCCAGGAACAGTCCCGGAAATCGTGGGCTTGAACCATGTGTGGGTGTCAACATCATATGCATAAAGCATCCTGCAGTCCTCCCCCGAGCAAGTACCTGTAAACCCCCCCAAGATGTAGATGACATCTTCTATCAGCGCAGCTGTGTGGCCGAGGCGCTGGGATGGTACGTCAAGGTGAAGCTTTGTCACAGAGGGCAGCGCTGTCCAGCTCAAAGACACTGTGTTGAAGACATGCACATCAATCTGATCAATCGCCCCGAAACTTAACCCTCCAAAGACATACACCTTGTGCCCCACTGCCACTGCAGCGTTACTCTTTTTCCTTGGTCCTCCTTTCAGGTGCACTGTCCAACGGAGCATTTCAGCTCCGAGGTGCTCAAAATGGATCGGTCAAAGAGCATGTTCACTGATATTTATATTACTACAGTGGCACAAGTGTCATGCAAAGCTTGGTGCTGTGTGGAACGTGTCAACTCCTACATCAGCCCCTGGTTGGGGTTGTGTCTGCATTTAACTCATCCTAATCATTAGGAGCAGTGGGCAGCTATTGAAGTGTCAGGGGACAGTTGGGTTTCAGTGTCTTGCTCAGGCCAAGAGGAGCCAGGGATTTATGGTTTCCCAAATGGCTGCTGTCCGTCCTGGACCACTTTTATCCCCATTTCTGAGGGTTGGACTAAATGGCTGAGCCACCAGAACTATGTACGTGCAGTCTACAATATTGCGGCATGTGCTTTCAAAAAGAGCAATTTAAAAGGTGTGTTCGCTTGTGATGAAAATCAAATGGCTGTTTGACAAATGACTGGTGGAGGAATTACGAGACGCCAGCCTCCAGGCTCTGTCTGTCACATCGGATAGTGAAGCAACCAAGGAAACAGGAAGAATTCACTACGTAGTGTTCAGTGATGGAAGAAGTACTCAAATGTTTTACTTAAGTAAAAGTATCAATAAGGCAAGACCGTTTTACAAGTTTTCAAAGTATACAATCTTTTGAAAATAGCCAATTTACAAGCTCACAAAGGGTCACAGCACGACACATTGTGAGCTTGTGGATCGGCTATTTTTACTTGCCGATATGCATAGGGCTGGAGTGGGTAATTGTACTTTGTATTACAAGTTGTACTTCTTTATAATGTGCTCCCACATCAAACATGGTTTCAGAGAGTCATATTGCAGTTCAAACACTTCTTTTAGATGAGGGGTTTTCATAAGGCACACCAATGGGCAAATACGAGTTTTAAGGCAACACATGTAAAGCAAAAATAGCAGATCTAAAAACGTAGGTGTCAATGTCTGATTTTGTATTTTTTTATTGATGGGTTTATTAAATATAATTTAAACATAGCTTTGATACATACATACATATTTACAAACATTTTCCCATGGATGACCACTAGTCGAGAATCACACCCATGCTGACTGTGTGTGTGTGTGTGTGTGTGTGTGTGTGTGTGTGTGTGTGTGTGTGTGTGTGTGTGTGTGTGTGTGTGTGTGTGTGTGTGTGTGTGTGTGTGTGTGTGTGTGTGTGTGTGTGTGTGTGTGTGTGTGTGTGTGTGCGCGCGGCTGCTCAATAGTGACACTTTAGGTCACCCAGCGGTATTGCCGCTGTTTTTACTCTAAACGGACATACATGGAGACACACACGGCCAATTATTGGAGCGGTGTGCAGCGCTCAAAAAATATAATAATCAGAGTATGGCTTCCACTACAGTAAATGACATGTCACCAGTGCCAAAAGCCAAAAATCTATCATTTAGAGCCAGACAGCTGTTAAAAACATACTTTTTCTGCTGTGTCATTCAAAGTCAGGGAAAGTGTTTGAACAAAATGTTTTCCGCTTTATTTGTCCGCCTGCTCCTGTCCGCCTCGTGTATTTGCGATTCACTTTACATTGATTCACTTTGCAACCCAAGGCCTTGGCTGGGCTCGTTTTCAAATCTAAGAGACTCATTTCAGTGTGTTCATGTCATTAGTGTCGTAATTCTTGCTTAAACTGCATGGGAAAGCTTTAATGGTTTAGAGCTGTACCACTGTCGAGGGAAAGATGACATGGATAATAACTACTTTCACAACAACTATGTGTTCAATAATTTAACACATTTTATTATTATTATTACGAGTAAGACGCCTGAGGGCGAGAACTGACCTCGCCCTTGCACACATCCGCCAAGCTGTCAGCAAACCTCCAGAGCTAGTGCTGGTGCTTTGGCATGCGGGGTCAGATCAACACATGGAATGAATTATGTACTGGCCATAATCTTGAGTGTACAGGGTTTGATGAGGTCAGATCAACATATGGAATGTCAGAACAGGTCAGCTCCATATATGGAGATCTAAGGGTGGCAGCGGGTGCAGTGTTTTGAGTGTACAGGGTTTGATGAGGGCCCAGGTAGAGCCGGGCCTTAATTGTCGTTGATAACTCTAGTTTTCACCGGCTGCCGGGCGTGGCTGCACTAATAACTTTGGGGCAGGCCCGTCTAGAGGTTAAATGGACAGGTATCAGTCAAAACTCAAAAGGGAGACATCGAATAGGAAGGATGGGGAAGGATCAACATATGGAATGTAGGAACAGGTCAGCTCTATACAGTATATGGAGATATAAGGGTTTGAGGTTTGAGGTCAGCTGTAGAGTTGCTGGCCAATATTGGTGACATCAAGGGTTCTCCATATGGCATTCCCATATATGGGCTTAATATTGATGACATGGGATCTCCATCTCTGATGATGTCACGTGATGTCATGAGGCATATATATATTATTATTATTATTTGAATGATTAGGCTAATAATCCACAGATCCACCTTATTGATTAAAATAAAGGTTTTGTGAAGAGAATAAAGCCTGGTCAAATAGTAATTAAAAAACCCAGACATCTGATGTCTTATTTTCCACTGCAGAACAATGCATTTCCTCCATAACTGACCTAGAAATATATTGCAAAGCCAAATGTTATTAAATTGCACCTGCTGCTGTTTCTTTATCTCATTTTGTAAAGCACAAGTTCCTTTGCCTCCAAACTTCAGGATGACCTACTTTGAAGAACGAGTGATAAGTGAAATGAAAAAATAAAATAAAAACAGCACTCCTCTTTCCGGTTGCTGTCAGTCAGAAACCTTTTGTGTTTTTTTGTAAACTTTCTCATTCTACAGTGTAGTCGCACAAATCAAAATGATTGTTTTGAGCTATTGTATTGTAGATCGGCTATTGTTGCTATTTGTTCCTTTTAATTATGAAAATATAACCTAACAGTTTGGGACATATGAGGTTTCCAACCGACAGAAACACTATACTTTACTTGTAGTTAGGCCTCATCCCTGATGTGTACGTTTGTGAGCTTGTACATCAGGCTCAAGGTCTTTTTGCGATTTTCTGATTTCTTTGCAGATATTTTGGGGTGGTCTTTTTGTGGGGGTACTACCTTGTGTCATTTCACACCAGAAATATATAGTACATCGGATGTCTTATGGTTATGCTAATAGAGCAAGATGTTCCACAATAACTTGGCCTGCATGTCGTTGGACAGAATTATTCTTTTCTCTTTTGGGCCAGTGTCTCACACCAGAGTATCCAACGGGCGACTCTGGCACGACACTGGCGCACAGCCAAGTATAAGTCACACTTTTCTCCGCTGTCTTGAAAGAAGAGGGTGGGGGGGGGGGGGGGGGGGGGGGGGGGATGAGCAGATCTCTGCGAGCCAAATGTGTGTTCACTGAAGATTTGCTCTAATCCTCACTGCTCAGCGCCGCACAAGAACCCAAGGTCAGCTGTCTCCCTTTTATGACACACTATAGATGCTTTGCAACCATGTCAAGGATTTATAGAGGAAAACACCTCCACCGCAGTCGGCCCCCATGCACGCTCACGCATGCACGTACACACACACACACACATGGACAAGACACGGGTACACAAAGGGCTTTCTTTGTGTTTGTCCCATCCCTATACCTCATCCCTATACCTCAGCGTGTCTGCACACATGCAGACACGCACGCACACACGTGCATGCATGTTCACATAGTGGTCACACATGCATACAAAGGACTTTGTGGTATAACCACTCTAGCTGAAAGCACACACACACACACACACACACACACACACACACACACACACACACACACATGCACCCACACAGACCCACACAGACATTTCGAAGCTGTCGTGCAGAAACCTTGTATCTCCATAATCATATATTTTAATTCATAGATGAATGCCCTATTCTTTGTTGTACAACAGTGTCATGCAAAAATAGTGAACATTGCTGATATACAAGCTTGTAGATCTGCTATTTTCACGATTTGTTTAGGAAAGATCCTGCATGTGAAAGTGAAATTGGTTAAGTCTGTGGTAGGCCTATTTATACATATTGAACGACCGAAAAGTATATACTGTAACAAGAGCTTGTGACTAAATAATAACTACATTGGATCAGACAAACATACTGTACAGTAGGCCTACGTGTAGTCGTGCACGCACACACGCATGCACGCAGGCACACATGCACGCACGCACACACACACACACACACACACACACACACACACACACACACACACAAACTCAGAGACGTACTGTACAGCTTAGGTGATTACCTATAGCTATAGCTGTCCCCTGCAAACACACGCACTGTAGAAGAGCACTCTCTTGACCACAATGTAAAACAATAAACAATTTCGATTGCATGTTATTTGCATGTCCCTATCTGCATTTGTTGCCTCGCATCGATCTGGATAAGCTACTAAATGCTTTTTAAATTGTCAATCGTAGAAGCACATGAAACAAAGTCTAATTAAACATGCACAGGCAGACATTCAGAGCACACATGCACGCACGCACGCAACCACACATGGGACACGGGCACAGGCATGCACGCACGCAGAGTACACTTGAGAGGCAGCACCATGCACACTCTTGACCTGTTTGACTCCATGTGTCTTTGCACGGTGACATATTGAACGTGGTGTTGCCATGCGCGGATATCTGATGACGTGCTGAACGTGGTGCATGAATATGTAGCAGTGGCTTATAGAGTTCAGCGTTATTACTGGAAGGTCGTTTATTTGAATCTCTGTCTGGACGGGCCGGGTAATTCCGGGGTGGAAAATGTGAATTATACAATCACTCTCTCCCTCTCCTGCTGTAATATCTTTTAACTCCGAGAGTACAGTATATACATAATGATTCACTCTGAGTTACGAATGGATAAGAACACTGAGGATTCCACTGTGCTGAGTGTGTTCCCTCTATAGTAGTGGTTCTCAACCTTTTGGATCAGAGGCCCACTTGAAAATCACTTGAAAAAGGTGTTTGCGACCTATACCCATCTAGCCACTTAAAAGTTAAAACATTAGATGCTGCTACCGTATATTCTGTATACATGTAGCAACATACATGTTTTTATAGTTTATAACCCAATGGGGTGTTTTTGCAACCAGGTGCGACCATGCAAATTTCTTGGTAAGAAATGTATGTGTGTGTGTGATTGTGTTACAGCTTGTATCAGTGGAACTAACGTAGTTTACTTTAAACCCGTGATTTATCGAGTTTATTGCTATAACCCTCCTGTGCAAAACCAGTGAAATCTCTGGTTTCTTTATACATATATGAATTAATAGTATTTTATTTAATGTTTAATAGCTTTATTAATAGCTTAATAAAACTTTAGTCCGATCTCGCGGTATAGTTACTCTTTATATCGACAGATCAACGTCCCGAGTGAAACTATGAAATGGACGATTAGTATACTACTTCCGGTTCAAGCAGTGGGTTCATGGCTCTCTTTTTCTATGCATTCTGCTGGCACTGGCCGTAATATAGAGCACAGCCTATGGTTAAGGGGCGAGAATTTCAGAAGATGAAAGGCTTGAAAGGCCTTTTTTATTTAGGCTTGTAATTTGAAATGATGGATACAGGAAGAGGTGATACACAATGCAGCTTTCACATAATACTGTAACATACCGGCAACCATTTAAACCCTACAACACACATCAAGGTGACCTCCATGCGTCTATACGCCAGGCGCACTCCTTTCTACAAGCTCTACAAGCTCAAGTCACTTTGCATCCTTTTGTTACTATGACATGCCCAGGAGTCTCTCCAGCAGTGTGGTCCTTCATGTTACAACGCTGATATGATTGCATTCCATTCTCACTACAGTTCTAGCAACCTTGGCTTCAGAAGTCCCCACTCCCCACACATATCGGTATAGCCTATACCGATATGCCTGGGGAGTGGGGACTTCTACCGACAGCATGAGTTCTCCTATCGTCTGGCAACATGAGCTGAAGATGTATTTCTTTTTATTATTATTATTATTTAAGCAAGCATTTTTACTGGCTTTACTGGCATGGCTGGGACATAATATTTTGAGATGGAGGTCTGCAGCCATCATTTTGGGGGTCCTTGACATGAAAAGGTTTTTCAGAAAACTGTTCGGATTTAGAAGACATTCTTAATGGCTTAATCCATTTTGGACTGAGGTCAATTTAAAAAAAATAGGTTTCTAAATCCTAACATTTTTCTGAAAACCATGTTTCTATGTCAGTGGTGCTCAACCTTTTTCATGTCAAGGACCCCCAGAATTATCTCTATTGGGCCACGGACCCCCCATCTCAAAATATGTAGTTCCAGGGACCCCTCAGCAGCCAATATTTTAGTTAAAAATGTTCGCTCACATTTTCACGACTTTTCAAAAATAGCAGATCTACAAGCTCGTAGCGTGCCACCGAGTGGCGCGCTACGAGCTTGTAGATCTGCTATTTCTCAATAGCTAAATTATAACAATGTTAGCACCAAAAGGGGTTCCTGCCCAAAATGGGTTAATATGAAATATGGTGTGTAAATAGTGCATTTGGATGCAGCCAGAGACTCAGCAGGAGAGTAAACGCTAATGCAGCATGTTTCCACCCCAGTTCATCATCTGTATATTTACCAACATGTATTATTCATGGGACTTATTAACTGCAATGCATCTGGTCTTCAAGATACCAGTGTAAAACCGATCGCTTTATCTACTGTATTTATTTACGTATACTGTAAGACCTGAGTTATACTCGGGTCGCGCAATAGTTGCAAAATAGCAGATTTAGAAACGTGTTGCAGCCTAATGTGAACACTGCTACAGATCTGCTCTTATAGGTGTGCGACACCGGCACTCAACTAAATCACCCATAATGGGGTGATTTAGTTTACCTTTTAACCTTTTAAACGTAATCTGGATTTGCAGGTTTTGTGTCTTTGACAAAAAGAATTCCTGTGTGTCCTTGAGCAAGGTGACAACATTTGTTACCTGCTCTGACTCTCAATTAGTCCGAAAAAGGGTCTATTTACAGTACACTCAGGAATTTGTGGAAAGCAATGAGACGAGAAACATTTAATGCTGCGCAGGCGAGTAACTGAACAGAGATGAAGTGCTTTGCCCCCCAAAAAAGAACAAAGAAAAATATAACATCTATAACAGATTTAAACAAGAAAAAATAAGCAGCGACGTGCAGTATACGTCTGCTTTCTTTGGGTGAAAGAACAAAAAAGGGAGCTGGTATGAAGACGTTTCCGTTTGGGGTGACTGGAGCAGAGCGACTGATCGTGTCTCCGTTCAGTTCAAACAATCTGCCGGTGGTATTTTTAGAGTGTCCCAACAGGAGTGGAACAGATTCCTGTTTGTGAGGCTCTCTTAATGTTATCTCCTCCCTGCCTGTTCTGTGTCAGTCTGTGGTGACGTCTGTGCTTTTTAGGTGACTCCAACGCATCGCTCTGTAGAAGGTCATCCACTACTCACATCCGCTACGGCAAGCAGAGATTACGGTGCGAACATGCAGGCATCATCTGGATTTAGCTGATCTTTTTTAGAATTACAGTCATTGTGCTGTATAGGACAGCAGGTGGTTGCCGAACACCATGCTGACATATCCACGCACACGGACTCAGCCCTCCTGCTTAAAAAAGCCAGGTTTACATTTCTACAGAGGTGCTGGCCTCTGGTGGAACTTTGAACTTTGAACTTTGTGTCACTGTGGGAGCATTAAGAAAACAATATAGAATGCAGTCAAAAGAATATAAGCTTCCATTTGAGCATTTGGGTATTTTGCTGGAATAAAAAAGAGTGACTATTGTGTATGTTGCTCAACATATATATATATATACCGGTATATATATCAAACATTATCGCTCAGTCTACGTCATTTCCCAAAAGAACATGCATGTATTCCATTCACCGTGTGTGACTGTAAGACAAGCAGCAGAGTGCTTACGAACATCTGTGCACGTTCAGCAAATCCTCCTGCTGTAAATAACGGTAAGAAAGAGATTTGTGTCCAGTGAGGAATGAACGTAAGGAGCACCGTTGTTCATCATATTCTACTTAACATTGTCCTACACTGTAAACTAGGTTAGCCTGAAAAGGGAGAACAAAATATAACAAATATGGGCCAATGTTGGCAGTAGAGGTTGAGGGGCGTCTTTGCGACTTCAAGGTTGCCAGTTGTTGGGTGTGCTAGCATCTTTGGCACAAAGCAAGTTTGTAAACAGCACCAGGGCCGCTTTGTTGCCCTACTCACAACCATCTCCACCCACACACAGCCGTGTCTGTGCGTGGGTGGAGATCTAAGGGTTGGAGATCTAAGGGTCTCCATGATGTCACAAGGCATGATGGCTTGGCAACCATATACTGTATGGTGGTGTGACGGATTTCATAGTAAATGCGACGTTCTGTCGCAACAATACACGTGTGCACAGTAAATAAACAGTGTCCTTATGCCCAGAGTTCTTAAGTTAACATATTTGGGTTTTATACCAGAAAGATAACACCATAAATTACTCACAGACTAAGTGAGTGACAGACTTCAACACTTGTCAGTCACTTCAATTGCACACAGCAATGACGGCATGCATGCGTTGTCAGGGAGCCTGTGACATACACAAATGTATAGTCACATTTTGTTTTATTCATGTTTCTTGTAGAGCCTTGTTGTGTCTTGAAATGGGCAAGGAATAGGAACAGACCTATCCCACTGTTCGCCATAAGGTGACAAATCTGCCTTTGAGACAGGCTAGTTATAGGCAGATGACGTCTTTCTTCAGATAGGCCTAGCACGGAGAATAGAGAAAGAACAACACCGAAACTGACATTTTATTTCCTTCTCTTGTAACTAGCCGGTGGGGAGGCGGGGTCCAGGGATAAACTTTCAAAACAAATGCACATTAAATTTAACACACATGTATGGCTGCTACCAGACTGGGGGAGAGGAAGGGGCCGCTTCAGCAGGGCACCGTGGAGTTGCAGTTTGCAGTATACAGTATGCATGAGGGAATAAATAAATGAAAAGAACATGGGGCTTTGTGTTGCCGGTAGTTGGCCCCCAGTTAGTAGTTCAAACAATTTAGCAAAGGATATACATACTCTCTTCTGTTGAATGAAGATCACGTTGCAAAAGCTAAATTGTCACTAAAAGCACCCGTGTGCCGGTCTTGGAGTAAACCGACAATAGCAAAGATTACAGCAATCATTACGGGAATGGATTGCTGCTCGCTCTAGCTCTGCAAATTATATTGTGAGAAGAAAACTGATAAAATAAAAACATGAGCTATCACAAATGGTTTTGTGTGTTTTGTATACAGTTCCTTGTCACTTCTTCACACCAAAAAACAATTTCAGTTGGCCTTTAACCAACACTTAGAGTCCTTGGATAGAAAACAACTGTGAGACTAATCGCTGTTTGTTGAATGGCTTTGGCTGCATCTCCAATGACTTAATCCGGCAGCCAGGGTTGAGGTGGGGAATGGCCTAAAATATTGTCTATATAGTATACATATAAACCCCTATTAAAATAATTGCTCAATGCCGACAGCCGGTCAGCAAGTGGATTCATGAATGTATGTATATAGACAATAAAAAAATACTATAATATAGTGTTTTTTTATGGTATATTATACCATATTTCCCACTTTAAACAAAAGAAGCCTATCCGCGTACATCTCTGTTCTCTGTGTGAAGGCAGTAGCTTCATTTTTAGATGAAGTATATCGCAGTTTTCCAATGGTTTAAACATTCCTATCTTTCTAGAATATGGTTTCACAGTAGAACAGTTGCTGCTGGCATACTGGACAGCTCAGGTGTGAATGTGTGTGTAAGCAGGTGTTGTAAAGGAGCATGCAGGCTCAGCTAAAAAGCAATTTCCTGTAATGCAGGTTAAAAATAGAAAGGGAAACATCAACAGGGCATCAGGGCACCTCAAGTGTCCAAAATCAGCTCAGTAGACCTTGGAGATGTTTGTAGCTTGTAGCCTACAACTCAAAACTATTTCGTTTGCACAATGTGGTTCTAAATCAAAACGCAACATGTTTTTATTTTCTTTGCTTAAAGTCGACTTTATAAAGATTCTAGTTATACTAGTTATAGTGTGCCAAATTAATGGCAGAATTAAAGTTATGCTATCTGATGATGAAGCCAGTGAAATAATGTGGTCACCACGCACTGCCATTAGCATTTTGATCTAATCCGTCAGTAACCAGCCTGTGTCCTTGTTCACTGAGAATGGCCTGTTCACATTTGCATATTGCTTTATTGCTATTTCTGATAAATTGATTGAACACTATTATTATGTATTAGTCAAAAATGCAAAACATTATTTTTTAACATTATTTAACTTTCACACAAATCAAATTGATTTGTGTGAAAGTTAAATAATGTTAAAAAAATAATGTTTTGCAAAGCTTCGGGAACAGGACAGTCACGATTTAATCGTGACTGTCCTGTTCCCGAGGCTATAGAGTAGACCCATACAGCAGCAGCAGCAGCAGGGGGTATCTGTGGAGAGGGAACAGGCTATAGTCCCATACAGCAGCAGCAGGGGGTATCTGTGGAGAGGGAACAGGCTATAGTCCCATACAGCAGCAGCAGCAGGGGGTATCTGTGGAGAGGGAACAGGCTATAGTCCCATACAGCAGCAGCAGCAGGGGGTATCTGTGGAGAGGGAACAGGCTATAGTCCCATACAGCAGCAGCAGCAGGGGGTATCTGTGGAGAGGGAACAGGCTATAGTCCCATACAGCAGCAGCAGGGGGTATCTGTGGAGAGGGAACAGGCTATAGTCCCATACAGCAGCAGCAGGGGGTATCTGTGGAGAGGGAACAGGCTATAGTCCCATACAGCAGCAGCAGCAGGGGGTATCTGTGGAGAGGGAACAGACGGAAAACAACACATGCAGGTCGAGGGAGAGAGGAGACCTCTGACCCAGACTGCGGCAGCCTGGCTCCAAGATGGGACTGGGTGGAATGAGAGGCTGTGTCTGTCAGGCATAGATTATGAACACCCACGTCGAGATACTTAGTTGGAACAGTTGAGCCGCTCGCTCCTGCAACTCCTCCTCTGACCTCTGCATCACCCCCCCCCCCCCCCCCCCCATCATATCTTAGTTATCTGGAATGTTTTAGTTAACTTAAATATCATGAGATTGAACTAAATCAACAGTTTGATTTTGTCGACATTGTTGTCGGGGCCAGACGGGAGGATCCCCAAGGACCTGCCCTATGGCCAGTGGGCCGACCCCACCTGGCACCAGGCCAGTGGGCCGACCCCACCTGGCACCAGGCCAGTGGGCCGACCCCACCTGGCACCAGGCCAGTGGGCCGACCCCACCTGGCACCAGGCCAGTGGGCCGACCCCACCTGCGGTTCAAAGACGTCTGCAAGCGTGACATGAAATCCATGGGCATAGGAGTAGACAACTGGGAGGATAGTGCAAGTGATCGTGCCTGCTGGAGGCATGAGGTCTGGACTGGGATCCAGAAGAGAGAAGCGGAGCTGAACAAAGCAGCAGCGGAAAGGAGAGCTAGGCGAAAGGCACCTCAATCGGCGTCAGCAGACGATGGCAGCGCATTCAAATGCCATCACTGCCAAAGAGACTGTCACTCACGTGTTGGGCTGCTCAGACACACAAAGTACTGTTCCCTCAGCACCACCTGATCCAATCCAAGTGCGCTTGTGCCATGGTCTCTCGAGACTGAAGGCCGCTACTACGGATGTCTTTTTTTGGAAACGCGTGAGTTTGTAGAGCGCAGCACCTGAGTACAGTTCTACTGGATCTCTTCTAGACAAGACCCTCACTAACATTTTAGTCTAGTTTGTATTTGTTGACACAATTGTCAATATATTTAGTCGTCATTGCTTAGTGTTTATTTTGTTTTTATTTAGTCTTTGTCAGTTAAAAAAGGGTACAGTAGTCGTCAGTCCACAACATCAACACTGCCCTGGACCCTCCTGTGGTCAGCCAGTCCCACCACAGTGTTACCAGCCAAGCCGGGAACCGGGAGGAGGATTTTAAAATGTGTTTGTTTTCGAGAATTATTTGTTTACACTCGACTGAGTTGATGAACATTACCAATTAAAAGCAGTACCGGCTGAATAATGTTTTCGACTTGCATTCCGTATGCTTACCAGGCTACAGATGGAGCAGCTCCCTTGCCAGACGATCCCTCCTCACCCGTGCTGCTGCTGGTGCATCTGTGTCCGTTGGCATGGGCACATAGGGGACCACACGTTGGTCTGAAGTCGTTTTGGAGTTCAGTGACTGAACTCACTAAACCTGTCCATGGTGCTGAATCAGCAAGTTGTTTTCTTTGAGTTTTAGTTTTTAGTTTTCTCAGCAAAACTTAATTATCCAATAGATTATATCAGTGTGATTTTTTGCACACAGACTGAGAGATGATCACTGCGCAAAGAGCATGGAATACGGATGTGTATATTACAGGAAACGCCCCTTAAACTTTCCAACAAACTCCGGTAAACTGTGTAAACCACAGGTGTGATGGTAGTATGGTACAACTGAATTGTACCATCACACCTGTATATCACCGTATATTACTGTATGTGCCCGCTAAACTTGAGGTTTACGGCCAACTCTAGTGCCCATAATTACCCGTTAACTCCTCTTTTCACGCAGTGGATGATGCCAGACAGAGAGGGTGGGGCCGAACCCGGCACATCCCCCTCAACATGAACCCTGCTTTCTCTCTTTCTCTAGATCTGTACATTATTTATTAAACAAAACACAAGAACTTTTATTCTCCCCTTTTCTGTCTCACGTCTTTAGCCTGCACACTGACCTTTTCTGGATCAGTGCCCAATTGCTAATCTCGAGAGCATTTGCGGCCCACTCATCTGACAACTTAACAGGCAGACCTTCGGCTGCCATGTTTATTTTAATGATCAATCGAGCAATCAATCAATCAATCAATCAATCAATTGTGTCCCCGTCCGAGAAATTCTTCGAGGTTTTGAAGAAAATAATTTCTTTGCATACAGAATATATGTTATATTATCATTACAATATTTGGGGGTCCACATGCATTATCCTCACAGCCCACCATTGGTGACAGACTGACCCACAGGTTGGGAATTGCTTAAACTGAGAGCCGGATAACAATGACAAGCAGGCCAGGAAGGTTGGCAGCAGCAGCTCCTGGCAGGAGGCAGCCACCCATTCTGACCTGAGATCAGATTCTAAAAATGTCTTCTACATCCTGACAGTTTTCTGAAAAAGCTATGTTTCTAACTTTCTACTGTATGTCAGTCGTTCTTTGATTTTTCAAAAATAGCAGACCTACAAGCTCGTAGCTTGTAGGTCTGCTATTTTTCAATAGCTAAAGCATAACATAATGCTAAGACCAAAAGGGGTTCCGGCCCAGAATGGGTTAAGATAAACTAAGTGAGGGGAAGGTTGGTGCTACAGGACAGACTGAACACTGCCGTTTGTCTAGGAGGTCATCAGGGCAGGAGCCTATACGATAAATTTCCCTTTATCCCCAAAAAAGGACAAATGTGAAGTCACTATTACTATTACATAATCAAGTCTTATAATGGAATGGTCCTCCCGGTGCAATATAGCAATGCTTAGCAAGATAGGCTATAATAGGTGTGCAGTTTGTGAACAGGGCACCAATGTTGCGCTAATATGCTACACAAGTGTGATTATAACAGTGTGAGGCGAGCTGTGATTGGCATAGCTGTGCCAGCTGAGTAAAGAGAACCTCGCATCAGTAGACTTTCCACCTCGGAGGAAAGCCTGGCATGCGTTCCAAACTGGCCCGTGTGATCCAGTCTATAGACCACAGATATGAAACAGTTGTGATCCAGTCTATAGGCCACAGATATGAGACAGTTGTGATCCAGTCTACAGGCCACAGATATGAAACAGTTGTGATCCAGTCTATAGACCACAGATATGAAACAGTTGTGATCCAGTCTGTAGGCCACAGATATGAAACAGTTGTGATCCAGTCTGTAGGCCACAGATATGAGACAGTTGTGATCCAGTCTACAGGCCACAGATATGAAACAGTTGTGATCCAGTCTATAGACCACAGATATGAAACAGTTGTGATCCAGTCTGTAGGCCACAGATATGAAACAGTTGTGATCCAGTCTTTAGGCCACAGATATGAGACAGTTGTGATCCAGTCTATAGGCCACAGATATGAAACAGTTGTGATCCAGTCTATAGGCCACAGATATGAAACAGTTGTGATCCAGTCTACAGGCCACAGATATGAAACAGTTGTGATCCAGTCTATAGGCCACAGATATGAAACAGTTGTGATCCAGTCTATAGGCCACAGATATGAAACAGTTGTGATCCAGTCTATAGGCCACAGATATGAAACAGTTGTGATCCAGTCTATAGGCCACAGATATGAGACAGTTGTGATCCAGTCTATAGGCCACAGATATGAAACAGTTGTGATCCAGTCTATAGGCCACAGATATGAAACAGTTGTGATCCAGTCTATAGGCCACAGATATGAAACAGTTGTGATCCAGTCTATAGGCCACAGATATGAAACAGTTGTGATCCAGTCTATAGGCCACAGATATGAGACAGTTGTGATCCAGTCTTTAGGCCACAGATATGAGACAGTTGTGATCCAGTCTTTAGGCCACAGATATGAGACAGTTGTGATCCAGTCTATAGGCCACAGATATGAAACAGTTGTGATCCAGTCTATAGGCCACAGATATGAGACAGTTGTGATCCAGTCTTTAGGCCACAGATATGAGACAGTTGTGATCCAGTCTATAGGCCACAGATATGAAACAGTTGTGATCCAGTCTTTAGGCCACAGATATGAAACAGTTGTGATCCAGTCTATAGGCCACAGATATGAGACAGTTGTGATCCAGTCTATAGGCCACAGATATGAAACAGTTGTGATCCAGTCTATAGACCACAGATATGAAACAGTTGTTATCCAGTCTATAGACCACAGATATGAAACAGTTGTGATCCAGTCTGTAGGCCACAGATATGAAACAGTTGTGATCCAGTCTATAGGCCACAGATATGAAACAGTTGTGATCCAGTCTGTAGGCCACAGATATGAAACAGTTGTGATCCAGTCTTTAGGCCACAGATATGAAACAGTTGTGATCCAGTCTGTAGGCCACAGATATGAAACAGTTGTGATCCAGTCTGTAGGCCACAGATATGAAACAGTTGTGATCCAGTCTGTAGGCCACAGATATGAAACAGTTGTGATCCAGTCTGTAGGCCACAGATATGAAACAGTTGTGATCCAGTCTATAGACCACAGATATGAAACAGTTGTGATCCAGTCTGTAGGCCACAGATATGAAACAGTTGTGATCCAGTCTGTAGGCCACAGATATGAAACAGTTGTGATCCAGTCTATAGACCACAGATATGAAACAGTTGTGATCCAGTCTGTAGGCCACAGATATGAAACAGTTGTGATCCAGTCTGTAGGCCACAGATATGAAACAGTTGTGATCCAGTCTATAGACCACAGATATGAAACGGTTGTGATCCAGTCTATAGACCACAGATATGAAACAGTTGTGATCCAGTCTATAGACCACAGATATGAAACAGTTGTGATCCAGTCTGTAGGCCACAGATATGAAACAGTTGTGATCCAGTCTTTAGGCCACAGATATGAAACAGTTGTGATCCAGTCTACAGGCCACAGATATGAAACAGTTGTGATCCAGTCTTTAGGCCACAGATATGAAACAGTTGTGATCCAGTCTTTAGGCCACAGATATGAAACAGTTGTGATCCAGTCTATAGGCCACAGATATGAAACAGTTGTGATCCAGTCTATAGACCACAGATATGAAACAGTTGTGATCCAGTCTGTAGGCCACAGATATGAAACAGTTGTGATCCAGTCTGTAGGCCACAGATATGAAACAGTTGTGATCCAGTCTATAGGCCACAGATATGAAACAGTTGTGATCCAGTCTATAGGCCACAGATATGAAACAGTTGTGATCCAGTCTGTAGGCCACAGATATGAGACAGTTGTGATCCAGTCTATAGGCCACAGATATGAGACAGTTGTGATCCAGTCTATAGGCCACAGATATGAAACAGTTGTGATCCAGTCTATAGACCACAGATATGAAACAGTTGTGATCCAGTCTATAGACCACAGATATGAAACACAGTTGTTCCGCTTGAAGGGTTACGGTTTTTCGCAGCCGCTTTGTTTTGGTTCCCCCAATGTAATTCAAGTTTACATGTACTAGTTTAGTCTCGGCAGTCGATCGCAACGAGTTGGAATAGAAGATGGATATACTGTACCAAACAAATTATTCCTAAGCTAAACTATGCCGCATCAAGGATTTGGTTCCGGCCTGATGACTTCAAAGTAGTGACTACAACATGACGCAAGTTATTTCCGCTTCTGACCGGATCAGAAACCCGACAATGACAGTCACACACTTAATTGATCTCGCCGTAAAGCGGGTGCCTATGGGCTATAGTTCCAAACATTGCTCCTATGGCTAGAACTATCCCATTGAGATAGAATGAGCACTTCCTCGTTCCATTGTTACAATGGGAGTCAACGCTAGTGTTACTCGCCACTCTCTAGATTACTCTGATACATACAGACCAAATGTTGGTTATGGCTGGCTCCTTCAGTGCCGGTGGAAACCAATATCAATGGAATGTTTTGATTGACTTTTTTTATTTAATAAACCTACAGTATCATTGATTGACTTTCTTTATTTAATAAACCTACAGTATCAGTGTGTTCAGTCCAATATCTCGGATGTAGCAATAACTCAAACAGGAAATATTGTATTGTGTTGGTGTTTTTGTCTTGCTTGTCAATCAAACCTGGTGCAGTGTTGATTTTGGCGCATTCTCATAGTCTTTTCAATAAAATTCCATTGAGTTTTAGTCATAGTCAGCTGAAATGTTTTAGTCTAGTTTTAGTTTACTAAATATTATAAGATTGTAGTCGACTAAATCTATAGTTGATTTAGTCGACTAAAATTCATTTTGGCCGGCCATGATGGTGTTGAAATTCCTGATAATACAAGCTTAATAGCTTAATTTCAATGTAGTTATTTATAATTGAGATAAAAGGTAGTGCGACGAACATTCTTCGTCATAGTTTTAGTTGACGATATTAACACTGGTTTAGTGAATATGAGGTAGAGCAAGTATCAATGAACAATAAGCGGC
Source organism: Protomyctophum bolini (assembly GCF_963924005.1). Classification (NCBI taxonomy): domain Eukaryota; kingdom Metazoa; phylum Chordata; class Actinopteri; order Myctophiformes; family Myctophidae; genus Protomyctophum; species Protomyctophum bolini. The sequence goes on from NC_137865.1 coordinate 12,851,680, forward strand.
TTTCTAACAGTGCCAAGGTCTTGAGGTCTTGTTACAGTACTGTTACAGTAGACATTATAGTGGAATTCTCTGTGAAATCAAATCTGCTCATTGCCTTGAGGCTGCTTGGGTCTGTATTCACGGCACCAGAGAAAGGAGCTGCCACTCATTCTCCAAATGAAACCTCTCCTCCCCCGCAGCTGTCACTGACCGCCTCAAATCAATTTTACAGTATCCTGTTTTCAATGAACCCTCCTTTAAAGAAGTGGGCTCGAAGCAACTCTGTCATTTGTGGAGCAGAAGTTATTCAAGGGTATCGTGGAATCCTTTGTAATTGTGTGCTTGGCGACCATCTGATGATGGAACTGTGCAAATGAGGTGTGCAACAGTGTGGGTGTTGAAGGTGGCGTTTGACATTGTGGTTAAACACTGGGGTGTCTGAGTTTCTTAATGACACTGGGTTTTCATGGACCCTCAGCCGAAGAGCAAGGACAAGAGGCAGTGAAGGTATTTTTATTATGAATCAATCATTTCAGAATTATTATGTTAACTGTTTTATTGCTGCTAGCTGTTCGCATAATTGTAGTTAAGCTGTGCCAGGGCTGCGTCCACTTTAACAGGATTCTGACGCACCACCACCACCTCCACCACATAACATGCAGTGTTGGATGAAATACAGTCAAATATAGCGAGCGGTGCTGGTGATACGAATGGGTAATGGGGCGGGCAACGGGTCCATTTTTTGACGGCGGAGCGGATCTGGTTTAGATTTTTATATAATTTTTATAATAAAAATCACAGGTAACGGGCGGGTTATAGAAAGGTAGATAAGAAAAGCTTAAGCTGAGTGACTGACGCTGAATAGCGTAAGTATTGTAATTATGTATCCATTGTTGAACCCATTACAGCGGAAGTGTAATGGGTTATACAACAGGCAGGAAAGCAATTAGTGGAAGTAGGCATCCAGCTGTGCTTCAACTATTGGTTGAATGCTTGACCGGTATCAGTCAAAAGGGAAACATCGAAGAAGAAGGACGGGTGGGTACGGTTCAACATAATTGGATCAACTTTTATTTGTATAGCATCTTTCATACAGAGTTACAGTTCAAAGTGCGTCACAGGCAGGACAGAAATAATGCTTTCACAATGAAGTTGTAAAATAACATAGCAGACACAAGGCAAAACAGAATATGCATAAAATCATGGACATAGCATACAAATAAGGATAAAAGGTCAAGCATAGGATTAGAATTATGAGAAATTCTGGAAATAACATTCAGTACATTTCAATACATAGTTATTGAAAAAGTGCTGAGGGACCTGAAGTGTTAAGGGAGGGCTAACCTAACAAGTCTTTAGTCTTTAGATATTGGTACAGTTTATTAGTTTGTGTGAAATATTCTGTAGATGTGCAATACAGAGATATAGAGACAGTCTACACTCTACACCGTCTCCCTCTCAGCTTTTCTAAGCTGAGCCACAGAAAGCGGAACCCATGCAAAGAGTGAAATGTTTGAATTTAAATTGTCACATCTTAGTGGTGGTTTCTTCAGTTACTGTTTGAAATTAATAATCCTTTGATCAGCATTTGACAGGAAGTACAAGTGAAGGTAAGACATTGTGCTTGACAGTAAGCCTATGCTTTAATACTGCTTGCCAGCGAATGGTTCACCTCCAGATTCTCACCTCACCCTCTGTTTGCTCGGGGATTAAAACCCACCACTTCCTTCTTCTCCTCTGATATATACTGTCTCTCTTATACTATCTCCCTCTTAGATGTTCTATACTGTCTGCCTTGCCTCTCCAACACTGTGTGTGTGTGTGTGTGTGTGTGTGTTCTCCCTCCTTTGATTTCCTGTACTGTCTGCCTCTTCAACACTGTGTGTGTGCGTGCGTGCGTGGTGACTGAGAGAAAGTTAAGCAGCCTCTAATGGATGCTGCCAATTTGGCTGCTCGGCGGTGGCACAAAAGGCAGGTGATTGGTTCCAGTGAGTGGACCTGTGGTTTGATGTGTATCTCGGGGCTCTCCTAATGGTCTCAGTGGTTCAATGCGTGTGTCGTCCGCCGGCATGATACCGCACAGTGAACAGGGGCAAAACGGCATGCTGGGAATAATTAACTTGGGCCTCGCATGCGGTCTGCTCTCCTCGCGACACTCCCACAAGTGTGAATTTCAGTGTCTAGACGTCATGAGTGGCAATGCTGTCGACCAGAGCGCCAAGCTGTCATTCTACCCGGCTCAGTTGGTGGGTTGAAGCCAGGACATTATGGGAGAAAATGTGCCCTTCAAACAAAGTTTGACTGGACCTGGTCGAGGCCCATGGGTTCTATTCCCAGTTTGCACCGGTAGAGAAATGCACGCCCTGTGTAGTGCACTGGATATACAGCATGAACTGGAGTTTCTCCGTCTATTGAATACGCTGTACAAATAAAGTTGGTCTTGACTGTTGACACGGCCAGGGTTGGGGGTTAGATTCCCACTGCAGCTGCCCATGCTGAAACAGACTGCTCTCGCATTAACCTCACGTCAATCTTCGGCTTTCTGCTGTATACCTTTGTAAACCCTGGTTTCTATTTATTGCTCAGTGCTCTCATCAAGTCTAGATCTAATTTACGCACACAAACAAGTACATACTGTTTCCATATCTTCCATATCTGACCCAGAAGAAATCGACAGTTTGCCTATAAAAAGGGTTGCGGTACAGAGGATGCGGTTGTGACACTGGTCCACTTAATTACAAAACGCCTAGATAAGTCAAATAAGAATCATACAAGGGTAGCCTGATTGTCAGAGTGCGCTCAGTCGAGTGGGCGGGGTCTATGGGCTGGAAACCAGGCTAATGCGAGGGTGCTATTCTTAGACTTTTCTTCAGCTTTCAATACAATACAGTCTGATATACTAGTGTCAAAATGGTACAGTTGGAACTGAATCCATACTTAATTCACTGGTATGCTTCTTTTCTTACTAACAGAGTACAGAGGGTGAAAGTGAACACAACCCTCTCTTCAGCATTAACTACAAATGTTGGTGCCCCCCGGGGGTGTGTGAGCTCGGCTATATACTTTTCACCCTTTATACTGACAGCTATCATATTGAGGAATGGCTGTCTGAATGTCGCACTGACACACCAGACCAATACATTCTAAAATACTCAGATGATACAGTTTTGATTTATCTCCTAGATAGTTCCAGTGATCCTGGACTGCACCAACACAGAGTAAATAAGGTGGTTGAATGGAGTGATAACAATGCTCTCATCATTAACACAAAAAAGACAGAAGAGATTGTTTTTGGTACACCACCAGAGATACACAGATCCCCCATTACTATTCATGGTGAACCGATCAACCAGGTATGTTCGTACAAATACCTAGGAGTAGTAATAGACCATCTATTGTCATGGAACGATCAGATTGATTCAGTGTGTAAGAAAACAAAGCAAATCTACTTCCATTGCCGTCTAAGATCCTTCGGTGCTAGTAGACGGTTTCTTCTTTTGTTTTTCACTTCTGTTATTATGAGTGTTCTTCAGTACTGTATAGTAGCACCTGGTATGGATGTTTGTCTGCAGCCCTAAAGTCACGACTGCTGCAACAACTGAACATTTGTTCAAAGATTGTCGTATGATAACAGCATCCTAAGGTTAGCAAGGAATATCACCTATAATACTAGGCATGTGTTGTATGGAGAATATGGTTGCTACCTTCAGGAAGGATATATGGTGTACCAGCATACAATAAGGTCAGACTAAAGAGGTCCTTTGTCCACCAGTTAACATTGAGGCTTAATCAGGAGTTGTAGTAGCCACAGGGTAATCTAAGCAGTGGATATTGCTCTTGTCTTCATGTCTTAACAGTATGTATGTAATTTGTCTTGTTCTTTGTGTTATGTCAAATGTGTGTATATGTGTTCTGCATACTTGGCTGCTCGGTCGCAAGACAAATTTCAGTGTGAACTGACAATAAAGTATACTATATCATATCATATCATCAGCAAGACAGCAACCTGCAAAGCAAATTTAGCCCAGTCTAGCACTCATTGTTCAGTGGAACAATGACAATTGAAATGTCCACTAAATTATGCACATCACATTTGATCCAGACACGCTTTAATACCAATGTATGCTTTGTGCAACAAGCGTAATTTGACAGTTTGCACGAATGTCGATCTGTGTTTTGACATTCATACATTATGCAACAGAGTCGTGCCATAGCTATATGGTAACCAAGCTGAGCAAATCAACCTCTGTTTACATGCTCCATTCTGTATTAACTCTCATCAGCAGCATATGTGAGTAGCCTACAGATTTACTTTGAACCCCCAAAATAACCATTTGCACTAGTAAATGTTTGTTTTATAATTATTCACATAATTGTAATCCATGTGGAATTGGTGTACTACACAGTCCAGAAGGTCGCTGCGTGGTTGGCTAGTTGTAGGTTGGTCATACATATACATAGTGATTAAGCATCACTTAGCCGTTAATGCTAACGTTGCCATACTTACGGTTTACACATGATGTGTGATTACTGATTAATCGTTGTATGGTCTCTGGAGACCGTTGGCTCACACAATGTCAAATGCTTCTGTCTAACAATTATGTACTTCATAAGCCCTTAAAACCTGTGAAGAAAATAAAGTGCACCCCCCCCCCCCAAACACAGCCTATCTATCTAGTTCGCTGCTTAGCAGAAATGGAAATTCAACAACACATTTTAAAGATTCTCTGGCTCGTTTGACTAATGATTGGTCAATTGAAACACTGTAATACACTATTTTACCATGTTAGCAGATTCCCAGACATTCTGAATTAATCTGAACTCTTGGACTGGGAAAAAGGGACAGGGTTAGTGTTAGGGACAGGGTTAGTGTTAGGGACAGGGTTAGTGTTAGGGACAGGGTTAGTGTTAGGGACAGGGTTAGTGTTAGGGACAGGGTTAGTGTTAGGGACAGGGTTAGTGTTAGGGACAGAGTTAGTGTTAGGGACAGGATTAGTGTTAGGGACAGGGTTAGTGTTAGGAAGTGAAAGATTGTGATTGATTAATGTGGCTGATTGAAAGTTGGAACTACTTTGTGAATTGTTATGCTTTAATGTTACCGTTTCTATACCTGAAAGTTTAAGAGTTCATAGTATGGTAATGTGTAAGGTATATTATCTAGTATTTTGCATGTTCAAACAGGGACAGCTAAGGGACAGGTCTTCCAGCAAAGAGGGCAGAATAAACCCCTTAAGACCTGCAGAGACAAAGGTAGTCCACCCTTTTTTCTCACAGAAAGGGAGATGTGGTAGTATGATATGGTTGAATGCATGAGATGTCTTTAAGGTGAAAACGGATGTGTCGTCAGTGCATGTTGACGCGGGCAGCGGATACGAGGGAAGTTTGTGTACACCACTGCCACTGGTTGTTACGTGAGATTATTGTGCGGTTGCAAATAAAATATACTACAGAGCTTATAGCGTTGTAAAGAGCCTTTATGGAATAACCCGACAAGGGACAGGGTTAGTGTGTGCACATACACGTGTATGCGGACGCAACGCACACACGCACACACGCACGTACGCACGCATGCACGCATGCACCCATAAGCACAGACGCGTGTATACAGGGCACACACACATGAACACTTTCGCTGAGCTTTCTGGTGAGCAAGATCAGACAAACGCCATGATAATGGTGTTGATCACTGAGGTAATTAGATCTTCTTACCTTGTGATTTAGAGGAGAGAGAGGGGTGGAATTAGAAGAAAGGAGATGAAAAGAGTCCAGAGGAGAGGGAGTATGAAGGGCTGTGTGTGTGGGGGGGGGATTACCATATCTGTGACCCCCTAGATTTGACACAAACATTGGGAAAAATGCATTCTATACTGACACCAAATGAAGTGCCCAACCAACAGCCATGAACTTCTCGATTCACCAACCAAATTAATTATGTGACCTAAGACAACGTCTGTTCTCAAACTCAGACTTCTTAGGCTTTGATCCCCTGCACGGTGCAAACAGCACACTGCCTCACTGAGCTCCACTGAAAGAGCCCTATCTGTGAGAGTGACACCCCCCATTGGGAGACAATACATTTTGGGTGGGAAAAGCATTGTGTAAAATATTGTAATCATACTTCTCCACTCTATACCAAGTTCTTTCACGTGAGCTTGTAGACTAATTTTGCTGAATATTTTGGCCCACAATTTCAAATGCTTCAGATTTTTTTGGCCCAGAATAGCGTTTTGTATAATACGGTATGGGTTGTCTTTGTTTCTTCTCTCCATTCCACTCATCCACGGTGGCGATGTGAAGCTCTGAGCAGCGTGGGGATATCTGTCCTTGTACCAGTGGGACTAAGTAGCTAATCGCCTCTCTCTTTAACCAACGATTCCTTGCAGTCACCAGCATATCAGCGGAGGAAGGTGAAAGCAATGACAGATAATGGAGCTGCTGTATCATGAGAGTTCCATTAGACCCTCTGGGGAGTAAGGATCCCTCACAAATATAATTAGACCCTCTCTACACCACATCGCTATCTTTAAATAGTGACACACTAAGTACTGTTAGGGGAATGGTGCGCTCTGTGTGAGTGTGTGCGTGCGTGCGTGCGTGCGTGCATGCGTGCATGCGTGCATGCGTGCGTGCGTGCGTGCATGTGAGGTGGTCTGACGACGACCTTCTGATGCCATTTAGCCCAATATTAAAATTCATGAAAATGAAATAATAAATATACTGGAGCACTCCACTGGTCTGCACGTTCTTTATTGACTGACGCTTCCACTTTCCTCTTCCTCAGAGTCTCAGGAAGAGGAAAGTGGAAGTGTCAGAAAATATATAATACCTGGACAAAGACTAAGTCAAACTGTTTGACTTAGTCTTTGTCCAGGTATTATATATTTTCTAATGCGGTTTTATACTATAGCTGCGAACATCAGCCGATGCGGATGCGTCTCGTGGTGAGTGGCTGTTTTCGTGTGAGTGGCTAATTTCACCACACGGCACCGGCATGGAATGGAACATATAAATCTAGGCGTTGCAAATAATGCAACCGTCTGAATTACCCTTAAAATAGTAGTAGGCTACTCAACTATGTACAGTCGTCTCAACAAATGGACTTGAATTGATGTTGGCCATGACACCGGGACCTGAAATATTCAATTTATACTACTCTCCATAAAAGGAGAATAGTGTTATTGAATATTCCATTGGTAACCCACTTTTGAGTGGTCGAGAACCGCGGCTTCATGAAGCTGATGGCCTCTTGCACAGGCGGGATAGTTTTGGCATGAATTATACATCAGTCTTTCTGAGAGCATGCACGCACGTACGCACGCACGCATGCGAGCACATGCACGCACACACACACACACACGCACACAAAACTTTCATTGACCTCTTAAGTGGAATTGTTTTTATCCATGTCGTGTTCAATGCCACCGTTTGGGATCCTCGCTTACCAAGAGCACCATCCAATTATTGTCAGCGATATTCATCTAGTATGTGGGTTATAAGTGCACATATGTCACTCTCTCTCTCTCTCTCTCTCTCTCTCTCTCTCTCTCTCACACACACACACACACACACACACACACACGCACACATACACACACACACATTGTTTTCAGAGTGTTACGGCGTGTATATCACGTAGCAGTGTGCAATAGTGCAATAACAAAGCACTTGAAAGTGAAATAGTTCAATGCCTTTTTCTAGTTCTCATTAATTTGCCTGTTGTACTTGTTTTTCCACTCATGTCATTACGAGAGCCATACTTCACTATTATTTAATTCCAAGGCTGCGGTTGATGTGAAATGTGACAATCAGAACACTGTTGAACCAAATAAAAACTCTGGCATTGTACGTTTCTGCGAACCATGGATAAAAAAAATTAACTCATTAAAACCCGGTAATTTTAGATTTTAGCTATACCGTATAGCACATTGTCCCAAACGATATTCATCTTCACAGGTCTGCTCAAACACCGACAACAAAACAACACATTACAGAAAACATAACATCAAGACAAAAACATGAGGTCCCCACTGTATACAGCACTGTATAGCTGAGGGGACAAAACTCCTACTAAAACAGACCTTTTTCCATGGCAAGGTTCTGTATCTTTGGCATGATTAAAAGTGCTAGCCGTGTGTCGTGTGATGGCCTTATTGTTCATGTCAGAAAGTGTGAGCCAATAACATTGCCGGAAAGAAAAGGTCTTGTTGACGTTAAATCAGCTTGTGTGGTACCTGGCCTTACTTCAGTCGTGCGAGTGTTTTCTGACCTCAATTGCATCAAAAACATTCAGTGGATTTTCTGTGGTCTGGGGGTTTCTGAATAATTAGGCTCAAACAAGTACTCTGATTTGCTATGTGGACAGTGATGTAACAGTCCCCAAACCCCGCCCTTCTCCCCTGCTTCAGCCCCTGGAGGGGCAGAGCAGGGCGATGATTGACCATCTGCTGGCTTTTTTAACTCAAATCTTTGCTTCCCTCATACAATACATTTGTATCGTGGGGCTTCGTTGTATCGTGGGGGTCGTTGAGATGAAAAAGTTTGAGCACCACTGACGATATATATTCCATGTTGTTACTTGTTAGAATTCAAATGGCATTGTAGAATCGGCCTTAGCTCTTGCTCGTGCCAAGCTGCGAGCACTCAGCACCATTCCAGTTGCATTCAACAACACAGAGTGGGATCCAGTTATAATGTATTTCCAAATTGTCAACATAATACGTGATATAGACAGTGCAAAAACGGTGCTATTATGGTGGTTTACCTGGCCGACTGGGTTCAGGTGATGTGTGCTGTAGCAGGTCAGAACGCTCTCCCTGTGGATAACGTTTAAAAAGAGATAAAATACCAAAACCTCTATTCTACCGTGTGGAGGATAAGCACTTTACTGTATCATTTTGGTCCACACAGAAATGGTCATTTAAGGCAGACATTTCTCCCAACAGGAGGGCGTTCAGTCAGGGCTGCGTGTCGTGCTGAGTCAGGCCTCCGCTGAAAAGCAGTTTTGGTGCAGAGGAGCAGGTTGAGACGCCAGCAAGATGAGACCCATTAAGGAAATGTGATGAATGCCTTCTGTTGCCCAAGGACCCTGATTTCTTGTTCACATGGTCATACACGGCAGCCACAGCAGGCTGGGAAGAGATTCTTCTTTTGTATGGTCAGGTCTCTCGGGTCAGGGTGAGGCCCAAGCTATTCATATATGCACTGTATGCACCTCTAATTTAAACCTGAGAGAGTCAAAATGGGTATGTTTAATTCATATCAAAATACCTCCTGTCAGACCATATGTATAGCAGGTATATAGCCTAAGATATATTGAATGCATTCCACCAAATTTTCCTCACGTTTTATTTTATTTTAATATTATTTATTGTCACTTATATTGTAATGTCTTGTGCAATAGATTATTTTGGGAGCTTATGTGTTGTTATTTTATTTTGAAGTCCACTCCTTCCTGCAGTGATGTCAGGTGATACCTGCGTTTCCTTCCCGTGCTCTCGCGGTGTTCAGCTATAGAGACACACGAGGACTACAAATGTCACGCCCCCAAATGAGACAGCGTCCCCACTTCTGGTCCGTTAGAACGGTGTACTGCAGGCCAGCCCATAGAAGTCCATTGAAATTCAACTGTAGTTGAATTTCTGTAGTTGAACAGCTGTAGTTGAATGTAGACTCTGTCTACATTCACCCTGTCCTATACCGATGGAACGTGGTGGCATCCCCCTGTGGGAGTCGCTCCTGCGTGCTACTCAGCGGTAGGGTCACCGGCACCTTGACCGGTCAGGTCGGCCAGGCATCTCACGGGCTGGCTTGAGCAGCCCGTCACCCCGGTGGTCACTGGCCTAGCATCGTGCTGGGCCAGCTGAGCCTAGGTGGCGCCTTGCACCTAGGCCACGAGTATTACTTACTTGGTATGAATAGTGAAGTTTTGGAGCATTTTGGGATAGCCACGGTCAGACTCATGGAGCTCACCACTTATAGGCTCGGATGGAATTCGAGGTTAAACTGCCTCGGGCTGCCGCGGGGGCAGCTGGGTCTTAGTGTTCCCGTACATATTGAATAATATGTAGTGGAGAGCCAGTCTCGAACACGATAGGGAACGGAGGGTTACACTGTAACCCAGGTTCTCTGAGTGGAGAGACTGGCTCTCCACGAAAGAGCCGCTCCGAAATTCGTGTCAATCAAGAGTCAATCGATGTGGCCATGCCCAGATGGGGCTTAAATAGCCCGCTAATTGGCATCTGGGCAGGGCCACCATAGATGATGTGTCTTAAAGAGATATCCACGTACACTGCCCCGTGGGGTCAGTTCCCGTACATATTGAATGAGTGGAGAGCCAGTCTCTCCACTCAGAGAACCTGGGTTACAGTGTAACCCTCCGTTCTGTGCTCTAGTGGATTTTGGTTCTACAGTTGTATCTAAGTACAAGTGTATTTAACCAATGCAAACGGTGAAATTATGTTTTAATTCAGTTCATTATGTTACTATGTGTTTGTTTTGCAAAGGTTTAAGTGTTTTGGCAAACCTTTTAGTGAAGTTTTGGTAGAGTATGTTTAGCAGCACTTGTGAGAACCCGCACGCATGCACGTACACATGCAGACACGCGCACGCACACGCACGCATAGGTAGACCTATCTTTTCATTATTCCTAAACATGTGTTTTCTACTTTGTGGAATTTTGTAGATTTTTCTTAGATTTTTTTATTTGATGACATTACAAGTTTTCTATTATATTATATTCTTTGAGCTGCACTCATTCTAGGCTCTATTAGGACACTGTGTCCTTCTGCAGAGATCCTCACTAACAGGCCTTCAAGGGATAATTAGGTCTTCAGACAGCAATTAATTTGTATATAACAATATACACAAACTATTATGACAGGCACTTAAGCAGAAACAATTTCGTTGTAAGTATTGCAGAATATTGACATTGCACACTGTTTCCCAAACAGTGGGTCGGACCCAATTTGCATGAATTAAAAACAAAATTCAGTGATTTGTTTTCAGTATTTTCACGAAGAAATCAAAGAACAAGAAAAAATGTATAGAAGTGGTGAAAATAGCAAGCTCAAATAAGCTTCTATCTGCTATTTTCACTAGTTTAGGTCCTTGGCGAATGTCCAATTTCTTTTTTGGGTCTTGAGCTAAAACATTTGGGAACCACTGGCCTAGCGGTTAGAGAAAAGCGTTGTTTAAAGGAAAATATCTCCATTTGAATTACTTCTGCAGCCATATTGGACACTCAATCAACCTGCTACAAAATCATAGGTTGAGTGAGAATAAACTATGCTATTTTTCAGTGTTTATTTGCACAGCAAAATCCTCTGCATAACTTAACACCTTACTTATAAGCAGTGAGTCTCTCAACCTATTTAATTTCAAGGACCCCCGGTTTGATACAAGTATATGCATAATTCGGGGGGGTAGGACCAAGGGATTTGGGATTAGTTTATAAACATTTTGGTATTTGTTTATAAACATTTGTGATTTGTTTATAAACATTTGTGATTTATTTATAAACATTTTGGGATTTGTTTACAAACATTTGGGATTTGTTTACAAACATTTGGGATTTGTTTATAAACATTTGGGATTTGTAAGTCTCATGGGGGGGGTAGGACCACTACCAGTCTCATGGTCGGGGGGGTAGGACCAAGGGATTTGGGATTTGTTTATAAACATTTTGGTATTTGTTTATAAACATTTGGTATTTGTTTATAAACATTTGTGATTTGTTTATAAACATTTGTGATTTGTTTATAAACATTTGGGATTTGTTTACAAACATTTGGGATTTGTTTATAAACATTTGGGATTTGTTTATAAACATTTTGGGCTCTGTATAATATGTTGTCTCATGGGGGGGGTAGGACCACTACCAGTTTACCTGTAGTAAGTCTCATGGTCGGGGGGGTAGGACCAAGGGATTTGGGATTTGTTTATAAACATTTTGGTATTTGTTTATAAACATTTGTGATTTGTTTATAAACATTTGTGATTTGTTTATAAACATTTGTGATTTGTTTATAAACATTTTGGGCTCTGTATAATATGTTGCCTAGGGCCTCAAAAGGCCTAGAACCGGCACTGTATGCATTAGGTCACGGACTCCCATTTCATGTAATAGTTTTTATCTTGAGACCACAGACTCAGACGTAGGCTATACTGTAATGTCCTGAGAGTGCACAAATGAAATGAAAAGAAATGGAACCAGACCCATCCCAGACACTCTAAGTTACAGACCCGTAAGGGTCCATTTGATTCCTAATTATCCATCCTTTACTTTAGCTGGTGACCCCCTGGAACCACCCAGCAAGGACACCTGGAGGTCCCTGACTGTGTCCCGGCTGGAGAACCAGTCACTTGACGGGACATTTTTACACTAACTCATGGACTTAATGTGCACTGCTTGGTGGACCCAAATCCACCAACCTGCACCAACCTAATGATGCGCAATAGGTCGGAGGTTTCATGTATATTGTTCCTTCTTGACTCTGTGATCATCAATTACAGTTTGAGTGAACATTAATTAAGCAGTTAACTGCTACACTGACTATAAATCATACTGAGAGGTGAGTGAAATGCATTTCGGCCAATTATCCTGCACATATGAAACACATGTCAAAAAAATCCACAGAGAATCACAGACGGGAAGCGAAAAGACTATGTGCTGACATAATTTGACATTTGCCATCTTAGATAAATATCATTATGTACGCATTATGACTTTATCATTAAATGTCTCACGTCTTCCCCCTCTGACTCTGCCACGACTTCGAATTAACCTTCAATCACTGTCGCATTATTCTATGAATGACACCTATTGCCATCGAGGGCCCGTCTCCTCTCCTCTGCTCTGCTCTGCTTTGCAGTGAATATATGAGTGAAAAATAATGTTTTGATATTATGTGACTGCTGTGTCGGCGAGAGGCATGTAAGAACAGAGGAAGGGGACCACACTGTTAGTTGGCACCCATGTATCATTGTTTGATGGATTGATTGAATACTTCATTGACAGTTTGCAAGAAATACAGAGATAGTTATACAATCATGCTTAAAAGGATAACACAAAAAGTGCGTAGTTGCAAAGCAGTTGCCAATGTACAGTACAGTATGTCCCTGTACGCCATCTCAGCTAAATTGTATCTATGCAAAAGGAAAGTTATCTATCGATAGCAAGTGTAAATCAAAAACTTTAGTCACAAAGCCAAGAGCAAAAACAAATAAACAAGCCTTAATAGAGAGTATGCACATGCATGATTTTCCCATCAGGACACGCCCCCCTCATCTAGACTGAGTGGCAAAACATTGAGCAGCATGTGTATTGGAGTTTGGAAGCGCTCGTTGGAAATCACTCAACCGGCTTGCGTACCACCTGTTTCTAAATGTCACATACTGGAGGCAGAAAAATGTTGTGTTATTGAAAACAAGCACTTCCAAACTCTGACACACAAAAATAATCAAATGAAGGGCATTTCTTGACAGAAAGTAGCTCATAATGTTTGTGGATTTTTATGAAACAAAAACTTTGCAGATAGAAAGAGGATGATTCAAGCTTTTTGTACAGCTGCAATGTTGGTGAGTTTAACATTGTTTAATGACAGGTTTGGATGAATGGGCTGTCAAGGCCAGAAAGTAGTTTTTTGACACATTCCTGCATAACTGCATAACTTCCAGGTACGATGATGTCATGTGCATACCCTCTATAGTGATGATTGAAGAGTGATTCACTTGGTCTGATTTGATAGTTGACAGATTATTGATGCCATCTGAAGGAGTGACATTATTAGCATCCCATTGCGCTATGGTTTGCCAGTATTCTCACAGGAAACTGCAACCCGTTATCTTCAAGGGTTTTATATCACTCTGACACATTGGAGAAAAGCCATCTTGATCTAGAGAAATACATTTCACAATTCTCAGGGAAATGGTATCGCTGGTATGCAAGCTATATTGACTGGATGTAAATTTGAAAATATTATTGACATGCAAATAAATTGCCCGTGGGTGAAAAGGCCTTCCGAGTCAGTCTATGTTTATGCAACTGGCTCCAGGCCCTCTACATACGTTATGCAATGAGCATGACTCAGTGTGTGCATTTCAAAGACATGCTAATGCTGCATAACACAGTATCAAGGGGTGGATAAAGTACTCTCATGTTTTATTCAAGTAAAAGTACCAATACTGCAATATACAAATACTCTGTTACAAGTGAAAGTCTGGAACTCAAAATGTACTTAAAGTACCAAAAGTAGAAAGTACTCATTATGCTGAATGTCTCATTTCACAAGTTTGAAATGTACAGAACATCTGAAAATAGCAGAAGATCAGCTGTTTTCAAATGTCCAAAATGTGTATAGCGGGTTGAAGTGGTTAACTGTAGCCTATGTTTTGTAAATAATAATAATCAAAATCTACAAATTAACTAGTAAGCAAAGTTGTCAAATAATTGTGTAGCGATCGGCTATCGCACGCACACACACACACCCACTCACACCAAGTATTTATGTCCACGTACTGTACATTCAGTACTCACACAGACTAACGTACTGTACATCCAGTACTCACTCAGACTAACGTACTGTACATTCAGTACTCACACAGACTAACGTACTGTACATCCAGTACTCACACAGACTAACGTACTGTACATTCAGTACTCACACAGACTAACGTACTGTACATCCAGTACTCACACAGACTAACGTACTGTACATCCAGTACTCACTCAGACTAACGTACTGTACATCCAGTACTCACACAGACTAACGTACTGTACATCCAGTACTCACACAGACTAACGTACTGTACATCCAGTACTCACACAGACTAACGTACTGTACATCCAGTACTCACACAGACTAACGTACTGTACATCCAGTACTCACACAGACTAACGTACTGTACATCCAGTACTCACACAGACTAACGTACTGTACATCCAGTACTCACACAGACTAACGTAGTGTACATCCAGTACTCACACAGACTAACGTACTGTACATCCAGTACTCACACAGACTAACGTACTGTACATCCAGTACTCACACAGACTAACGTACTGTACATCCAGTACTCACACAGACTAACGTACTGTACATCCAGTACTCACACAGACTAACGTACTGTACATCCAGTACTCACACAGACTAACGTACTGTACATCCAGTACTCACACAGACTAACGTACTGTACATCCAGTACTCACACAGACTAACGTACTGTACATCCAGTACTCACACAGACTAACGTACTGTACATCCAGTACTCACACAGACTAACGTACTGTACATCCAGTACTCACACAGACTAACGTACTGTACATCCAGTACTCACACAGACTAACGTACTGTACATCCAGTACTCACACAGACTAACGTCAGCGCAGCGACACGCCCCCGACGCTGTGTCATGAATGGAACAGTAGCCAAGATGGCGCGGCCCCTGTCAGAGAGAAGCCAGACTGGAGTGGAGAAACGTTATAGTCCGCGTGGTGCGTTTTAATGAATGAAGACCCAGCTGTAATCGGATCCTGGTGGAGGAGAGAAAAGTACTGTTCCATTCATGAAACGGAAGGGAACGTAACCAGTGTTGGGGGCGTGTCGCTACGCTGACGTTAGTCTGTGTGAGTACTGAATGTACGTGGACCTGAATACTTG
>NC_137865.1:12872314-12914814 GCF_963924005.1 Protomyctophum bolini
CATGTCGACTACACTACTAACATTACAGTGGCGTTGCCAGCGATATACTTCATAGCCCATATTGATTCCTTTTACCTCTCCTGGTCTCCTGGTGAGGGAAATGGAAGGGAAACAGCACATACATACCTGCACAAAACATCAGACTGGGTTACAGTGATGGTGCAGTACAATGTTGTTGCTGTTCAAAGTGAGGCTGATACATTAGCTGAACATGCATTTAAACCCTGTCCTAATCTATATCCTCTGATGCAGCCACACCTTGTGCTATTGATGATGAAATGCAGACCATTTAGTGTTAAGTTCAGCAGCAGTTTGTGCGACCCCGGGGGGTTGTTGTTGAAACACCCAGGCATGACAATCACTCCCGTTCCCTCGTTCAACATGCAGAGAATGCATCGCTATTATTCCACAGTCAGTGGTGTGCAGTGTTCATACTGGGCACGATAATTCCATTCAAATGGCCCATCAAGTAACTACAGAGTGTTGCCAAGCTTTTTGTAACTGTCAGAATATATAGACTGCTCTCTGGGAAGCAGTCATTTGTTCCAATTGTGTGATCTTTCCTCCCCAATTATGTCAGTTTAATGAGTTCTCCTGTTCTACCTTGTTGCCTCCGATTGATATATGATTAAACTATATTAAAGCTTCACTCACAGTCTCTCACTCTGCATTTTAGAATGAGCACAACTAACACTGACTTATCAGTCAATGGTTGGAGTACCCTCATGCTCTCCTTCAGTCTCTTGAGCAGGCCTCCAACTGTGTTGACCAGTCTTTATCTCAACGAGACAAAAACTGAATACGTAAATATATGCAAATCCAACAATGACCATGTTATCAAAACACTCAACAACACTTATTTGAAACAGGTTGATGACTACAAGTAGTTGGGTTCATATACTGTACGTATATCTCCTTCCCAAAAGGCCTGCAATGACATGCATAATATCTGGTCATTCCAGCTTAGTAAGAGGTTCAAAGTAACAACTGTTGAGCCAATTGTACTCTGAGACATGGACACTTTCAAAGAAATGAGAGAAACGGTTGGATGGCACTTACCCGCCTTCTAATGAGAGCGCAAAATCTCTCTTGGAAGAGCCACCCACCGACTTACGACAACCTTCCATGTGTTTCTTCACTAGTCCGATCCAGAAGAACACAGTTTGCTGGCCATTACTACAGAGCTGATCATGAGGTTATGTCTTCCCTTCTTCTCTGGAGTCCTGCCTCAAAGCAGACCAGAGGTAGAAAACTGTCGTTCTCTGATGTCATCGCTAGTAGGGACACATGCATCAGTAAGCAGGAACTGGGGGTGGCAATGAACGACCGGCAGGTCTGGCGTGGCATTGTGAAATTCAGATCTCGACAGCAGTCGAAAAATGATGACGATGATCATTTTTAGCATTCGTAAATAGCATTATGCACATTGATATGGCATAATGCCTGTTGCCATTGGGAACGGTTTGGGAACAATCTTATAGGTTCAGGACTCACCCAGGAAGACTAGTTAAGGCATGAGCTAATGGGGATCTGTTTAAATGAACAAATGGAATGTAAATATAGATCTACGATGCAGTATGCTGTACGTGTGCTATATAGATGAAGCTCAACTGGACTACTGTAATGTAATTCTCATCAGGATCCCTAGCAAGAGCCTTCAAACGCTCCAATACATCCAAAACCGCTCATCACACCCATCCTCCGCTCACTTCACTGGTTCCCCATCGCATTCCGGACACAATACAAGATATCCCTGCTCACCCACCAATGCGTCCACGGAAATACCCCCCTCTACCTCAAATAATTAGTCTCCCTGGCCTGAAACCCTCGACCCGCACCCTCCGCTCATCAAACACATACTGCCTCAACCCCCGTCACGGCCAACCTGCGCACCATGGGTGACAGGGCCTTCTGCACAGCTGCCCCTGAACTGTGGAATACCTTCTCCACACTTGAGAGCGCCACAGTCAATCGACTGCTTCAAGAGAATAAGGCTTTCCCCCAAACCCACTGATTTTATTCCTTGACCTCATGGTCAACAACTGTTTTTTTTTCTTGATGCTAAACAGTGTGCTTTACATGTAAACATGTAAATGTTATTTATTTATTTTTGCTTTTGCCTACTGTTTCATATTTTTGCCTAATGCCTACTGTAGCACTTTGAGATTCTGAGGAATGTAAAGTGCATTATAAATACAATCCATTATTATTATTAACTCAGTGAAAGTTGCACATTTAATTTGATGCAATTTGAGTATTGTGCACTTCTTAGCTGTTGTTATTGTTATTCTCCTGCCAGTGCTGTTTTAATTAGTAATTACAGTAGTTGCTAGAGCCCAGACACAAGTGTGGCTTTGTCTCAGTTGGATTTCACCATATAAACAAATGCTTTGTGTGGTTAATTGATCAAAAGAACAACTTAAGCCCTTTACTTTTCATACAGAAAATTGCACTCAAAAAAAGACGCTGCAGTATGATTCATTTACAAAAGAACACAGTTTAAACATGGAGATAAGAGGTTTCTGCCCGACAGCAACAATATATATCTGGAAGAATATTTGAGACGAATAGCCAAATGGCATTGACCACGCCTCCAGGTCTTTAGTTTACTCAAGTTAGGGAATAAGACCTGGTACTTAAGACACGCAAAATACAGAGTGAGTGAGTGAGTGAGTGAGTGAGTGAGTGAGTGAGTGAGTGAGTGAGTGAGTGAGCAAGCGAGCGACGAGCGTGCGTATGTGTGAGGTGTGTGAGAGTGACAATGCATGATGTGCACAGCTAGTGGACTACTAGTGAGAGAAAAGAGGAGCCGTGTGTATGTGTGGATTTTGTTCAACAACATTAATGTATGGTCTCACACTGAGTCAGCCTAATAGAGAGTATGCACAATTGCACATGCATGATTTTCCCATCAGGACACGCCCCCCTAATCTAGACTGAGTGGCAAAACATTGAGCAGCATGGAGTGTTGGGGTTTGGAAGCACTCAACTGACCTGCTTACCACCTGTTTCTAAATGTCAATGCAGGAGGCAGCAAAATGTTGTGTTATTGGAAAAAAAGCACTTCCAAACTCTGACACTGAAAAATAATCAAATGCAGGGCATTTCTTGGCAGAAAGTAAAGTTTCTATGGTGGATTTTTATGAAACAAAAACTTTGCAGATAGAAAGAGGATAATTCAAGCTTTTCGTACAGCTGCAATGTTGGTGAGTTAAACATTGTTTAATGCAATCAGACAGGACTTTTCTGTTTGGATGAATGGGCTGTCAAGGACAGGAAGTAGTGTTTTGCCACTCAGTGGCAAAAAAGTTATGCGTTCCCGCATAACTTCCAGGTATGATGATGTGCATACCCTCTATTGAAGAAATAAAACTGAGTCTGAAAAAAAAATCACATTTCATGAATACCTACTGTTGCTTGTCTTTTGTGACCTTAAACGTTGGCGGGGGACGAGTTAAACCTATTCACATTGCCAATAACTATAAATTAATTTGGGGGTCCTTGATATGAAAAAAAATTGAGAACCACTGCACCAGATCACTCTTTGAGGCCATGTTGGAGAGACCGAGGCATACTGTAGGCACACTTTGACTGAAGTCTCCATCAGGTGGAGCGAGATCAATTCGTGGCGGCGACGACTCGCCACGACCTATTTTTTTTACGCCATGACGTATTCTTCATTATCCGCCGTGGCGAGTACAGAATCCGCCATTGTTTATTTTTTTTTTGCGTGCCGTGGTGCAGGTTTTATTGTCCTACTAGTACTATTCTCGGAATTATTTCATCCTCTTGTAGCGTAACGGTTAGCGCTCTCGCCCCTATAGTCAAGGCACTGTGCCGGGCCAGGTTCGATTCTTGCAAAAAACAAACTTTTTTTTTTTAAAGTAATTTTTTTACCCGTACATACAGTGTGTGTGCGTGCGTGCGTATACAGTGTGCGTGCGTGTATGCGTGCGTGCGTATACAGTGTGTGTGCGTGCGTGCTTCATCGTATTTATTATTATTATTATTATTATTAATATGCAGGTAATAATAATAAATACGATGAAGCACGCACGCACGCACGCACGCACACACACACACTGTATACGCACGCATACACGCACGCACACTGTATACGCACGCACGCACACACACTGTATATGCGTGCGTGCGTGCTTCATCGTATTTATTATTATTACCTGCATATTAATAATAATAATAATAATAATAAATACGATGAAGCACGCACGCACACACACTGTATGTACGGGTAAAAAAATAACTTTTAAAAAAAAAAGTTTGTTTTTTGCAAGAATCGAACCTGGCCCGGCACAGTGCCTTGACTATAGGGGCGAGAGCGCTAACCGTTACGCTACAAGAGGATGAAATAATTCCGAGAATAGTACTAGTAGGACAATAAAACCTGCACCACGGCACGCAAAAAAAAAATAAACAATGGCGGATTCTGTACTCGCCACGGCGGATAATGAAGAATACGTCATGGCGTAAAAAAATAGGTCGTGGCGAGTCGCCGCCATAGCGGATTCTGTACTCGCCATGGCGGATTCTGTACTCGCCACGGCGGATAATGAAGAATACGTCATGGCGTAAAAAAATAGGTCGTGGCGAGTCGTCGCCGCCACGAATTGATCTCGCTGTCTCTCCATGCTTGTCTTCCAGAAGATCGATGATGACGGGGAGAAGCCAACTCAGAGTTAGTCTCTTCCTGGACATGGAGGAGAATGTTGAGAGCTGCTGCCTATATAGGCTTCATCACTCCTCCACACATGACAGTTCTGCAGTGCTCCTCAAACCTGAATCTGGAGTTGAGCAGAGCAGACACAAAAATATAGGGACGAGATGTTTTCATGCTACAGACATTGTTCCAGGTGCCCATATATAGAAAGAGTATACAAACAAAACATTTCCACCACTTAATATGTATAATTAATACATTGTTGTTTTAGCTCGTGAATAGACATTCCATGGCTTCCTCTCCTTTCCTCTACAACAGGGTTTCTCAAAGTGGGTGCCGTGAGTCCAGGTGTGAATACTTACCCACATCACTGCACTTTAACCACTTTAGACCATATGTGCTTAGTAAAGCGGACATTTCTTGCATTGTCCTCGTGTGTTCTTTGTCAATAAGAGTACTATAGACAAATTGTCAAAATGTTATTCTGACCCCTCCACGAAAAGGCCTAGTTGTCCTGACCCCTTATCCATCATTTATACATTATGGATAATTAGTGTGGACTTAAACTATTATTCGTCTAGCTAAAAGCTCAGAAAGACATGTATTTGTAGATCTGCTATTGTGCATAGATCTGCAATCTTTTGCCGAATGTTTCCTCCAGAATAGGGATTCTGGGGGTTCAAGTGGTTAAATGTCTAGTAGTATAAAGTTATTTTCAATCTGTCTAGCCTATATCAAGGTGTACTCGTGACATACTGTATTTTTGTGGGAATGATTTACATAATTATGCAGTGTAATATGACACGAATGTAAGATGCTAGAAAGTGACAAATCAATTCAGGGGTGCTGTGGGTGTTATTTACAGTGGTGTCCTGAGCCAAATGAGAACTATATACTGTTCTACAACACAGACAAGCTGCTCCACTGACACTGTGGAGTATCAGCTTGTCTGGTTGGGACAGGTGTTGTGGTGGTATACAGTAGGTGCTACTCCAGGGTGTGATTGTTGTCACCTCATACAGTGTTAGTCTGGAGCTCCATAACTTCTGTTTCATTCTCTGGTGCATCCTCATCATTAGCAGGGGTCAGCAAAAAAAAAGTGTCTGTTTTCTCTGAAAACTCTGTAAAAGACTCATGCAGTGCCTCCCTGCTTGGTGTCATGTCCAGGGGGTGCAGTCTTCTACATCAAGCTGCCTCACACAGAGACTGTATGAGTCACCACACACCTTAAATGAGGCAAGGCAGTTGTTCTCAACCTTTTATGGATCAATGGCTGCACTTGAAAATCGTGTCGGCGTTCCATCCTTCTGACCACTTAACGCGGCGGCCAATAGCCTGTCATGTTAAGTGTTCAAATGGATGGGCCATGTGCATTTTCAGAGCATGTTTTTGGATCAATGGAACTAACATATAGTATAGCCTATACTTTAAGTTCTGATTGGTATCAGGCTTTTTTCCCCCCCCAAGGGGTTTTCTAGAAGAAATACCATGAAATATATTCCCTTTCACTTGCAATACCCCCGTGGCCCGCCAGTGAATCCTGGCCCACGGGTTGAGAACCACTGCTTTAAGGAAATTGGAAACACTTGTCAGTATAGTCTTGACGACCTTGTCATGGCTTCGACAGACATGCACAGTGTGGATGTCTCCAAAGCAGCAGCCCAGGACTTCAATTGCTTGTGACCCCCTCAGGGGTCTTCACGGCCGAGCGGCGGCAGCAGCGGTGTCATCGATCCAGTGGCAGGTGACCCCTGCGAGACAGAGACAGCCCAGCAGGCAGCCATGGTTGCCACATACTTGACAACGATCAATGTGATGGCTTCAGCTGTGACGTTACATTCTGGATCCAGGAGTTTTGTTTTTTTTGTTTTTTTTTTGTTTTTGGACTGAGATTGAGCTCAAGCTCTTTGAAAGCAGGTACTGAATACCTCCTGCCAGTGATGGAAAGTAACTAAGTAGATGTACTCAGGTAGTGTGGTTAAGCACAATGTTATAAGGTACTTTTACTTCTGGAGTATTTCCAAATGTCAGTACTTGAAACTTCTACACCACGGCATCTCAGAGTCACATTGTGAATGTTAGCCCTATATATCATAGGCTACATTTCGGTAATTAGGCTACAATGCATCGCCGCATTGTGATCTCTGCTATTTGTTTTACATTTGAAAACTTGTGAAATGGGACATTCTGCATAATGAGTACTCTACTGTATACTTTTGGTACTTTGATACCAATACTTTTGTACTTTTTTGGTAGTAGTATACTGTTGATACTTGTACTTGAGTTAAAAAAATTACTGAGTACCTTTTCCACCACTGCTTCCTGCTGCTGTCATCTGTGTGGTTTATATACTCTACTAATGTACGCTCTAATTATATTATATATGTCAGGTTCTTATAGTGATATAGGTACTTTGATCATTTCCCCTCTCAGCCTCGTACACACACGTGTCCCAGAGCGAAACCCCATGAGCACACACACACACACACACACACACACACACACACACACACACACACACACACACACACACACACACACACACACACACACACACACACAATATCCCAATCAGTTGTAGGTGCAACTTTTTGCCTGGCTTACATGTTTTATGAATATGGCCCCTGGAGGAGCACAGGTTCATCAGCTGGGATGTTTTTTTTAATGCAAAGCAGTATGGATTATGATTTAATTTGAGTGCATGTATTATTAAAAATAATGGAAAGCTGAATAGGCTTATATCTGGCTTATCGTAACCATATTAACGGTATTCCTGCAGTTCTGTCGCAAATCTCATTCATTAAATATTCTTCTGAATTTGGCTGTGAGGACTGCAAGAACTGGAACTGATCTGTATCTTCACAATTGCACACTTTAATCCAGTAACAATTCACTGGTGTGAAGTGGGCGGCTCCATTTCATCTTCTGAAAAACACATTTTTCTATTTCAGTGGTGCTCAAACTTTTTTATGCGTCAAGCCAATTAAGGACCGCCAAAATCCTAGGTATTTGGCCACGCCACGGACCCCCATCTCAAACTATTTTGTTCCATGGACCCCCAGAAGCAAAGATTTGAGTTCAAAATGTTTGCTTTAAAAATATATATAGGCCTATTCAAAGATTTGTGCCAAACGTCATACAGTATGTGGCATGCCTAATAAAGGCATACTGTACCCCATTGATGCTGATCATCATCAGAGGCTTTGCATTGGACTACAGCCTTGTAGATCTCTTGTCTGTGCTTGTATTCATACAGTATGGCCCCTTTCACACTCAGCCGTGCTGCAAATTGATCCTCCGAGTGGTGTTAGGCCTTCAGGCTCACTGTGTGGGTGCTCAAGGATCTCTCTCATAGTATTCACATTTTGCTCTTCACAAAATAATTCTCACGAGACACACAATGCTGTTTGCCAAGTGTTATATGGCCAGTTTCTTTTGTCCAGAGTGATCATCATTGCCTCAGTCTCATCAACAAGTTGTTGATGAGACTTTCTAGGAGCTGATTTGCATTGATTGGAGTGAGCTTTGAATTTAACTCCAGGGAAATGATTGAAAATGTCCCAAAGCTTGTGCTTTCAATGTATCCTCCGATCTCTACCCCTTGCTTGAATGATGCTTGAATTTGTGGGTGGTGCACTTCAGAAGAGCTGTTCTGCTCTCAAAAGTATGATTGAATGGTCCTGGAGTTGCTGAGACAGGTTTGTAAATTCAGACGTCGTACACAAGTCCAAGGTCACCGCCAAAGGAATTCCTGGCATATAGCATAACATTTGCCTCCTGCAGTATTTTTAAAGTGTGTTGAGTAGCTTGGGGGACTGACATGTTACTTAGCAACACGTTACTAATTACGTTTTTACAATTCAATAACGCTGTTACAATTACTGAACTTTAAATCAGCTCCTTGCTCGTTAATATCATGTGAAAGCCGGCAACTTCGGAGGATTAAAGGTTTATTAGCATCCGACTTACCGGTGATTCACTCTCACTCTGTGACCTCCCTCTCTGCTGCAGCTCCCAGACTCCCAGACCTAAGAGGGCAACCAGCGGAAACTCTTCCTTTTCTGAACGTTGTATCATGTAAAGGTAGTCCCATGTGTAACAGCCAGAAATATACCCCAAACTATATCCAGGGTTAAAGTGGGTTTATTTATACCTGTCTAGTCATAGAGAGGTGCTTTTCATAGTTGGGTGAATATACTGGATTATATATTTATTATATACTTACGTATTCATCCTACAGGTGTCTGTAGTTTGGATGGGCCAGAAGATTCTTTTTTTTTAACCCAGGGTTTTTTTGCCAGCCTGTGCCTAAACAGCAACAGGTTTGCATGATTAATATGGAGACGTGTTCACGCCGATGAAACAGAGTCGAGCCGCACAAATAACAATTACCGGTACAATTTACAATTTAGGCAGTTAGCAGAGACTCTTATCCAGAGCAAACTTACAATCAGTACATCTAATACAGAGAGACAGTCTAAGGGCCGATTCATACTCCTATTTTACCGCTGTTTCGGCGCTGTAGTGCCGAAATGATTTCGGCTCATCAGAAACTTTCAGTAGCACCGAAGAGACAACTTTAGGACGGTGCTTCGGTGCTCTATAATACCTGTTTTAATAATCTTTCTTAAACATTTTAAGTAATGTAACATTTGTATATAGGCTACTGTTGAATAAAACATATTTGATTTGATTTGGTTTGCAATATTCTAGCTCCAGAGACACACTTCTTTTAGAACGCTGCAGTAGCTAGTTGATGCGCGGGCTGGCCCGTTGCCTACAGGTCCTGCTGGTTGACCCATGCGGCGGGCGGACGGGTCAAGGTTTTCAGCACAATTATCGCACGGCGGGCGATAATTGTTTAAAATGAGATATTCCTCTAAATCTGGGTAGAAATGTAAAATAAAAATAAAGGTGCCTTTTCGAATTCCAGCCCCTGCCCTTCAAATTCCCTCTGCACGTCCCTGCCCCCTCCCTCCCCTCTCTCTCTCTCCAAAGCAATTGAATGGACTGGACTTGGGCTGGGTGTTGAAAATCCGGTAGTTAGGCTACTCTTTGTTTTCGCGGGCCGCGGGGCGGGCGGGTCGTTGATTAATATATTGTTTTGCGGGGAGGGGTGGCACGGGCTGGCTCCCGTGGCAGGGCGGGATGGGCAAGCCGGCCCGCACATATACGTAGCAGCTAATCTCCTGCAGATCCATGGTGTAAGCCAGAAAGCCCCAGCCCTTTTCTCAATTAGGAGGTTGATTTTTAACAGCTTTGCTATCTTAGGTGAGATTTAAAGCATGCACTTTCATTGGCACTGGCGCGCACTGTGATGTCATCTCATCACAGTCTCATCTGTACTCATGCTGCTTTCTATGCATTGTGTTGGAAATTACATTATTACCATAATGACAGGTTATTTTCATTGCATATAGTGAGCTTATGGCCATTTCATCTGAATGTATGCCCCTTCGAATTTGGGGGTGAAACAGACATGATTCATCTCTTCATCAAGAAGAGTGCAGGGTACTGTAGACACTATAGTGAAGTAGAGTGATTTTCAGTGACCATAACTGTTACGTCTCGCCCCCCATGGACTTCACATCTGTGTGCTGTGGGTGCCCTGTGCCCTTCAGTGCCAACAGAAGGACGCAGAGCACTCCACAGCACCTCTCAACCCACCTGTCTCCCAGTTACAACCTCCCCACCTGAGCTACAAGAGCCAGCCCTGTCTGCAGCTCGGCGCCAGTTCGTCTCCAGTCTACGGTTGGTAGAGTTAGACAGCCAGACATATACGTAGGTCCTCAGTGCTTAGAGTTAGACAGTTAAACGTCACGCCGTTACTGTGCTTTATTCTCTCCTCTGTGAAGCTGCCATTGACTCTCTCCTCTCCTCTGCAGTGCATCCAGGGATGCTCTGTGGAGCAGCCTCCGGATCTCGTGCCTCTCTTTTCCCCCCCGAGTTTGTGAATAAAATCCGCCTGGGTGGGTTTTAAATCTCCTTTTGCCTCTTCCTTGCTGTGCACTTGGGTCACATACACTCGAGTCATAACAATGACAGTACAATTGTATACTTTTGTATATAATTGTAGTGAGCGTCTTTTTGTTCAAAACCCACAGAATATTTTGTTCTATGATGATGTAAACACCACATACCTCAAAACAAAGACGAGAGTCTCTACTTACATCGTCTTTAGTTATTGGCAGTTGAATATAGCTTGTTTTCACCAAAAACGCAGAAAAAAGAACAAGTTCTGTTTCCATTTTAAAGTGCATGTATACGGAAATCCTGGACCATTCTTTTTGCGTGTATACCCGACGGCACACACACTGTTCATTTCTATGACTCACACATTTGAGTGACAACCCGGAAAGCAAACTCACTCAGCTTTAAGTAGCACTGGGAAATATTGGAAAATAGGCCCGAGGCTGCTCATTCATTTTATCATTCATCAGCACAGTGGTACGCACGCACGCACGCCTCTCTTTCTCTCTCAGTGGTTGAAAAAGTGCTCTAATGTTTTACTTACAGTAGGTAAAAGTAGAACCACTGTGTAAAAGTCCTATAGTCACAATCTTACTTGAGTAAAGTCAGAGTATCAGAATATACTTACAGTAGCCAATGAATGAATGAATGAATGGTGTGATTAGAATGCTAGAATCCCCTCCCCACTGTAGTTTGGTCACCTTATAGCGTACATGAAGAGGGATGTTGTGATCCTATCATCCTGCTAGAACTCAACAGATGTGTTAGTTACAGTACCTATAGATTTGTTTGTCATTTCTTCGTACCGCAACTGAACATTCAAGGACAAAGCCATTGACTCTGATATGTGAGTCACAAATGCTTCGCTTATTATAAAACAGATATATAATAAGGTTGGAAAAAAAAGCACATTTGTGAGGATTATTCAGCCCGGTTGAGCCTCACTGACAGATGAGCTATATAGTATAGAGATGTGGGTATTTAAAATGGGTGAAAGTGACTTTGCCCAGACGCTGAAAGATAAAGGGCCAACTGTTAATAGTTTAATAGGAACAGAGTCCGCCCTGAGCACTGTGTGTGAGTGTGTGTGTGTGTGTGTGTGTGTGTGTGTGTGTGTGTGTGTGTGTGTGTGTGTGTGTGTGTGTGTGTGTGTGTGTGTGTGTGTGTGTGTGTGTGTGTTTGCGTGCACACTGCGTGTGTGCATACTGCATATGTGCA
The DNA here is from genome assembly GCF_963924005.1 of Protomyctophum bolini. Classification (NCBI taxonomy): domain Eukaryota; kingdom Metazoa; phylum Chordata; class Actinopteri; order Myctophiformes; family Myctophidae; genus Protomyctophum; species Protomyctophum bolini. The sequence goes on from NC_137865.1 coordinate 12,884,181, forward strand.
TACAACTCTGTTTAACAATTGAATGGCACATGCATGTTGTGAAGAGAGGGCCACAGTCATTGAGTGCTTTCTGTGTTCTGCAGAGACTCCAGAGAGCAGTCTTTGATCTGATGGTGTGACAGCAGTCATTTATTTTATGAGAAAAGAGCTTCCATAATGTATGTAATTATTCTGTGTGTGTGCCGGACGTCTGCCGCAGCACGCATGTATTCCCTATCCGTCCTGCCACGCCATTCTCTGAGACTGACTGAAAGGCTGAGAAATTCAGCGAGGCTTTAAGCTTTTAACCAATAACACGAGACCTTTTTCTTGCCGATATTGTCCATCTATTACAGTTTGTCACGATTCTTAACACACATTTCTAAACCCTGACGGCCTGACACTCCTTTTGCATGAGGACTCGTTGCCGTCAAATATCAAAATAGAACTAGTGTTTTCATTTGGTACACACAGCCATATTTTCCAATGACGCACAGCGTTCATTGAGTAGACACAACTAAGCATTTGTTGCACACTACCAAGCATTTACAGCACAATGACGGCAACATTGAAAACACAATCGTAGAAATGGAACACACTGAGTCATTGACTTTGGAGAATTAATAATTTCTCCTTTGGTAAAAAGTGTAGGCCTACCTTTTTCAGCAGACAAATGTGCAGCCAAAACTGTTTTATTTCATTTTACTGTAAAATTGACATTACTCTATAGTACTGGCATGCCCATATAGCCCTGACACTAACACTCACGTCGCTATACAATAGGTAGAGAGAGAGAGAGAGAGAGAGAGAGAGAGACTGTGTGTGTGTGTGTGTGTGTGTGTGTGTGTGTGTGTGTGTGTGTGTGAGAGAGAGCAGGATAGGTGAGACATAACTGTTTATGGAGAGGGAAAAAGAGCAAAGGGTAGAGAGTTTGATAGGTTGACAATAAAGGGTGAAGAGGGACGAGAGAGGGAGAGAGAGAGAGAGAGAGAGAGAGAGAGAGAGAGAGAGAGAGAGAGAGAGCTTTCCTTTCAAACTGAACAGTGAAGAACTGTTAAGCCAGGCCCCTGTTTGTGTACTGATGCTGAAATTGTTTGAGTGGTGATATCAAATTAAAATGCAACGCTTGGATAGTAATCCTGTTACAAATCTTTAATCACATTATGGGTAGCTAAATTGTTGCAGAAATTGAAACGGACAGATTATGATTGTATTTTCTTAAAGGCCTTATTTAATATCCAGGGAAGGGTTGCAGAGCATGCATGCACTCAACACCCTCTATAAACGGCGAGGGAAAGAGAGAGAGAGACACTGTGTAGCTGTATGTGTGAATTTGTTCTTACATGGACGGACGTGCATTGATACTTAAGTAAAAGTATCAATACCACAAAGAAACACTGTTAAAAAGTAAACATTACAATAGTTGCCTCTGAGATGTAGTTGGGTAGAAGTAAAAGTACAGAAAAGTGGAAATACTTCAGTAAAGAAAAAAATACCCTTTTGTAGGCTACATAGTTATTTTACACCACTGTGGACGCATCTGTGTGTGTGTGTGTGTGTGTGTGTGGGCTCTCTTGCCAGTGTAGGAGGAATGCGGACGTGGCCATTTACCAGGAAGATGTTCATCCATAAATAGACCAACAATGTGAAGGTATTTGATGGATTAAATACATAGCCGTGGCACTAAAACAGATTCACTTTAACCCATTCTGACCTGAGATCAGATTCATACGAGGTTTCCACTGGACACACACTGGTCTGATTAACCCATTCTGACCTGAGATCAGATTCTAAAAGTTCTTCGATTTTTCAAAAATAGCAGAACCATAACATGATGCTAACACCGAAATGGGTTCCCGTTCAGAATGGGTTAAAGGTCGCGGGCAGGCAGAGTGCTGCAGAAGAGCATCAACACAGCAATGTCTTTACAATACGTTTAAAAGAAAAAGTGGTGAGCTAACACATTGGTCATGGTGCATCATTTTCCATCTGAAAATGGATATGGTGTTGTGAATGATAGGATGTGAATTTGATATGTCACCATCATCAGATGTAAGTGAATCTGTAAATAGTAATGGAAATAAATACTTGATAGGGTACCATATTTTCCATTAATTCCATTACAGGCGGACTAGCTCTGCTGATTTCACACTCCCTTCACGAAAGGGCTTCCTCGTGGCATTTGATTCAGTGGCATGAACTCCATGAAGCAGCCGTTTCAATCAAAACAAAGCCATATAAACAGTGGCAGGTTTGTTTTGCCAATGTTACAGAGCAATTATTTGCACAAACTCTTTTCCTGTTTTCTGCAGCAGCAGAAACAAAAACAAAAACTGATGGCAAGGTACCTTTCTGGCCACCTGATGGGGAGGGTCCCTAGCAAGGCAGAAACTTGATATCTCCATATTTCAAGTGTTTTATGTTTTTCGTAATATTTAACTTCATACAATAGTGTCATATTAAGTCATCATCATCTTCATTTTTCGACCGTGGTCGAGATCATGGATTTCACAATGCCACGCCAGACCTCCCGGTCCTTCATTGCCATCCCCAGTTCCTGCTTACTGATGCATGTGTCCCTTTAGCGATGACATCAGTTTTCTGCCTCTGGTCTGCTTTGAGGCAGGATTCCAGAGAAGAAGGGAAGATATAACTTCATGATCAGCTCTGTAGCAGCGGCCAGCAAACTGTGTTCTTCTGAATCGGACTAGTGAAGAAACACAGGGAAGGTTGCCGTATATTAGAGAAGTCGATGGGTGGCTCTTCCAAGAGAGATTGTGCGCTCTTAGAAGGCGGGTGTAAGTACCATCCAGCCGTTTCTCTCATTTCTTTGAGAGTGTCTATGTCTCAGAGCCATAGAGTAGAATCGGCTCGACGGGCGTCCTACATATTTTTACTAAGCTGGGATGACCAGATCTTATGCATGCTGTAGGCTGACCAGGCCATACCCTTCCTAGTTTGAAAGTCCTTTTCTGAAGAAGATATATGAACCCAAATATGTGTTCATATTTGTCATCAACCTGTTTCAAAGGAGTGTTAAGTGTTTTGATAATGTGGTTATTGTTGGATTTGCATATATTTACGTATTCAGTTTTTGTCTCGTTGAGATAAAGACCAACACAGTTGGAGGCCTGCTCAAGAGACTGAAGGAGAGCCTGAGCGTACTGCAACAATTGACTGATAAGCGCTCTTATCATTGATAGTATCAACTGACATACGAAGAACATAATCAACAACAATAAAGAATAGAAACGAGGCCTGTGTGTTGCCTTGGAGTATGCCAGCAAGGATGTATGCCACACAAAAGTTTATAGTGAACACTAACATAGCAGATTTAGAAGCTCACAATGCATGGTTGTTTGCATTGTGAGCTTGTAGATTGGCTTTTTTTTGCCTTTATTTGATAGTATACAGTAATAAGCTGATAGGAAATGGGGTGAGACAGATAGGGAACGGCATGCAGCGAAGGTCGTCGGGGTCGAGACACGCTGCCAAGCTGGATCAGCAGCCTAGGTGCCCGCTAGGCCAGTAGATCGGCTATTTTGACTTTATTTAATTTTTTTAATAAAGATTTTGGACACACAAAACCTCCTACCCAACAGCAACGAGGTGCACATAATGGGAGTCCACGAGTCTACAAGACTTCTACATTTTGCTCTTTAAAAGAAAAAGCACTGTCCATGGTTCTGATTTGAATAGACAGTACATTTCCCGATCTGCTGTCTCTGTCCATGGTGCTGAAATAATGAACCAGCTTGAGCGGGCTGCTAGTGGTCAGTGCTATCTGACCTTAACTCTGTCCAGGGTGTTGCTGTACGTGTCAGGTTTCTTTTTTCTAAACGCGTCCAACCCATTCACCGGTTATCATGCACAATAAACAATCCAAACCTGATCCGCCAGACTGCAAAATAAAAAAACAAGGCAGCAAGGTAATTTCCCAAAGGCCGTTCATCAAAACATGACAGCGTTTTTAATTCTCCTGAAGTCTCATTGCATAAATTCTTCTTCTCTGCAGAATAATATGAAACATAAAACAGCATATATAGTGTTCTATATTGCCAGCACACAAAAGTATTATAATTGCTGTTAAACTAAAACACAAGCAGCTTTTTATTTGTAGACCAGAACAAATGACCGCACAAACCAAAGATGAGTCTTGTTCAAGTAACAAATGCTGCTGAAAGTATAACATTTTTCTTTTCTTTTTTGGAAAGGAATGTTTAAAACATGTTGGGGTGTAAAATACTATCTTGAATGATTTGCTGCAATCTACAATAATACATTGTATTATTAGTAAGCCCAGTGGACCCTGACTCACAGAATGAGAACCACTTATGTAATGTCTTGTCTCTCCGGCGCGACACAGTTTTCTGCCCCACAAAGGGAGGAACGTTCGCCTCATAGTTTTAGATTGCGACGGAGGCGCGCCGTCTCGAGTGAACTTGAGCCACGAGAGACACCGCCGAGCAAGCTAAAGCGAGCAAGTTGCCGTGTCGAATTGTTGAGAAGTTCTCTTGGGCCGACTCAGCCCCGTCCGAGTTGCGACCCGATAGTATAGAATAGTAAATCCTTGTCCCCCCTTCTACAATGAACACAGCGGAGCGCTCCCTACCCCACTGACTGTCTCACCCAATCACAAGCCGCGGCGCTCCTCTCAGCCCCTCCCTTCGCGGGGCAGAAAATGGGGTCGCCTTCTCTGACTATAATACATTGTATATTCAGGACCATGGACAGAGGCATGAAAACACACATTCAGTAGTAGCCTGTGTATAACCTGCATTCACTCTATATTCAGCACCACGGACAGAGCCATGAAAACGCATTCAGTAGGGCTCACCGCGGCTCAGCTGGTAAACTGCATAGACTCACTGTGTATTCAGCACCATGGAGAGAGGCATGACACGTTCAGTTGGCATGTTGTATGACGAGGGTGTTAAAAAAAAAGATCAGACTGTGAAGTGACAATTTAATTACTTTTAACACTTTAGATATATAAAAACTGGTCAATCATTGGACAAATTGTCAAAAAGAGAGGAAAATGAAAATACCTGATCTACAATCAGCTGGGTGAGTGGTTAATATGATATCGAGACCCGCATATCAAACTCCTTTCCAGAGCTTTCTCTGGTGTGCCTCTTTCTTTCCCTCTCAGCATTCTAAGCTGTCTCTGTGAATAAAGACAGAATACGCCAAGCGGTGGACAGCCAGCTTCCTTTTATATATAAAAAATAAGCCTCTGGGTTTCCCAAAATGCCTATCAGCACGAGGCCTTGCTCAGCACTTGCACAGCTATATCCGAGATGCTGGAATGACTCCACTCACATACATTTTCTCTGTATGCCTTTCTCATCCCCACAGTTTTATGATGCACATAGATCATGAAACGCTCGCGATATAAAGCGGTGAAGTGCAGCTGAGCACTGCAGCTGTCGATTTGGCGGCAAGTATAAGGTGAATAAGACGGGGGTAATATCCCCCCAGCCATGTTCCCACGGACACATTGTACATTACCATGGTAGTTCTCATAGGGTAATATCCCCCCAGCCATGTTCCCACGGACACATTGTACATTACCACGGTAGTTCTCATAGGGTAATATCCCCCCAGCCATGTTCCCACGGACACATTGTACATTACCACGGTAGTTCTCACAGACGTGGCTGATATACTTATCCAAGATGCGTCTTGTCTCACAAGTGACTCGTTGGAGAGGGAGGAGGTAGGGGTTCGATGACTTGCTCAAGGGCACTTGCACAGGACATATAGACAAATCCACAGAGGGGTGCCCTGGGCGCGGCCATTACTGAGGTGTAATCCATGGAGCAAGTGCTCCGTAGGCCAGGTGTGGCTAATCAGTGCTGCTGTGCTTAATGGTACACCTCAGTAATGGCTGCACCCAGGAAACCCTCTGTGGATTTGTCTATAGCTGTACACTGTTGCAGCCTGCAGAGGATTGGCCTTCTTAGATTCAGAGTCTAGTCTCTAGACGCTGTGACTGGGCTTGCCTCACTTGACTATAGATGATGTCTATTTCAATTCAGACCGCTGAAAGGTCAGCCTTTATAGGAGCTTTTGAAGATCACACTGCTGCTGTTTTGAGCATTTTAATGGCCTCTGGACTCTGGTACACCTCAGGAACTTCCAGTTTGAGGTATGTGGACCAGCAAAGGGAAGGCTGGGATCCACTGTTGGAACTGTTACTGGCACGATATCTGTCTGTTGTAGTATACTTTTATTATGTAGTGTTGCCCTAGTGTTTCCTGTTCTGCCTAGTGCTGTTTGCCTGTCTTGTCTCACCTCACTGTGATTACTAGTTTTCTCCACCTGTGCCCTGTTAGTCTCCCAGCCAATCCCAGTGTTGATTGTAGTTCTGTTGCACCTGTGTCTAGTCTATATAAACCTCCCTCTGTGCAGTGTTACCTTGTCAGATTATAAATCAATGTTACTGTGTATGTCCTGCTACACTTTACTCTGAGTTTCATGTTAATAAATATATTGTACTGCATCAGTTTGCCTGCCTGGTTCTGCTTCTGGGTCCTCACCTGACACACCGTGACAGTTACCTCTGCGACCAGACTCCGGATAAGCAGTTAAAGATGCATGGATGGACAGATGGATGGATCTTTTCTTCCCCATGGAAATCCTGGTAGTTTCTTACACTCTGCATATACATACACAGAGCATTAATATATTGCCTTACAGCTACATCTGGCTTTTAGACATGCACTCGCTGAATCCAGGTGTAACGCAGTACATGCAACTTGAGCCTCACTGTATGCTTGTACTGTATGCACTGTACATGCATTGGTTACAGAGAACGTGTCGGTCAAGTGGTACGTGTGTCCCATCAACGGGACTGGCTTATGTTTATGTCTTGTGATTCTGTTCAGATATTCTCTGGATACTCATTGGACTACCCAAATTATGGAGGATCTAGCCTCTAGAATCTAGCGTATGAATATTTATAGAAACTGGAATTCAAAAAAGGGCTAAAGATATAGAGAAAAGCGAGAGGTGTAAAGCATGGTTCTCAAAGTGCGGTCTGGGGACCCCCGAAGGTCCTTGAGGAGGTTCCAGGGGGCCCCCAGCAAAATGTGTTAAATCCATTTAGGACGGGGACCCCTTTTGGGGGTTTTTACCTTTCAATCCGGGAACCCCTTTTTGGGTACTGTGTATACTGTATAGCAACATACATGTTCTGTAGTCTTTTTAATTTGAGGTTTTTCAGAAAACTTAGGCCAGCATTCATTTTTAGCATCGGCCTCAAATCTAAACTTTTACATGCAGGTTATCAGTTATTTGAAAATAGCCGACCAACAAGCTCACAACATTTGGGGGTCCTTGACTTGAAAAGGTTTGAGAAGCACATCTTTAGAGAACCTTTGTGACATTTGTGGTGGAGCAAAACATACTTACGTACATTTATTGAACAGCTATGATTCTTTTTTTTTCTCCTTCCAATCACGCCATGCAGGGGAAACGTGGGAAGGGACCTTAAAGCATGATTTAACACTCCCATGAGGAGTTGACATGCTGTATTTAGCAGCAGCAGCTTGACCTTACAGCCTTTGTCTTCTGTTCCTTTTTCGCTCTGACCTTTTAGTTAACTTCCATTGATTGAAAAACTCTTTTCAAGTGCAATCTTGTCCAGAGCTGCCAACAACGTTAAAGACGTCAACATAAGTGCAGAAAGGGCAGTAGCTCAAAAGCATTGGAACAGCAGGTGTTATGATGAGACATATACAGGAATAGGACGTGGCGACAGGGTGCTGTAAAGCCTGATTCATACGGTGCCACACACCGCAAATAGCACATCTATACAAGCTCACAACATGTCGCACCTTGCAGGTTGCCTACTTTTTGGTGCACAACACAAGTTTAAATTTGATTGGATTTTTTTTTTCAAATGTGACTACGGTAGTAGTAATTTCAGCCTTAAAATATACTGTATGTCAGTTAGAAGACAATGGCAAGTCGTCGGCGGGTGGGAGAGGTGTGAAGATCATTAGAATAGATGGGGGAGAGAGTGGCCAATGAAATGGCACGAAAGACACGGTCATCCTGACCGCTCAGCCGACAGAGTAGTAGGTGAATTGAGTTCAGACAAGCTAGGGTTAAATGACCACTGGTCTGGTTGAGTCCATAATGTAGGACATGAGATGACGTACAGGACTGTTGAACAATAAACACCACATCAGGTGTTGTGAATAATTGATGATGTTGTGCTATATAGGAAAGCATTAGTCTAGTTTCCATTCTCGTTACCTCGGCTGCTGTTTTCAACTGCTCGAGAGGGGAGGGGGGAGAGAGAGAGAGGACATATTTATGAAAATGCATGACAACAATGCAGATGATACGGAATAAATTAAATAAGGAAAGTAAAGGCTCATACATAGTCTGGATTTTCTGTGGTTAGGTGACCACCGAACTACAACATGACGTCACGAGCCGCGGTGAAGAGCAAACCACCGCCACCGCTCCAGCCCTTCTCTCTGTTTTTACTCACCACCGCTCAACGTTATTTTGCGGTGGTCAGCGGTTTCGCGGTGGTCAGCTCACCACCGAAAATCCAGACTATGAATAGACCTTAAGGCAAAGCAAATTATCTAAAGGAAAGGCTATGAAGAAAATATCTAGAACATTCTCTCCTAGCTCCTGCTGACAGCATGGAGACAAAGGTACGTCCCTCTGCTCCCTCTGACTCATTCATCCAGGGACTCGCATACAGACTGCTACCTAATATCTGTCAGGAGAAGTAGGGAACAGGGGCTGAACTGTGTCTTTTTCATATTTATGCATGAGCAAACTTGGTCATATGAGCTGTGGATTATGTATTTATGTCAACCTTTTTATCCATCAGGGGAAAGATTTTTGCAGAGCAAACAACCTGCTCCTTATATATTATATTCATACACATTCCACATCATGGTTGTGGCCACTGCAGGGAGCTGCCCGGTACGACCATCGTTTTCTACCTTTGTTGGAGTTTGGGATCTGTCCGGTACAACCACTGTCATCTATTCTATTCTATTCTGTGTGGTCACTGAAGCAGGACGCAGTTAAGTGTCTTGTTCAAGTCAAACGGATACTTGTTTAACCATTTATACTGTGCTTTATTGAACACCCAGTGGTCTATACTTGGTTGACTTTGTTGACTTTTTTTTACCTTCTACAAGAAATCGCTTCTCTGAAAATAACAAATCTACAAGCTCACAACGCGTCACATTGTGATACCCACACGTGCCCACGCTGTTTAATGTACAGGATATGGACGCAATATAGTCTCTATTCTGGAGGAGAGCATTTCCCTGTCGGCCTATGGATTCAAACTGGTGAACTTAGCTTGCCTTGAAGCCACATCTGATACTTCTATTGTATTGAGTGTGTGTGTGGATCATGACCCCAGGAGTACAGCCTGCATCGCCACCCAGGGACCTCTTCCCTCTACGGTGGCCGACTTCTGGCAGGTCAGAACATGCACGCACACACACGCACGCGCACGTTTCCACATGCGCATGCATGATCCCATGCCCCCATCTAGGCAGGCGATAGTGTGATGGGGTTCTCAGACTCAGGTCTTGGTAGACCAGGCAAGCGGGTAGCCTGTTACTCACACACAGCTGGGGCTTCTTGGCCATGCGTGAGCTGATGCTGATGACATTCACATGTAGCCGCGATGCTTGAGTGGCTAAACGGGCTCGGCAGGCTGCCGCTCCACACACACAGGCCTGGGAGGGGAGGCGCAGAGCAGAAGGGCAGGGAAGTGCATTTTAACACCCGGCGCTACCAGACAAACACATCAGCTGCCACGCACAGCTTTTATTGTTGTTGGCACGCAAATGGAAAGTCGATGCACAGCCTTTTGTTTTGTCACAATGCGTTACGTAGGTTGTGTAGGGTAAAAGTTAATTGCGTAAGAGAAAATAAATGTTGTGCTGTGAACAATTATAGGAGAGGTGCAGCTATAGGGCTGGGTATGTCACTTGGGTGTTTTTTCCCCAATACAGGTGCTAAAACGATACTTTTAAAATGGTTCCAGTATAGAGCGTCGCAGTCCCGCCCCCTACCAGGGCCCAGGAAATTATTCTCCCTTCATTTTCCCTCATAGACATTTCAAAAAGTATTTAAAGACGTTTACGCCGTGGACAAAGCCAACACTTGTCGTGACAAATCATGACAACAAACACAGTTTTTTGGGCCGAACAAATAATTAGAAAGAAGAAAAAAACTGCAGGTTACAACACTTTTTCTGTTGTTTTTCTTCTCTGTAATTATTTGTTTGGTCCAAAATATTGTGTTTGTTGTCATGAGTTGTCACGAATCGAGTTGGCTTGGTCTGCGGCGTAACTATCTTTAAATAAATATGTTTTTAAATGTCTATGGGAAAAATGCATTGGGAATCATTTCCTGGGCCTGGCGTCGTCATGACATCTGATGAAAGTTGAGAGACTCAAATGAGTTGGAAAAAGTGAAATGTATATAAAATGTCATTTCTATTTCTGCACGTGAGACTTTTCATATCCCCTGCCTGGATTTTCACACTCTGTTTGTACAGTACGTCTGCACACCTGAATGTGCAGCTAATTTTCCACCCAGTGAAACCGAGATGAAAATTAATTAGGAGTGTCAAAGGGTATATCAGTTTTAACAACCTTGAGTTTAATGGATGATGACATGCTACAAATGGTTATAATAGTGAGGCAGATCTGATTGAGCGCTGTTGCTTTGGCATGGGGGAGTCAGATAAAAATAATTCTGTACTGGCTATATATGGAGCGTGTCTTGAGTGTACAGGGTTTGATGTAGTCAGATCAACATGAAATGTCAGAACAGGTCAGCTCCATATATGGACATAAGCGTATAGGGCGAGGTTGCGTGCACGCATCCGCCTAGGTGACAGCAGACTGCTGGGTGAGCGCTGGCGCTTTGACATGGGGGGTCAGATATGGAATGAATTCCGTACTGGCCATATATGGAGCATGTCTTGAGTGTACAGGGTTTGTTGTGGTCAGATCAACATATGGAATGTCAGAACAGGTCAGCTCCATGTATGTAGATATAAGGGTGGCAGCGGGGGCAGTGTCTTGAGTGTACAGGGTTTGATCAGGGCCCAGTTAGGGCCGGGCCTTAATTTTAATCATATAGCATAAAAATAACACCAAAATACAATATCATCAATGAATATAAAATATTATATTTATTATTCATAAAGTGAGTTTACCTCCCCTTTGGTCTCCTAAAAGATGGATTAATCTTGTGATGCTTTAGCTATTGAAAAATATCAGATCTACAAGCTCATAGCGCGCCACCAAGTGGCGCGCTACGAGCTTGTAGGTCTGCTATTTTTGAAAAGTCGAACGAATGACAGAAACATAGCTTTTTCAGAAAACTGTCAGGAGAAGACATTTTTTTAATCTGATCTCAGGTCAAAATGGGTTAAGGGATGGTGTCAGCGTGTCAGGGCATTCCACACTTTGATGGTAGAGCAGTAAACTGTACAAAGATAGCTCTACCTCTAGTATTGTGGCTGTGGGTGTCACTCACTTTGGTAAGGTAGTTAATCAGGTATGAGGGTATTGAGGGCAGAGTTTGACTGTCTTGAAAACCAATCCCATTTTTAATTGCTCAATCTTGTCTTCTACCATGAGCCATCCCAGACTGGCAACATGTGTGGGAATTAGTTGGGTCATGGGAAGTGTGTGAGTTATGACCCGAAAAGAATAAGGTTGCGAATAAGCGAATAAGTTGCGAAGAAGCGGCGGAAATGAGTTCTCTCAGACGGGTGTCTGGGGTGAGAAGTGAGAAGAGGTGTCAAAGTGAAGCATAGTCAAAGTGTGCATAGTCAAACCTACTGCAGTTATAGGGGAAGAGATATCATATCTTAAAAAAACAAATCCAAAAAGGTATTTCTATTTCTTTATTGGCACACACCAAAAAGGAACGCTCACGTGTTTCTGCTATGAGCCTTCTTCAGAGCATACTAGCCCAGGCATACGATGGCTCATAAAGCGTTCCTTTTTGGTGCGTGCATACTTTGTCCGCCATTTATTACATTTTTGGATGTGCTACGTTTTTGGATTTATTGATGTAGCCTATACTGGATTTGGGTTTAGCACTCCACTGAAAACCATTGCTGATGCGCAACCTCTTTATGCCTAATATTTGAGAGGGTAATGTGAAACAAATTGTGAACTACAGTACAGTATGGAAAATGGCAACATTTTCTACTAAGTACATTTAAATAAACACAAAATGCCGTCAGCTGGAAATGTAGGCCTACATGCACGTTTCACAGCAATCGAACACTGTGTTCATGATTTGAGGTACTTTGTTCAAAATGGACCAGTCCTGCAAACCTTGGAGGCCAATCTTAGCCAATCAGGATGGAATATGAGTGTATAGTCATGTGATCAACAGATCTGTCCGGTACACATTATCAGACTCTAGACTATAGATAATGTGTACCGATTTTCCTGGTGTTTGGACCAAATCTGTAGGAGTAATACAAAACAAGAATTGTTTTGAATGTGAATTGTGATTTGAATAATATAGAACACAGGTTCTGCTCTGGCTTCTAGGGAGTAGGGTGTGTCCGTGCACAGTTTCACGCTGAAGAGTCAAACGGTGCCGGAGATTAGCTGCTCACGGACAGATATGAAACGTTCTTAAAAGGCAGAATTTGTTCGTATGTTCTTATGTTGATGAATCCCAATCCTCGTAACTTGAAGGGGTGTGTCAGTTCATCCTAATTATTATAGGTAGACGACCCACCTATCCTAAACAGCATCCTAATTACCATAGGGAACCGCCCCACTATTCCACATGTAAGGCATGTCGCGCTCACTCTTTCTTAGGTGTTTTGTCCAGGTGGGCGTTGTTTTGCATGACAGCATGACCCTGCCTGCAGTCACAGGACCTCACACACAGAAATAAAGTTGAGTGAATGAAGTCAAGAATGAATACCTAAACTAAAGTCTATAAAAATGGTGGAACACCAGACTCCAAACATTAAAAATCAGTGAGTGGTGCAACTCCGTGCGGGCGTCTCCGGGGGGCCCCCGGAAGTTCCAGACCCACAGGATTTAGATGTGTGTTGATTTGGGTTTGATTGTAATTGTCAGGCATGTTGAAAACTCTAAAGCACTGGATCTCAAACATTTTCATGTCAGGGCAGTAATGGTACGCGTTGTGATCTTGTAGATCGGTTATTTGGGGGGGGGAATTAAAAGATTTCAGTGCATTGTGCCTACACATGTCGCGACCGCAGGTCGCGACATGTGTATGCACAATGCAAGGAATAAATGCATTCGCCATGTATCCGAAGGAAGTCTGATCCAATCACTTTTAGATTTCTCCAGTTTAATCCTGAGTTTAAGTTTTTTAGTGTTCAAGATCTAATTTTAGGCATGTTTAAGCCTCGAGGAAAATCCGTGTTGAGGTTCTTAATCCACTGTTTTTCATTAAAACGTCTTTGTCCTACTGTCCAGTTAGGATTGTGTTGAAGTCCAGCGCATTTTAGAGCTCCAATGCCGTGCGCCATAAAATGTTGCACCAATCTTGTGGTTGTCTTTTTGGCATTGTTAATATTGTATCTGTGTCGTCCCAGCCTAGTACCTATTGTTTTACCTGTCTCTCCGACATATTGTAGACCACATTTTTCACATGTGATTAAATAAATGCAGTTGCTGGTTCTGGCTGTTATTTGTTGTTTAATCTCCAAGACGCGTTTTGTGGTTCTATTTTTTACTAATTGTTTGGGTTTGAAGTATTCTGGTCCCTGGCGTGCTGGTGTGTTGATTTCTTTTAGCTTGCTGTGTACTAGATAATCTTTAAGGTTTTTATTTTTTCTGTAGGCCGATATAATTTTATAATCTTTTAGAAGATCGTCTGTTCGGTTCTCAAAATTCCTTTTTATTCTGTTGTTGGCTAGTGTGCTCTGTGTTGAATAACTGGTTATCAGGGCCAATTTGGGGCCTGTATCTCGCACTTTTATTTCTAAGAAGGTTTTTTGGGCTTTCCGGAGGAAGGTCCTAGTGTATCCTCTTAGTCTGAGGGCATTAAATAGAGTTTTACAAGCTATTTTGAAATCACTTCTTTGCGTGCAAATCCTATGGAATCTTAGTAGTTGTGATTTGACTATTCCTGTGTAGGAGTGTGTCGGGTGGAATGACGTTTTGTGTAATAGGGCGTGAGTGTCTGTTTCTTTAAAGAATACTTTTAAGTCTAGTTTCCCATTTGTGTTAAAGTTTGGGCCCTTGAAGATTGTTACATCAAGAAAGTCAATCCTTTCTGTGTGTGTCACATATTTTATCGTTATGGATCTATGATGGCTATTTAAAACATCAATAAATTCCTGGAATTCTTCTTGGCTATGTTCCCATATTCCAAATATATCATCTAGAAATCTATAGTAATGTGTCGGTTTAAGTCTGCATTTTTCTAGTGCGGTCTGTTCCCATATGCTCATGTAAATGTTTGCATAAGATGGTGCAAATCTCTTTCCCATGGCCGTGCCTTTGATTTGTAAATAGAATTTGTTGTTAAAGGAAAAATCATTCTGGGTTAGATTTAAGTCTAGTAATTGGAGTATTTCCTCCTCTGGTCGACTTGTGTCTGGGTATTTACTAAAGACTTCCCTGACTGCTTGGAGTCCTGATTCTGTTTCAATGTTTGTGTAGAGGCTGTCTATATCTATTGAAAATAGAAGGGCCTCCTTTCCTACTTTAATAGCTTTAATTTTGTCCACAAAATCGTAAGTGTCTTTTATAAAACTGGGGTGTTTTATCGACAGTGGGTTCAGGAAATATTCAATAAACTCTGCTGTCTGATACGTCTCGCTGCCACAGTCCGACACAATTGGTCTCCCGGGTGGAATTTCATATGGTATTGTCCATGAATCCGGGCTTTTGTGTATTTTTGGTAAAAGATAAAATATCCTAGCCCGTGGGCTATCCTGTCCTATTAAGTATTGGTGTTGTTTGGCGTTTATGTGCCTTTTGTCCTTAAGACTGTTTATGATGGCTATGGCCTTCGTAGCTGTCTGCATGTAAATGGGTTGGTCTAATTGCCTATAATGGTCCTGATTGTTGAGCTGTCTCTCACCTTCTAAAAGGTATTGGTGTCGATCCATAATTACTATGCAGGAGCCTTTGTCTGCTGGTTTGATAATGATTTGTTTGTTGTTGATTAGTTCCCTAAGTGCCCTGGTTTGTTCTATTGTGAGATTATCTTTTTCCTTAATGTGTCCTGGTATGCTGTTACGGTCCTATGTGGCCCCAGTATTGTTTTGGTCTGTGTGCATAATACACTTTTAGTGTTTTCCAGTGTTGATGATGGATGGTGGGCGTGGCAGTAGGGATTGGAGGTGTGTCGTGGAGATTGGAACACACCTGGGCCTCATCACCACCCACTATAAAAGGAGAGAGAGAACAGACCACAACTCTCTTCTGCCATTGTATCAACACCCCATGCAAACACTGCTGCTGAGACCCTGTTCTTTAGTTTTTCCAATGAAAGCATATTAGTCTGCTTAAGTTACTAGTCTGACCAAGTTGTTAAACACAGTTAGTATCCACTGTCCAAGTATCCCAAACCCCAGGGAAGCTGTATCTGGTAAGGGTGTGCTGCTATTTATTTTGGTGCCCCAGTTTTGACCCACTGTTTAACTTGTAGTTAGGGAGCCTAGATTGTAATTTTCTTTTTGGTGTAGTTTAGGATTATTTCTTTTCTAGGTAGGGTTGGGGGGGGTGTTTTGTTTGTTATTTTTAGCATTGGCCACCCTGACGCCATATAGATACATTGCTTGCCCTGTTGATATGTAATATTGTAAAGCTTTCCAATAAATGTACACCTTTGTTGCTGGAACTGGTTTGTGATTCTTGACAGCCGCATCATATATTACTCCTTTGGAGCCAAGACCCCATATAGGGTCAAAGGTCGTAATATATTTGGGGGCTCGTCCGGGATCAGCAGCAGGTGTTTAGTGTTGTATACAATGGTAAAATGGCACAGTTTGACTTAAAGTTGTTTCTAACCAACCCAACGTTAGAAAAGTTGAACAAATGCAGGAAGGCCGACTTGAACATAATTGCTGACCATTTTGAGGTACAGGCAGCTCGTCCTCACCTTAAAGCTGATTTAAGAGCCATTGTATTTGCACAGCTTGTTCAGAATGGGCTCATTGTGTTGCCGCCGGTGCCTGGTTCTCCTCAGGTGGGGGAGGCTGATGTGGTGGATGATGTGGGTGGTGGGGCTGACCAAGGTCAGGGTGAACCTCCTCAGTGGGGGGGGGATGCTCAAGGGGGGTCAGTATCACCCACACTCTCTGTGAGTTCCTCTTTAGGGGCATCTAAAGTAGATGAGGCACGTTTAAAGGTGCGCTTAACTCGCCTTCGGCTGGAGGCCGAAGACAAAGTACATGCTCGAAAAATGGACATGGAGTTCAAGCTAGGGTTGCAGCGTATTGAGGCAGATACGTCTGTTAAAATGCGGAAGCTGGAGTTGGATGCAAAGCATAGGGCTGGCGCAGGGGTCCCTAAAGTAGAACATGCCCCACCCGTAGGGTCCCCTCCCGTTTCACTGCAGTCCCCTGAGGTTCCTTCTCGTAGCAAACTGCCCTTTGCTCCATCTCTGACATTTGATGTGAGTAAACACATTGCTTTAGTACCTCCTTTCAGAGAAAGTGAAGTGGAATGTTATTTCAATGCTTTTGAGAGAATTGCTGCTGCCTTACAGTGGCCGCAGGATATCTGGCCTTTGCTGCTTCAATGCAAACTAACTGGCAAAGCTCAGGAGGCTTGTGCAGCCCTGTCACTTGAAGACAGTTTGAAATATGGTGTTATGAAAAGTGCGATACTCAGAACATATGAGTTAGTTCCGGAAGCGTATCGACAGCGTTTCCGTGGCCAGAAGAAAACGGCTACACAAACATTTGTCGAGTTTCCAAGGGAAAAGAGTACTCTCTTTGATAGGTGGTGCCTTGCAACCAAAACCTCAGAGTTCAGTGCCTTAAGAGAGCTAATGCTTCTGGAAGAGTTTAAGACTTGCATGTCAGAGCGTACCATGTTATACTTAAATGAACAGAAGGTGACTACTCTACAGGAGGCAGCTGTGCTGGCTGATGAGTTTGCCCTAACTCATAAGAGTGACTTTTCAGGGAAAAGGGATAATGCTCCCAAGCGTGAGCCTCATCAGAAAAATGATGATCCTCAGGTCATCCGCTCCAAGGGGTCCCCCACAAGTCCCAAGGGTGAGAGAAAGTGTTTCTTTTGCCTTAAGGCAGGCCATAGTGTTTCTGACTGCTATGCATTAAAGCGTAAGCAGGAGACACAGCAGAGTAAGCAACCAAAAGGTGTTGGTTTGATTAAAACTGTTCCCCCCGGTGGCCCCCAACTAGCTACAGATAGGCCCATGGTTCCTGATGAGTGTTTCAAGCCTTTCATTTTTGAAGGCCAGGTGTCTTTGACAGGGAAGGCAGAGGACCAACGGACTGTTGTGATATTGAGGGACACAGGTGGTTCACAGTCCTTTGTTCTGAGTGGTGTTCTACCCCTGAGTGGGGAATCTTCTTGTGGAGCCAGTACTATTGTACAAGGTATTGAGATGGGTTGTGTGCCAGCCCCACTTCATCATGTACATGTGCAATCAGACTTGGTTACTGGGTTCTTCCGTGTTGCTGTGCGGGACTCGTTCCCTATCCCTGGTGTTGACTTCATTATGGGAAATGATATCGCTGGGGGTAGGGTGAGACCTGTCCCTGAAGTTGTATGCAACCCAGAACCTGATGCATTAGATGCATTGTCACAGACCTACCCAGAAGTGTTTTCTGTTAGTGTCCTCACTAGGGCTCAGGCCCGCAAACAGACAGAGGAAGGGATACATCTAGCCGACTCCATGTTTGCCTCTGGTCTTAGGGAAGACAAGGTGCGTCTGGATAACACTAACCTGTCAGTTGACTATCCCCTCTCCAAACTACCAGTCACACGTGAGTCCCTTATCAATGCTCAGCAGGCCGATACAACCCTCTCAAAATGTTTTGCAGAGGCTGTTGAGGCAGCAGAAGTAAGAGGCAAAGGCCAGTCTTTTTACCTTGATGATCGGGTGCTTATGCGCAAATGGGTCTCACGAAACATGCAGGGGTTGGGGGAGACAGACAATGACTGGGGCGTTGTGTATCAAGTTGTTGTTCCCACTGATTACAGAAGACAGGTGTTGGAGTTGGCCCACGACCATCCCTGGTCTGGACATTTGGGCATCACAAAAACCTATGATCGAATCCTAAGGCATTTCTTTTGGCCAGGTTTAAAAGCTGATGTAACTCGTTACTGTAAGACCTGCGGCACCTGCCAAGTCACGGGGAAGCCTAACCAAGTGGTACCACCTGCTCCCCTCTGTCCGATACCTGCAGTGGGTGAGCCATTTGAACATGTGATCGTTGATTGTGTTGGCCCATTGCCAAAGGCTAAGTCTGGAAATCAGTTCCTCCTGACCATAATGTGTGTGGCCACTCGTTTCCCAGAGGCTATCCCTCTACGGACAATTACTGCCCTGACTGTCACTAAGGCATTGACTAAATTTTTCACTACGTTTGGCCTACCCAAAGTTTGCCAAACTGATCGGGGAAGCAACTTCCTGTCAAAAGTGTTTGGGCAGACCTTGCAGTCCCTGGGGATTAAACATGTTGTGTCAAGTGCATATCACCCTGAGTCCCAAGGTGCACTTGAGCGCTGGCACCAGACGTTAAAGTCAATGCTACGCAAATACTGTTATGAAACAGAGAAGACGTGGGATGAGGGGTTACCTTTTTTACTGTTCGCTATTCGGGAGGCTAAGCAGGAGTCTCTTGGGTTCAGCCCTGCTGAACTTGTGTTTGGGCACAGCGTACGAGGCCCATTGAAGGTGTTAAAAGAACAGTTCATGTCCATTGGTCCCTCCCCCAAAACTAACGTGTTGGATTTTGTCACTCAGTGTCGAGAACGACTTCACCATGCTTGCTCCTTAGCAAAGGCTGCCCTCTCTACCAGCCAGGGGAAAATGAAACAGCGCTATGACAGAAAAGCAGTTGAACGCAGTTTTCAACCAGGAGACCAGGTATTAGTCCTGTTGCCCGTGCTTGGTTCTTCCCTTAGTGCACGGTTCTCAGGGCCATATACAGTTAAGAGTAAAGTGAGTGACACAGACTATGTAATTCACACTCCTGAACGTAGACGCCGGACACGGCTCTGTCATATTAACATGCTGAAACTGTTTAATTCTAGAGAGGAGACCAAGGACACCTCAGAGAAAGGTACTGAGGCTGATGTCACCCCAGATGCCTCGGTTTCTCTAGTGTTGAGCCCAGTAGCACAGGTGGATGACGATGGCTTGAAACTGGGAAGCAAATCTCAACAATGTGGTAGGCTACCTAACTCTGAAATATTGTCAAGCCTAGACACATATTTGTCCTATCTTGCTGATGGTGAAAAGCAAGATGTTAAAGAGTTAATTTTGGCCTATCCTAGCCTTTTCGGGGATGTCCCCTCACGCACTACAGTAGTAGCACACGATGTTAAAGTGGGTGACGCTGCCCCTATTAGACAGCACCCTTACCGTTGCCCTCTGGTAAAAAGGGAAATGATGAAGAAGGAAGTGGAATACTTGCTTGAAAATGGTTTGGCAAAACGTAGCCATAGCCCATGGAGTTCTCCCTGTTTACTAACCCCTAAGGCAGATGGTTCTACACGTTTTTGCACAGATTACCGCAGGGTGAATGCTGTCACTGTGGCTGACTCTTTTCCCTTGCCCCGCATGGAAGATTGTGTGGACAATGTGGGGTCAGCTGTTTATATTACTAAACTGGATCTGCTGAAAGGGTATTGGCAAGTGCCTCTCACCCCTCAAGCATCTGACATATCAGCCTTTGTCACTCCAGACCATTTCCTACAGTACACAGTTATGCCTTTCGGGATGCGAAACGCACCAGCCACCTTTCAACGCTTAATGAATACGGTGCTTGGTGATGTCCCAAACTGTAATGTCTATCTTGATGACGTGGTACTGTACTCTTCTGTGTGGGAGGAGCATATGAGGTCATTAAGTATGGTGTTTGACCGGCTAGCAAAGGCATCCCTAACTCTCACCTTGGCAAAATGTGAGTTTGCCAAGGCAACTGTCACGTACCTGGGTAAGCAAGTTGGCCATGGGCAGGTGCGCCCTGTTGATGCCAAGGTAGAAGCCATCCTTGCCTATCCCAGACCCACTACCAGGCGGGAACTAAAGCGTTTCCTAGGAATGGCCGGGTACTACAGATGTTTCTGCAAGAACTTTTCTGTAGTTGTTACCCCCCTAACCAGATTGACTAGTCCTAAGCAACCCTTTGTGTGGACAGATGACTGCCAACATGCCTTCGAATGTGCGAAGTCTCTTCTCTGCAGTGCCCCAGTTCTGGCTGCGCCAGACTTCTCTCGACCATTCACACTGGAGGTGGATGCCAGTGCTTCTGGAGCAGGAGCAGTCCTGCTACAGGAGAGCACAAATGACATCAACCACCCAGTGTGTTACTACTCCGCCAAGTTCAAGAAGCACCAACTGGGGTATTCAACAATAGAGAAGGAGACTCTGGCCATGCTGCTGGCACTCCAACACTTCGACGTTTATGTGGGTTCCAGCCCAGCACCAGTGACGGTCTACACCGACCACAACCCCCTGGTGTTCCTGGCCCGAATGTACAACCACAACCAACGATTGATGAGGTGGGCTCTGCTGGCACAGGACTACAATCTGGACATCCGACACAAGAAGGGGGCCGACAATGTGGTGGCCGACGCTCTATCCCGCGAGTGGGGGTGAGAAAATTCAGAATCAGAATCATGCGTTATGTTTAACTGTTAACAGTTACTTTTCAATTATGGTTGAATAACCATTTACCCCTTTAAGCTGAACTTGGTAAAGTGTACATGTTTATTTTTATGGGAAGGGGTGTTACGGTCCTATGTGGCCCCAGTATTGTTTTGGTCTGTGTGCATAATACACTTTTAGTGTTTTCCAGTGTTGATGATGGATGGTGGGCGTGGCAGTAGGGATTGGAGGTGTGTCGTGGAGATTGGAACACACCTGGGCCTCATCACCACCCACTATAAAAGGAGAGAGAGAACAGACCACAACTCTCTTCTGCCATTGTATCAACACCCCATGCAAACACTGCTGCTGAGACCCTGTTCTTTAGTTTTTCCAATGAAAGCATATTAGTCTGCTTAAGTTACTAGTCTGACCAAGTTGTTAAACACAGTTAGTATCCACTGTCCAAGTATCCCAAACCCCAGGGAAGCTGTATCTGGTAAGGGTGTGCTGCTATTTATTTTGGTGCCCCAGTTTTGACCCACTGTTTAACTTGTAGTTAGGGAGCCTAGATTGTAATTTTCTTTTTGGTGTAGTTTAGGATTATTTCTTTTCTAGGTAGGGTTGGGGGGGGTGTTTTGTTTGTTATTTTTAGCATTGGCCACCCTGACGCCATATAGATACATTGCTTGCCCTGTTGATATGTAATATTGTAAAGCTTTCCAATAAATGTACACCTTTGTTGCTGGAACTGGTTTGTGATTCTTGACAGCCGCATCATATATTACTCCTTTGGAGCCAAGACCCCATATAGGGTCAAAGGTCGTAATATATGCGTGTTACCGTATTCATGTCCTTCTGCATCAGTCGTTTAAGACTGCTTGGGATTAAATTCTCAGACGGTTCCCAGCTTGATTTTGGTCGAAAAGGCAGTATCTCCGTTCCTTGGTCCATTCCAAAGTGTGTAGCTAGTTTCAATCTGCGGTGATACTGAGAAAGGTCTTTCTTTAACCTGTTGGTTTGTTGTTTATAGATATCCAGTGTCGGGACAAAGGAAAGTCCCTTTTCCAGCAGTTCGGTCTGGTGAACCCAGACAAGACTGAGCTTCTCTTCTTCCCAGCTAAGTCCTGCCCTATGCGGGAGCTAACTATCTCCATAGACAACGCCCTGGTAACGTCTGTCCCAACAGCCAGGAATCTTGGTGTTGTCCTGGACAGTCAGCTCTCGTTCAAAACTCACATCACAGCTGTCACTCGATCCTGTAGGTTCACACTCTATAACATACGACGAATTAGACCGTTCCTCACCCAGGAATCAGCCCAGCTCCTAATCCAGACAACAGTCTTGTCAAAACTTGACTATTGTAACTCCCTCCTTACTGGCCTACCAGCATGTGCACTTAAGCCTCTCCAGCTGATCCAAAATGCTGCAGCTCGCTTGGTCTTCAACCAGCCAAAATTCTCACATGTCTCCCCCCTGCTCCGCTCCCTCCACTGGCTCCCGGTCGCTGCCCGCACAGAATACAAAACCCTGATGCTGGCATTCAAAGCAACCAAAGGTATGGCTCCCCCATATCTTGCAAGTATGATCGAACCCTACAAACCCTCCCGCTCACTCAGATCAGCCAACGCAGGGAAGCTGGAAGTACCCTCACTAAAAACGCCGGGACAACGCTCCACACGTCCCAAACTCTTCTCCCTTCTGGCTCCAAAACTGTGGAATGCACTTCCCATTGCAGTCAGAACTGCAGCATCACTCCCAATCTTCCGCCGCAGTCTGAAAACCCACCTTTTCAGACTCCATCATGGCCCATAGCACTTACCCCACCCCCTTAGATAGCAATTCTAGTAGTCATAGCACGTCATAGTACATATGTGTAGCATAGTAGTATAGATGTATAGCTTATATGTATAGTTTCATTATAGATATTCCACTGTTACTTTCTTAGCTACGCATGTTTCATGATAAATGTCTTTATGTGATGTATTCCCATGCTTTTTGTTCTTGCTTAATGTAAGTCGCTCTGGATTAAGAGCGTCTGCTAAATGCCTAAATTGTAAATTGTAAATTGTGTTGATCTGGCTGGAAGTAATGGGACAGATTAATTATGATTGACTTGCCCCCCCTCCTTTCTGGGTTTATGGGGTCTATAAGTTTAAACTAGTAAGCCAATTTACAAGCATTGCTTTGCCTGTCTCTGTTGTCCAATGTACGTTATCAGGAACCACTTTAAACTCCCTGTCATCCAATTTAGGGAGGTAATTATAGGTAAGAATATTGCGATTTAGCTCTCTCATGTTATCCTTATCCTTTATTGAGAAATTAGTTGAGTAGTTGACTAAAGGGACATGGATACTTGCAGTTGGGAAGGCGTTCTGTGCTGCTGCGATGGCCTCTCTCAATGCCCTCTGCGCTTGTTTTGGAGCGTGGCCTCTCTCGTTTATCCCAACCGACAGGATGCAATAGGCTACAGTGGTGTTGCTCGGTATCCTCTCTAGTAGGGCCTTCGTATGTTGGAAGCCCATTCCTGGGTAGCAATCCACTTGCAGATCTGGTCGTGTCAGAGATGGAAGTTGGCTCATGTTTGAGTCTCCTATGATGAGGATGCTTTTCTTTGGGAATAGTCTCCAACGTTGGTTCTTCTTCCCGGTGTTGATGTGTTTGTAGACTTCCCCTGGGGTCCTTGGCTCGTCTATTTCTGGTTCATCTGATTCCTTTTCTCGGTTCTCTCCTGGGTCTGTCCTGGTCCTCCTAGGGGCTGCTTCTGTGTCCTGGGTCCGGTCCTGTGTAGTCTTCTTCTTTGTTGGTTCCGTCCTGTTGTGGTCAGTCCTCTGGGGTTTTGGCGTGCCATTTGGATTGGCTCTCCTACTTCGTGTTTGCCTCTGCGGTGGGCTCTTCTGTGGTGGTAGGGTCAGGGAGGGGAACTCTACTTCCGATAGATCCGTTCTAGGGGGGACCTGTACTATGGTTGGTAGTATTGTCTTGGAAATAAGTATGGTGGGGAACATGGGGGGGGTCGAGGTCAGAGAGGGTGGGGAGAGAGGGGCATTGGATACACAAGGGGGGGGGGTTTTTGGAGAACGATGGGGAGTGGACACAGGTATATCAGGATCAGAGGAAGGAGGGGGTGGGGGTAAAGTGGGAATAGGCAGAGAGA
Organism: Protomyctophum bolini; assembly: GCF_963924005.1. Classification (NCBI taxonomy): domain Eukaryota; kingdom Metazoa; phylum Chordata; class Actinopteri; order Myctophiformes; family Myctophidae; genus Protomyctophum; species Protomyctophum bolini. The sequence goes on from NC_137865.1 coordinate 12,908,131, forward strand.
CAGTAGTAGGAGGGGGAGGGGTAGAAATGACAGTTCTATTTGATCTGAGCTGTGTGATCATAAGTTGGGCTTTGTTTATCTCCAAATGTGTTAGTCTTTTCCCTAAGTTTTTTCTAGCCCATCTGATTGCTATGGTAAAGGCTTTTTTCTCCTCGTCCTCTGTTAAGTTATCTGTTAACTCTTGTTTGGTTGTGTTTAAGACTGTGGTGTAGTGTTCTTCTAAGGCTAAGATGGTTGTGTGACACCAGTGTCTGGATATCCCTTCGAGTAATAGGGTGGTTTTAGCCGTTGGTCGAGCTGGTTTTATCAAATTTATGAGTTCAAGGGTTTTCCTTGCTATACTCGCTGGTGGTCTGCTAGAAGAATTTACATTCTGCAGATGATGTGTACTTATGATCAATTTGTTCATGGTTCTGATGGCTTTTAAGAAGTCACCTCTTTCTGTGTGGTGTGTGTGTGTGTAGGTATGTGTGTTGTATCTTACGGGACCCGATCGGGTCTGGTGTTGAGGTCTCTCTCCGGCTCTTGGGTGAGGTACTGACTGCTGGTTTTGCTGTCTCTTGTTCAACCAAGGTTGGTTCTGTCTCCGGAGGACCTGTGGTCTGTGGTCAGGCCGTTGGTTGTGTGGAATTCCCTGTGACTGGTGGGGAGATCTCTGTCTGGGTCTGTTCTTCAACCAGGGCTCCTCCAGTCTAGGGTGGAATTCTCGCCTGTCTTCCGGCGGTATGGTGTTGATTCTCTCCTGGTGATATGGCTGGTTTCCAGCCCATCGTCCCGGTGGAGGGTCTCGTCGGTGTGGCCCGTCCTCAGGCCATGTAACTTCCGTGGTTCTGCGGTGGTCTCTCCATTGGTTCTTCTGATGCATGCTATAGCTATTTCGGACTGGTATTGTCCTTCTTCAGGCAGGATTGATTCTGTTAGAAGAATGATTAGTTGTGCTGAAACCCTGGTTAATATGTGTTCCTAATGGTGGGCGTGACTGATAGTCTTTGGCCAATCAGCTTTGTTTGATAGGTGTGGCTTACTTAGCCATTGTTTCACTCTGTCCAATCAGAATCAATGGGTGTGTGTTCTATTGTTCTGGATTTTTTTCAGTTGTGGTTTGGTTTTAGTAGAGACCAAATGTCTCTAATGGAGAATCAGTAATAATTATAAAAGACTTATCTCCGGTTTCCAGGTACTAGCTCAGGGGGGAATTAAAAGATTTCAGTGCACTGTGCCTACACATGTCGCGACCGCAGGTCGCGACATGTGTAGGCACAATGCAAGGAATAAATGCATTCGCCATGTATCCGAAGGAAGTCTGATCCAATCACTTTTAGATTTCTCCAGTTTAATCCTGAGTTTAAGTTTTTTAGTGTTCAAGATCTAATTTTAGGCATGTTTAAGCCTCGAGGAAAATCCGTGTTGAGGTTCTTAATCCACTGTTTTTCATTAAAACGTCTTTGTCCTACTGTCCAGTTAGGATTGTGTTGAAGTCCAGCGCATTTTAGAGCTCCAATGCCGTGCGCCATAAAATGTTGCACCAATCTTGTGGTTGTCTTTTTGGCATTGTTAATATTGTATCTGTGTCGTCCCAGCCTAGTACCTATTGTTTTACCTGTCTCTCCGACATATTGTAGACCACATTTTTCACATGTGATTAAATAAATGCAGTTGCTGGTTCTGGCTGTTATTTGTTGTTTAATCTCCAAGACGCGTTTTGTGGTTCTATTTTTTACTAATTGTTTGGGTTTGAAGTATTCTGGTCCCTGGCGTGCTGGTGTGTTGATTTCTTTTAGCTTGCTGTGTACTAGATAATCTTTAAGGTTTTTATTTTTTCTGTAGGCCGATATAATTTTATAATCTTTTAGAAGATCGTCTGTTCGGTTCTCAAAATTCCTTTTTATTCTGTTGTTGGCTAGTGTGCTCTGTGTTGAATAACTGGTTATCAGGGCCAATTTGGGGCCTGTATCTCGCACTTTTATTTCTAAGAAGGTTTTTTGGGCTTTCCGGAGGAAGGTCCTAGTGTATCCTCTTAGTCTGAGGGCATTAAATAGAGTTTTACAAGCTATTTTGAAATCACTTCTTTGCGTGCAAATCCTATGGAATCTTAGTAGTTGTGATTTGACTATTCCTGTGTAGGAGTGTGTCGGGTGGAATGACGTTTTGTGTAATAGGGCGTGAGTGTCTGTTTCTTTAAAGAATACTTTTAGGTCTAGTTTCCCATTTGTGTTAAAGTTTGGGCCCTTGAAGATTGTTACATCAAGAAAGTCAATCCTTTCTGTGTGTGTCACATATTTTATCGTTATGGATCTATGATGGCTATTTAAAACATCAATAAATTCCTGGAATTCTTCTTGGCTATGTTCCCATATTCCAAATATATCATCTAGAAATCTATAGTAATGTGTCGGTTTAAGTCTGCATTTTTCTAGTGCGGTCTGTTCCCATATGCTCATGTAAATGTTTGCATAAGATGGTGCAAATCTCTTTCCCATGGCCGTGCCTTTGATTTGTAAATAGAATTTGTTGTTAAAGGAAAAATCATTCTGGGTTAGATTTAAGTCTAGTAATTGGAGTATTTCCTCCTCTGGTCGACTTGTGTCTGGGTATTTACTAAAGACTTCCCTGACTGCTTGGAGTCCTGATTCTGTTTCAATGTTTGTGTAGAGGCTGTCTATATCTATTGAAAATAGAAGGGCCTCCTTTCCTACTTTAATAGCTTTAATTTTGTCCACAAAATCGTAAGTGTCTTTTATAAAACTGGGGTGTTTTATCGACAGTGGGTTCAGGAAATATTCAATAAACTCTGCTGTCTGATACGTCTCGCTGCCACAGTCCGACACAATTGGTCTCCCGGGTGGAATTTCATATGGTATTGTCCATGAATCCGGGCTTTTGTGTATTTTTGGTAAAAGATAAAATATCCTAGCCCGTGGGCTATCCTGTCCTATTAAGTATTGGTGTTGTTTGGCGTTTATGTGCCTTTTGTCCTTAAGACTGTTTATGATGGCTATGGCCTTCGTAGCTGTCTGTATGTTATTTGGGGGGGGGGGTGTATGGGGTGGGGGTATAGGGGGGGCGATGATGGTGGGTGGGGGTTATGGGGTGGGTATGGTGCTTGGCTTCAACTCAACTGTTCTGTTTGGGTTTGATTGTAATTTGTAGGCCTGTTGAAAACTCAAACATTTTCATGTCAAGAACCTCCAAATTGACATGCATTCTGCAGACCCCCATCCGAAAAGACTTTCTGCTATAGACATTTTTTGAAGATTTATCAAAATGTTTCGAAAATAGCCGATCAACAAGCTCAACATGGTACGCGTTGTGAGCTTGTAGATCGGTTATTTTCAAAGTATAAAATGGGGCTAAACTGTTCCTCGTTTTGCCAGTTTTGGACCGCTTGGTCCCAGACCACACTTTAAGAACCACTGCTCTAAAGATATGATACAAATATTATTTTAATTTAAATACTATATAATACAACTGTAGAATTGAAGAAACTTCAAGAATACATCATTTTTCCCACAAAAATGTCACACTTAAGAACAAAACAGCCACCCTAAGAGTGCTTCTTAAAAACTTCCTAAGTGGGTCTAAGAACAAATTTCCTCTTAAGAACTTCTTGAGAGCGGTTGCCGCATGAGGCCCAATGGGAATTGCATTAACCGGGTGGAGCATGCATTCCCAACTTGCATCATTCCTGACTTACATCGCTCCGGACTTAAGTGATTCCCGAGTAGGCCCGAAGGGCAACAATCCAGTCGTAATAAGCACTCATAGATAATGATTTCAAAATGAGAAAAAGAGGTTGCGCATCAGCAATGGCTTTCAGTGGAGTGCCAAACCCAAATCAAGTATACATAAAAAAATAGGAATTAAAAAAAATCCAAAAAGGTAGCACATCCAAAAATTAAACAAGCGGGGGACAAAGTAGTCACATTTCCATTTCTTTATTGGCACACACCAAAAAGGAACACTAACGCGTTTCGGCTTTGCATTGCTCTGATGAAGGCTGCATAGCCGAAACGCTTTTTTTGGTGTGTGCCAATAAAGAAATGGAAATAGACAAAAGGTATCCTTCCTCCAAGTAGTACTGCTTGTCAAAATGTGAATTGCAGACTTGAAAAGAAAATAATCCAAGGTACTCCGTCTTTGGTGAAAAATTAAATAGTTTATTTGCAGTGGTGGAAAATAACGAAGTACAATTACTTCGTTACTGTACTTAAGTACACGTTTTGAGAATTTGTACTTTTATTTACTATTTTTATTTTTCTGTATTTTTACTTTTACTTCGTTACATTTACAAGTAAAAAATCGTACTTTTAATCCGCTACATTAAAATTGGACACCTTTCGTTACTCGCTACACATTTCCACGCGAAATATGCGCAATCTCCGCATTTTCCACATAAAGTTTATAAAGTCATCGCCTCACTCATTCGTTCACATTCACACAGAAGCATGGTGGTGCGGTGCGTTGAAAAAGCTGGACAAGAAGCGCCCGTCTCTCTCTCTCTCTCTCTCTCTCTCTCTGTCTCTCTCTGGTGCGGTGAATAAATAACAGCGAGCCACGCTGTGTGTGTGTGTGTGTGTGTTGTGTGTGTCTGACGTGCGCTGCATCTGCTGGTTATTGCAGTTCTGTTTTTGTTTTCGTCACATTATGTGACGAAAACAGAACTGCAATAGCAGCAGATGCAGCGCATGTGTATGGGACTCACATACACATCTTAACGTCAGGAACGTTACACGACTCACCCATCCAGGTGATTGCAATAATAATCACTGTATAGGCCGTCTTTACCGTGCATTGCATGTAAACGTCTGTCGAACGGGATGGTCGTTAAAGTTGATATCGGTTTCAACTTTATCCCCCAATAATGAAATCCACATTTGTGCATAGGCCTATAGCCTACTGTACTACTGTAGGCTTTTTTTACTCTATTTAGAAGACATTTTCAAGCTCTTGCTAATGAAATGATCGATTATTTTTATGGAGAAATCATTTACATGCATCTCAATGGGAGACAGTTTGCCCTGCAAAGTGGAGTGGGTGGGGCTTAATTAGTGAAGGGCTAATTATAATGCGTGAATTCATGCAATTATAATGTCTGTTTTGCAAATTGCAATGGCTCTCCCCATTCTCCCCTAAATCTGAAATATATTTTTGTGTGAGCTTGCTTGCACCCTGAGTTGTTTGTAATGTTTGTAATGATAATGAGTGGCCAGTTTAGTTTCTAGTGTTTATCCCAACACAAACATTAAATGCCATTGATAATGAATGGCCAGTTTCTAGTGTTTATCCCAACACAAACATTAAATGCCATTGATATTGAATGGCCAGTTTCGAGACGAGTGTTGAAATAAAGCCACTTTTGGACTTTTCTTTGTAGGCATTTTGAAAAGCATGTTGTACTTTTTACTTGTACTTTTTACTTGTACTTTGTAATTTTTACTTTTATACTTAAGTACATTTTTACACCGGGTACTTTTTGTACTTAAGTACATTTAATTTGAGGTACTTTTATACTTTTACTTAAGTAACTTTCTTAATGGGTACTTTGTACTTTTACTTAAGTAATTTTCAAGTAGAGAATCAGTACTTCTACTTAAGTAAAATATTTTTGTACTTTTTCCACCACTGTTTATTTGAAGATGAAAGAAATGGAAATGTGAATACTTTCTCCCGTTTGTTTAATTTTTGGATGTGCTACCTTTTTGGATTTATTTTTTATTTTTTAATTCACCCATTCACACACCTTGGTGTGTGAATGGGTGAAGCCGTATACAGATGCAGTCCATTATAATGCATTATGGACACGCAAATGTCTAATATTATATGCACATTATGAGTGCATAAGATCACCGTGGTGCACATGACAAGATAGGACTTGTCCTCTATGAAATATTAACTCTTCCTGCTTCCAGGGCCACATGCACAACGCTCACTCGATTTAGAAACGTGGTGTAACTTTAGGCCAGGCCAGGAACACTTAAGGGACCCTCTTTAATCATATCGAAATGCATGTGATGTCACAGCAGCCTTTCCAGGGAATACTGTCTCCCAGTTCCTCTGGTTTAATGCCCCTGATCAAATCATGCCTCTTTCTTTCCCATAGCTTATTCCCCCTAGAATTTGCATTCTATCATCCACCCTAAAAACCCTTTCCTATATGTGTGACCCCAAAATTATACTTTTAAGCCACGATAATAATTTGAAGACTTTAGTTAGGCTATACTAGTTACTTTGTAGATTTTCATCATTATTACAGAACATATATAGTAGCCTACATTGACCACTTAAGCCCTATATATTCTGGTCATTTGAAAATAGCCGATCACAATCTCACAATGCATGGCGATTGGACAGGGGACTGCCCTCTGGTTCGACCTCCCGGCTTAGTCCGACCGGTCGGACTAAAAAGAGCTCCTACCAGTACCAGTTGGACCAATGCCATGTTAACGTTTCCACACGCACGCTCGCACGCACGCACATGCACGCACGCACGCACGCACGCACGCACGCACGCACATACCTTTATTTCCATATATCATCATGTTGAACTGCAACACTGTGTGAGCTTGGATCGGCTGCTTTCAAAACAATGTTGAGTGTTTTGTGGCTAATGACAGCACAGCAGGTAAGCAACAAACATTTATTTTAACACAAGACTGAAAGTATTTTTTTTGCCTCGCTGCAGCT
>NC_137865.1:12919814-12939814 GCF_963924005.1 Protomyctophum bolini
GCCAAGAAGCAGCGACTCTACTCTCTCGCGTGACTGAACTATAATGTATTGTGCAATGCAATGCATTGTGAGCTTGTAGATCGACTATGTTCTCGCTTAATCATTTCAAAACATTTTGAACATAATAAATAGGGCTGAAGTTATTACAACCAGGAAAACCACCATCATATTATGATAGCCAAAATCCCCAAATGATTCTCAGGCAATATAGTCTCATATTACATTACAATATCAATGTAGTATCAATATATTGCCAAGCCCTAATGTGCTAACCCTAACCCTGACCGGGTTGGGTTGGTCTCATTTCAGATTGTCTGTATGCAGATGATGTACTGCCAAACCCATGACGACAGTGTGGAGCACCAATACTATTATATTCAGCTCAAGTCCAAAGAAAATACCATATTGACAATCTTTCTGTAAACTAAGGCAAAAAAAATAGCTTTTTCTACCGGAATAGAGCTTAGTTTCCCAATTCCATGTAGGAAAAGAGTTATTTAAGCAGTCTTTCTTTCTGTATTGGACTATGGAGATGTCATCTATAGAAAAGCTGTTCCTTCTGTCCTCAAGCCCTTGGATGCAGTTTATCACTCTGCTCTGCCATTTATATCTGGTGAACCTTATAGAACTCATCACTGCGGCCCTATATGACAGAGTGTGCTGTCCTTCCTTGGCTGACAGGCGAAATAAACATAATGTATCTATTTATCTTAAAAATGGATGGTACCGTTGTATATTAAAGCTCTGCTGGATTGGAATCCTGTAACATACTATAGGACATGCTCCAGTGCACTGGCTTACACTAAAGGTTCCAAATGTAAACACAGAACTTGGGAAAACAGCCTTTTGTTTTAGTGCCCCAACCACGTGGAATGACCTACAGCTTCAATTAAAGATCTGCTCTCCCATTACATACGGTCAAGTTAAATATTTGATTGCAGACTGTTGTGTCTGCAACTGTTTTTGTATTAGATCACAAAATGAGGAAATGTTTTGCTGTTCTGTTTTGTTGTTTTAGTTTATTGCTTTGAAAATGTACTGTATCTCGACGACACTGCAAATGAATGAGGAATGAGGCAGAAGAGAATAGAATGAAATAGAATGGAATAAAAATGGCAAAGAACTCAATAAGAGTTTCTCTTGGTGTGTTCATCAGGATGGGTGACACATTGATAATTATTTGAGCGCAAACCTAGTGACCGCACCATTGAACAGAACATGATGAACGTCTAACTAACGTTCAAAACCGGGACATTTTAGTTTTTACAGATACAGTAGGGACTCGGGACACCCAGCTTGAAACGGGGACAGTCCCTGCCAAACCGCGACATCTGGTCACGGCAAGGAAACCCATTTTAGTGGCATCATCATAGAATGAAATGGACATGAAAGCACATTTTGTTGACAGAGAGAGATAGCGAGACGGTCAGTTAGACAGACAGAGATAAACACAAAAGCCAAAAGAAACAGCGGGTTGTCTAATATTCTTCCACCTGCTGTGCGTCATGACTACAGCAGTCCTGTTGACCCCAGGGGGGGGGGGGGTGTAGAAGTGACCGGGTGTTGATAAGCTCCCTGCAGAGATGCTCTGCGTGATGACACCGCCTCTGAACTTTACACAGTGGGAGGAGAGCAGTTTAGCTTGTTTGTCTCTTACACATCTGACACGACTGCCATTTTATGCCCCGCTTTTAGGCACTTAGTCTTAATTATCAGCTGTTATGAAAGTCAGCCACAGTCAATTTGAATATCCACAGTCAGTGCTGCTGCTGCTGGCCAGTGGCTCCAGCCAGTATAGCAGTCTAGCTGGGCTGACACACACTTGTCTCTGCATTGTCATGGATTATTCTCTTCTATTTGTATTTTCTGCGTTTGGAGTGAAACTGGTCTGTTCATGTGATCACCGTTGTGAATTGTTGTTGCATTATAGTAGGTTCAAGAATAGAATCAGTCAAATCGATTGATTGCTTATGAAGACAGGCGGGCTGTTTATCTGTGCTGCTCTCTTACCGTGTCACTCTGAAAACACAATTGTGGAGAAAATGACAGTCGATTAGCAGCCGATTGTGTTATAGCGGTGGTAAAGTGGCTTGTTGTGGTAGGGTACTGTCTGCCTCCCATTGTGCAGTACAATCATCAGTGTTCATTTAAACATTGTGAGTGTACAAATGTGCAGTACATCGATCGGACACTCAGGATGGAAAAGGGTCTGTGGCTTTCTCATCATTAGGAAGTCACTCTCAGCAGGCAACCAGTTTGGACCAGTTAAGGATTGGTGGTAACGCGTCTTTCTCACGTGGTTAATAAAAGAAGAAAAGAACTGTCTGTCTGTCTGTCTGTCCGTCCGTCCGCCTGTCCGTCTGTCTGTCTGGCTGACTGTGTCTGACTGTCTATCCAGGAAGAGTTGATTCTTAAGTCTCAGATTAGATTAGTAGCACATGAGGTTATTCAAAATTAATAACCACATTTGCCCCATGGGGCCTATTAGTAAATGAATGCTGGATAATTCTGGATAATTCTGTGGTATAATGATGATACGCAAGCTGAATTATGTGGCATAATGATGATATGCAATATTCAGTATAGCTCAGATGAATGTATGAATGGTTGAACAACACGGTAGTCGGTCTTCGGCTTCTTAAAACCTAGCTGTCCTCTAAGGTCACACGGAGCAGGTGGCGACTTTCTTTGAGAAGCTGTCCGTTGTTTGTCTGTGTTCTCTCGTATGTCGCCGCAGTGCACTGTCCACTGTCCTGCCGTGAGTTTGATTCCCTCACATGTCGTGAAACCGCCCCAGGGCAGATTGGGACTGTGGGACACATGCGTGTCAGGCAGCACTACAGGGATATTGGCTTGATTGTGATGATGCTCTCCCTTGTCTCCTTCACCTCTCCTATACCCTCTTCATCCCCTATCCTCAATTATTCTGCTCTCCTATTCTGTTCATTCTACCCCCCCCCCCCCCCCCCATGCAAGGACAAGAGTTTTATTTATTACATTTTTTTGTAGCGGTGGTGGGGGCGGGGAGGGAGTACAATTCCTGGTGGATATTAAGAACCAGTAAATATTCATGTCGAGAATTCAATAATGAGCCGTGAGATCACAGAGACATTCAATGAACACATTAGGTCCAATTAAATGAATAACGTGCAACCATGTAATGAACGACTCAGGAAACACGCATCCCCCGTCTTTAGTGTCTTATCTCCTTGTAGCAGAACCCCAGAGTTCCCACCACCACCCACTTGTCCACTTCAGACGAAAGCCAAATGGGTGATGATGGCCAACGAGAACATGCACACATAAAAGGTATATAGAGCAGCCCGCAGCTACAACCAGACGCAAATTGTTTCATAGGACCGAAGTAACAATAAAAAGACAAAATATTTTCCTCCCAGGATATCGAATGATAATTGAACCAATTCCCTAAACAAAATGTCACGGAACAACTGAGGCGTGTTACGGGCATGTCACGAGGCTGTCTTTCGGGCCACATAAATGTTTCAATTTGACACGAGCCTGTAGGGAAGGTTCACCTTTTTAAAAGGAGAAATAAATGTATTCTACAGAAGAGGAGGGGGGGAGAAAAAAGGCTTTGACAAGCTCAAGCAAGTGCAGCCAATTAATTTCCTGCCTGTGTGCATGTGCCATTTTCCCAGTGACAGCACTTTGAGTGTACATACAGTATATATGAAGCCCGAGGAGGTAACGGGAGGAAGCTCTGTGTATCTTGCGTGTCTCCAAATGGCAACAGCCACAGGAACAGGATGCTTGGATGGCCTTCTCCTTTCCATGTGATATTTCCACAAGCTGTTCCCCTGCTGTGGTTACTGGTGGCATTTGGATTTAAGTCAAAGACAAGAGGAGATCTTAATCCAACACTACTTTCTAACTCCTCCAGGCGGCTTCTTGCTTTTGAAAAATGTTTGATATGTATGCCGTGTAGGTCATCAGTGTTGGACGAGTCTGGAGTCTCGGGCCCTTTCTGTCAAACACCTTGGAGCGTGTATCATTTCAAACACCTTGGAGCGTGTATAATGTCCTGCCATGTTCTTGTTACCTACTGCAGCTCAAGTATGAGGATGATAAAATTACAAGATTACAAATGTCACCGCCGTCTCACCGGGTGATAAACTCGAGGTAATTTTCTTTTCTTTTCTTTGCTGTTGACACATTCATCCTAACAACCGTCAGACAGTGTGTTTCAAAACCTGTGATTATCTTCAATTCATTTTGTGAATGAACAAAGTAGGAAAGAAACCCACCATATGTATATATTCTAATATATATTATATTGTCAATCACTTTGTTAGAGCCATTTGTCGTTTTATTTTCCAACGACAGCTCAATTTGAAAAGCAAACCTCCTGATATATCTCCAGCCTAGGTCCATTAAACCCATTATTGATGTGAGCTCTCGTCAACGTCAAACAGGGCTTGAAATAACGTCCTGTCATTTCCACTCTGAGGATGCAATGTGGGGGGGGGGTGCTATCCCTGGCAGGAAGGTTATAGGTCAAGGGTTGGGGTGGAGGTGTGATTGTGCTTACTAAGAGATCCTTGCCAAGGCCATTCTCTCTCTCTCTCTCTCTCTCTCTCTCTCTCTCTCTCTCTCTCTCTCTCTCTCTCTCTCTCTCTCTCTCTCTCTCTCTCTCTCTCTCTCTCTCTGGAGAGGGCATCTGTATTCGGCTCATGCCGGGTCAATCAATTTCCTTTGCGATGAGGGCCTCTTGTTGCCGGGTGGAATTAAAATGGAGACACCCATCATGCAGGAGATGCTGTGACTGACACTCAGCATGTCAGCCTGTGGAGGGGGGGGTGGAGGGTGTAAATTATGATTGGCGGGGCAGTAAAACAACCCCACGGTGACTATGTATGTAGAGGCTAGAGCAAAGGCTGCTGGGAGGTGAGGAACACGCTGAGCTAAGCACAGCAAGGTGAAGACAGCTCTCTAATTGGATGGGTTTATTTATCTGTGATGGACAGACGGGTGGACGGACGGACGGACAGACAGACACCTGCAGTCAATATAATTGAGCCACTTGACGGCATACAATAGTGGTTCTCAACCTTTTCAGGCCGCGACATCCCAACATAATCATATTTGAACTGGGAACCCCTCAAAATAATCATCTTTGGACTGTGGGGACCCCCATCCTTGACAAGCACTTGAAATTGTAGGAGTTGAAGCATTACATTTAGTTTGACTTGGTTTCACAGATGAATATTGCCTCTTTCTTATATATTTGACAATTTGGCTAATATTTGACCAGTTTGTATACTATAGTTTGTTGATTACTTTTGATGCAGTAATGGACTTTTCAATTATTATTTTTTTTTGTATTAAAAAGGTCTTAAAAGTCCTACATACATTGTCACGTGTTGGTTACATTCTAGATTATTTGAATAAGGCCATAGATGTCATGGTCTGTCTCTCCACAGACCGTCTCCATGCTGGCCACTCCCACTGCAGACTCACACACCTGTCTCCCACTGCCTCATCAGCCCAACAGTTCCCTTCTCATTACACACCTGTGCCTACTTCCGCAATCAAGTCACCACCTACAACACTGGACTCATTCTGCCTCATTCCTTGCTAAAACCATTGTTACATGTGTGTATTCCTGTTCTCAGTATTTTCCTAGTGTTTTCCTAGTGTTCCTAGATTATTTCCTAGTTTGGATTTTGACCTCCTGCCTGTTTTTGGACTTGTCCCTTTGGATTTGTTTGCCTGTTTTGGACTGCTTTCTTGGTTTTTACCTCTGCCTGCTGTACTTCAAAGTAAGCCTTTTCCCTTTGTTCGCTATTAAACTGTTGAACTTACTCTGCCTGTGTTGCCTGCACTTGGGTTCCATTTTGATACACGCCGTGACAATAGAGAGACATTGATTTAACTGTGATTATGGCTGAATGGGGGCACATCAGGACCCGGCCTGGCCCTGCACAAATGCAGTGGTGCAATGTAGAACTACTCTGTTACTAGTGAAATAATGGTAATCAAAATGTACTTAATTGTCCCAATTCACAAGTTCAAATGTATACAAATCTTTAGAAAATAGCCGAATATATATCAAATGGCCGAAATGTATACAGTGCTGAAGTTGTTAATGTATGTAAATATGCGTTGGTTCCCGCACAGTACAAGCTTTTTGTCCGGGAATTCTTGGTGTCGGTGGCAGTGGCCAGCTAGTCTCATACCAACTTACTGCAGTTCTATCTTCTCTGATACACTTGGCAATTCCCTGTACAGACGCTTGTTGGTGATGTGCTCGTCCTGGTTGATGTTCAGTACCACACATAACATTCTGGTGTAGCCACCCGTCCAGGGATTTCTGTATAGGGCTTGTTTTAGTGTCCAGGATTTCCACACACTGGTCATACCATGACCAGTGTGCTCGTAGCGCGCCACTCGGTGGTGCGCTATGAGCTTGTAGGTCTGCTATTTTTGAAAAATTACTGACATAGAAAGATAGCCTTTTCAGAAAACTGTCATTTTCAAACAGACATTTTTAGAATCTGATCTCAGGTCGAAATGGGTTAAGAGCTCTCCAGGCAAGTGCTTTCCTCACTTTAATGTCCTTTTCTGTGGAGCCGACCCATGCACCCAGATATTTAAAGTCACTGTCCTCCTTTAGTGCAGTACCCTCTATTGTAGTTAGGGGCAGATGTTCTTGGGTGATGTTATAGATTATGACCTCGGTCTTCTTTGCATTTAGCCTGAGGCCAACTTCAGCGCACTCCAACTCCACTCTGGTCAGGAGAGCCTGTGCCTGCCTTACGTGGTCAGATAGCAGGTGATCATGAACGATGATCATGTTTTAGGGTGGGAAAAATGACGGCACTCCATCTTTTCAAGCTGTTCTCCGGAACTTAATGCATAGATTCATGTGTCGCTTGGATGAGTCTGTGAATAGCATCATCGTCAGTATAAATAACCCTGTCAAAAGTTGCACTAGATACTCCTCTAGCCTAGAAGACATTGGCTTAAAAGCCTTTATTTATAAGTGTCACAGATGCTTGTCTAACATGTACATTTGGACAGTTTTTTTATTTTATTGGATGTATTTTGTGTTTTGTATGTTTCTCTATGGACCCTGAGTCTGCACTAAAGGCATTCATTCATTCATTGAAGTACAATACTTAAGTAAATGTACTTACGGTAGATACTTTACAACACTGCACACATGGAGCACTTCATGCGTAGGAAATAAGACGATAGAACATCAGGACGATTGACATATGCCTGGAGAACTGAGCGTGACTAACCTTGTTTTATGGGATTCCACACTACAGCATCACTGGAACACGTTCATGGCCAAGAGGGGGCTTTGTGTGATGATTTTTCTTTCTTTCTGTCCTTTGAATGTTGAACAGCTGATGAGGGGCGATGAGACCTATGGACCTTTCAGTTACAGAATGATCACACAGACCACTGTAAGCCAGACGGGCAGGGCAACCCGGATTTGCTTTTGTACGTTGTATCATGCTTGATGTGTATCCGTGTGTCTAATGCATTTCAGATTATTTCACTCTGGTGATAATACCCATTGTGCAGGAGGAAAAAAAACGGCACGACTTTGACTGTGGACATATTGTGATATTGCTGTTCAGCGGCCTGGTGCGGAAAACGCAATAGAGCAGGGAGTGTTGTCTCGTGAGCCTCTTGTGAAACACCACTCGAACGGACTAGTGTTTGATATTTTCCGTAAGTGGAGACACAGATGAGGGCCCGGGGTTATGTTTGTGGCCCTGGCTCTATGATATAATGGTTTTTTAAAGAGACTGTTGATCCAAGGATCACTGTACTGCTGTTCTCTGTCAAGTAGGCTGACCTCATTAAGTGTAGAATAGAATAGAATAGAAACTACTGGCATATGGGGGTTAAAAAGGCATGCTTTTCTGGTCATGGGACATTCTGCAGCTGTTTCATAAATGAAAATGTGATTCTTTTGTTTTTCAAAATCTAGTAACAAATCAAATCAGACAAAAGAGCAGGTGTCGTTATGGCATTATGGAAACACATAACCAGGTTTTTATTTGTGTTGTGCTACAAACATCAGCTGTTCAGATCAATCATTAATTTGCTCTCCAATTTTCAGCAACACCTTACCTTTGCATTTCACAGGAGGACTGATAAAAAGTGTTAAATACAGTTCAAATAGCCGATCTACAAGCTCACAAAGTGTCGATGTAGATCGGCTGGTTGAACTGTTTTGTCAAAACAAAATGGCAAATAAGTTTAGGGATAAGGGCCCTTGGTGTAGACGGGGGGGGGGGGGGGGGGGGGAAGGGTCAATGTGGACCCTGGTCAATGAAGTATCTAGGGTTGAAGGGGTTCAAAAATAGTGTAGTTATTTTTTAGTAACAAGCCTTTGTTCATGCGTTTCATCGGTCTAGACTCTAGTATCTATTCATTCTCCATTATTATTTTTTTAAACCGACCGGATCACAGAGGCAGCAAGGCAGTGCAAGCTAATTTGGGCGATTTGCAGCGAGGTGTTTATATTAAGTATGATTTGAGGCAGAGTGAGTGTGTGTGTGTGTGTTTAGTAAAGTGTGCACGTACCGAGCACACATTAGAGTGAGATTTTAGGTCACGTATAAGTGCCACATGTGTCTTTGTACCTCGAAGAAGCAAGGCTCCTCTGTTCTCAGAAGCGCACGCTTAATGAATACCATGGACGGCTAAAAGAAGACCTGCATTGATCTGCCTGGCGGAGGGAGGGAGGGAGGGAGGGTGGGCGGACGGACGGACGGACAGACGTGTGTGTGTGTGTGTGTGTGTGTGTGTGTGTGTGTGTGTGTGTGTGTGTGTGTGTGTGTGTGTGTGTGTGTGTGTGTTGCGCACATGTGCTCGTACACACGCGCTCAACGTGCGTGGTTGCTGGTTGGAGCCTGGAGTGTCAAATCGCATAGCAATGTCATCAATGTGATCTACAAGTTTTAAACTTATAGATCAAATTGATGACACCAATCTACAAGTTTTGAACTTGTAGATCTGATATACACTTCTTTATAGTGTCCACGTTTCAAGCACAAGCGCGCACGCATGCGAGTGCACACACTTTCACGCATGCGTGGATGGACGAACGGACACAAATCCTTAATGAACCTTAATGGGATTAGGGGTGCGATAATGGTGCTCTTTTTGAGGCTGCCGCAACATGGCCGTGGTTTGCAGGAAAGATGCTACTGCGGCTGTTTGATGTGATTGTGTTATATGTATACCTGCTGGCTGCTGCAATTTGTATATTGTCCAACTCCATATTTCAACGTTTTATGCATGTCCTACAACAGTAGCTGATTTACAATCGCGTTACATTGTGCTGTGAGCTCGTAGATGTTGTTTCTGTAGGGCAGAAACCAGCTATCTCCACATTAATGGTGAAAAACCACCCAACTCCACTTGAGAGCTGTATTTGGGTAAACGTTATGATTATATAAGGACACATTCAACTATCTGACTTTGCATAAAGTCACCATAACTAACTTAGGCAGTGTTGTGTTGTATTTCCTCAGAGAGATTACTGAGAAGAAGAGAAGGGTTGAACTGACGGCAGGTTAAAAAGGGGATCATTAGTCGTACTGATGGAAGAGAGGGAGAGAAGGCTCAGAGAGGAAAGTGGAGTTCAGGTTTCAGCATATATCGAGCGGTGAGTGAGTGGAGGAGATGTTGGTTTGACACGGCGGTACAGCTATAGCACAACGCCACACAGAGATCACACTATCCAGTGGTTCCCAAAAGGTTCCTTTCCCAGGACCCCCAAAGTATTATGTTGTTAGTCAAGGACATCCACCTGAAGGTATATTGTGCCACCCAACTGTTTGGAACATTGTCAGCTCGATAGCGGATAGGGATGAAGTGGTTGAACAGATTAGGCCTGACCTAAAAAAAAAAAAACAATCTTCTAAATCCATTACATTTTGTAATTTTTATGGAAAGAAAAAAATACAAAACTATAACTAATATTAGTACTAATATTGAATGTACAATAAGTCTACACAAATTAGAGCATTTAGAAGAATTGTAATTTGTTATCAACGTTTGCCTGTCATCTCTTCTATGGTACCACAGCAGGCATACAGCATGGAATTCATAACAAAATATCACTGATAAGATTTGTGTCCGAGAGTCTAAATGTCATCAAATTCGAATTCATAATGGCCCTTGATATGAAATAATTGAAAACCACTGAGTTATAGTGGTATTTCTCATTAGGGTATATCAGTTATGCTGTTGACCAAAATTACAGAGAGAACAGATAGATTTAGGTAGATTTTCATTCATTTGGAATGATCAGTATAGCTTTCCCAAAGAAAGACCCAATTGTAGCTTCTGGGCCAAAGAGGTCAGGGTCACAGTCATGGTCAGGGCATATCTCAGCGATGTAGAACAAGACAATGTTGGACATTGTGTCGCTGTGAGGCAGAAACCTTGTACAGTATGTGCAAAACCATGCATTTTCAGAACATGAATTTCAGAATCCAATGGAATCAATGTAGTTATTATTTAGACCTTAATCAGACCAGTGTGTGTCCAGTGGAAACCTCGTATGAATCTGATTTCGGGTCAGAAGAGATACAAGGTTTCTGCAGGACGGGGACATGTTGTTTATCCGGATAGAGAGCGGCCGGGTGTGAAGGCCTGGATCAAGCAGAGCTCTCTGTCTCCCATGTCGCCCAGGCAGCCTCTGGCGCTGTCTGGCCAGGAGAGGAATGAGCTATACAGCCAGAAGAAGGATGTTCTCATTAAATGTGTTGCGAACCCGGTGAAGTTACAGATAAGTCAAGTAAGCTTCCATCAGGGTGGTGGTGGTGGTGGCCCAGACAGCTTCTGATAAAACCTGAGAGACGCTGAGATGAATGACTTCTGAACGCAGCAGTGATCAGTAAAAAAAAAAAACACTTGCAGGAGCTGGTCACAGAAAATAGACCTTCATTTGTCCTGGAAGTTCAAATGAAACATTGTGTCCTAATATAATTGGAAAGGCATCATTCTGTGTTATTACCACAGAACTTTAGGACTTTTTTTTTTACTTTATTTACTTTTGTTAGTTTTAAATGGAACATTGGTGAAAACAAGGAGAAAGAACAGTTGAGAGATTGAAGCAGAGGTAATCACGGAACAGATTGACAAACGGTGTGATGTCTTGTGAGCTTGTCCATCTTCTGTGAAAGAGTTCCCCACAAATAACAGAAAATACACAAGTATAGAGCCCTGAGGGACTCTGGACAACCATATAGTTTAAACTATCCGACGCACAGTTTTACCCCCCCAATGTCTTTTTATTGATTTCTCACCCTATGGAGACTTGAATTCATGTGTTTGTTTTTGTTGCATCTATCCTACTATAAATGTGCCACTCTCTGCGTGCGTGCGTGTCTGCATGTGTGTACGGTTGGTCGGTTGCAATTTCCAGCCTCTGCCTCAGCCAATTGATTGCCATGGCAACCCCACACCTGACAATTGATTAGCCTACTTAACCACAGTCAGTCAGTTTTCCCTCTTCACACACAGGAGTGCAGTGCCCAGTGTGGGACGGTGGGACCAGAACCGCCACAACCTGATCTCCATATGGAGCTGTCCTGTTCTGACATCATTCTGACATCTGCATAGACTCCATATTTGGGCATGCCTGACAAAGAACTACATATATGGGCATAAAAGGGACACAGACACAATAACATTCATTTCCAACTTGCATCGTTCCAAGTAGATCAGTGCCCAATGGGCACCGCTCTAGAGGCTCTGGACAGGGCCCAAATTGATCACACCTGATCACCCCTAGATCTCCATGTATTGAGCTGGCCTGTCACATCACCACAATGTTGTTCTGACATCTGCATAGACTCCATATTTGGGCATGCCCAACGGGCACTGCTCTAGTCTCTGTGCGTATGTGTGTGTGTTCACACATACACACGTCCGGCTACCAAGGTGGGGAGGGGGGGCTTTTTGACCCGGCCACGAGCACGCGCAGACAGCCTTACATTCACAGAAACAACCCAATGATATACAACCCAGAATTTTCGATTAATTATTAACTGTTGAGTTTAATTGATTAATTACTTAACAGCGATTAACGATTAATATCCCTAATTCAGTTCAAATCAAATTCAATTAATGAGATTAATGGACCGGTTTAACCACTTCATACCTGCATGACATCCCTATGTTGAGGAAGATGTATGGGCATTCCTAGGATAGGATGTGAAACACGTTACATATTCTCTCTGCTGTATTATCCATAATCTGTTGCAGGTTAATAAAGAGGTGAGATAAGGAAGAGATTGAAGGGGAGTTGTGACCTGACGGTGGGCGGAGGAGGTGTTAGGGGGGGGCGGGGTGATGATGGGGATGGGTTAGAAGTGATGAAAGCATGGCGCGGGGATGGACGGATCAAAGGAGAGAAAATGAAATGGTGTTTGACCTTGCTCGGCCCACCGATAAGCGAGACCAGCTGCTAGCATCACAGAAGTCTAGTACCTGTGGGAATGGAGTGGGGGGGGGGGGGGGGGGGGTAATGAGAGAGAAAAGGCAGTGGAGTACATTTTGATGCCAATACTTTACTAGTAATAGTACTACAAGTACATTTTGATTACCGGTACTTGTAACAGAGTATTCCTGCATGGCAGTATTGATACAATTTGAGTACTTTGTCCACCACTGGAGAAATGGGTGTGGTTTGAGAGATGCAACATTCACTACTATATTACTATATTAGTCGATATTTAGTCGACTAAGACTAAACAATTTCAGAAGACTAAATAGGACTAAGACTAAATGGGTGTTATTCAAAAGACAAAAAAAATGAACACTGATGCATTTATCTGTGAGCCGTCCAGTACAGTCAGCCAAGTATTGTACAGTATTTTACTGTTGGTCACTTAGATCTGCCCATTGCCCAGTTAGTATAACCACAGTGTTCTACTGTTGGTCACTTAGATCTGCCCATTGAGTTAGTATAACCACAGTGTTCTACTGTTGGTCACTGGGAGCTGCCCATTGCCCAGTTAGTATAACCACAGTGTTCTACTGTTGGTCACTGGGAGCTGCCCATTACCCAGTTAGTATAACCACAGTGTTCTACTGTTGGTCACTGGGAGCTGCCCATTGCCCAGTTAGTATAACCACAGTGTTCTACTGTTGGTCACTGGGAGCTGCCCATTGCCCAGTTAGTATAACCACAGTGTTCTACTGTTGGTCACTGGGAGCTGCCCATTGCCCAGTTACTATAACCACAGTGTTCTACTGTTGGTCACTGGGAGCTGCCCATTGAGTTAGTATAACCAGTGTTCTACTGTTGGTCACTGGGAGCTGCCCATTGCCCAGTTAGTATAACCACAGTGTTCTACTGTTGGTCACTGGGAGCTGCCCATTGCCCAGTTACTATAACCACAGTGTTCTACTGTTGGTCACTGGGAGCTGCCCATTGAGTTAGTATAACCAGTGTTCTATTGTTGGTCACTGGGAGCTGCCCATTGAGTTAGTATAACCAGTGTTCTATTGTTGGTCACTGGGAGCTGCCCATTGAGTTAGTATAACCACAGTGTTCTACTGTTGGTCACTGGGAGCTGCCCATTGAGTTAGTATAACCACAGTGTTCTACTGTTGGTCACTGGGAGCTGCCCATTGCCCAGTTAGTATAACCACAGTGTTCTACTGTTGGTCACTGGGAGCTGCCCATTGCCCAGTTAGTATAACCACAGTGTTCTACTGTTGGTCACTGGGAGCTGCCCATTGCCCAGTTAGTATAACCACAGTGTTCTACTGTTGGTCACTGGGAGCTGCCCATTGCCCAGTTAGTATAATCAGTGTTCTACTGTTGGTCACTGGGAGCTCAGCTGTCCAGTACAACCACAGTCTATTACCGTCGGTCACGTGTGAAAAAGGCACCATAAGTGAATCTGAGGCACGGAAATGGCTTGCTGTTCTGGTAATGCATGCTCATGCTGTGACGTACCACTTTGATGCTTTTCACCTCTGCTTAGCATGACATGGAATGGCAGCTCACTGAAATGGTCAAAGCCTGCATTTGTATAAAGGAGCCCCTCAGGGATTCCCTGCCACACATACACACACACACACACAGACACACACACGCTCAGTGCTCAGACTGCGGCACATGTACTGTATGCAAATGTCAAATAAATAATTTGTCTTGTTGACAGAGCTGTGTGTTGCTGCCGCTCTCTCTCTCTCCCTGTGTCAAATAAACACAGCAGTGAGAGGAAGTATAGAATACATACCGTAGTCAACTCCAGTGCTATACGGCGGAAAGTAGGTGTGAAACGCACTAATTACATACCCAACTAGTTAAGTTCAAGTTAGAGGTTCCTTTCTTTTACTTACCGGTAGTTACTTACTATTTTGGGAAATGTTTCAAAAATGTATACAAAGATTTCTTTACCCTTGAAAATCAAAAGAAAATAATTAATAAATTAATGAGGGGAAAAAAGTGTGAGAGCTGATTTTGTGCTAGAGTGTCTGGACATCCTCTTGCGACAGATATAGATTGTGATGGTTAACATCTCCTTTGTGCAATAAGGGCGATGTTGGCCTGATAGCACGCTAATGGCAAGGACAGGGAGTGACAGAGACTGCTGCTGTCAGACACCAGAATATCACCATGCCCTTGAGCAATGCACTCAATCCCCCCCACTGTTCTACCAGGGCAGCCAACAGCACCAATATGCAGGTTGTGTGTGTGTGTGTGTGTGTGTGTGTGTGTGTGTGTGTGTGTGTGTGTGTGTGTGTGTGTGTGTGTGTGTGTGTGTGTGTGTGTTCTGTCTATTGCAGTACTTGGTCAAATAGACAGCATAGATAAGTAGTTTGCAAAATTGGACAGAAATCCAGAAATATGTCAAATAGGATTGATGTGTGTGTTTGTGTGTGTGTGCGCACTCGCACGTGTGCGTGAGCGAGTGTGAGCATGTACGTGCAAGTGTGAGCATGTGCGAGTGTGTGTACATGTGCGTGCCTCTCGGCGTTAATAAGCCTGTCAGAATACCACTGGTGGTATTTGAAGACAGTAGAATCTGACATTGTTGTGACAGATCTAGAGGATCTCCTCTGGAATCCCTCCGTTCACTGAATCCTCTTAATTTAACCTGCCAAGGAGGATTACACTATTACACACTAGTACACACCAGTGATTCATGTCTTATTATGGAGTTTGGAATATTCCCATATTTAGTTTTTGGCATAGGCCTACCTGCTATTAAAAATGATGCACTATCAGCGTTAATAAGCCTGTCAGAATTCCACTGAAGGATGTAGTTGGTATTTAAAGACAGTAGAATTGGTATTTGTTATGACAGCTATAGGATCCTCTGGACTCCCTCTGTTCACTGGACCCTCTGCCAAGGAGGACTAGACAAGTCTTGAATTATTATGGAATATTATTTTGTCTTTGGCATACCCGCTATTAAAAATTATTTAGTTTATTATTTAGTATTGTGATATTTCTCCTAGGTTTTGCTTGTCAATATGTTCTCCAACAAGGTCAAGGAGTTTCATTGTCATTGCATACAAGTACAGAACTGAATTTGCTTACTCAGGTCCTGGTCAGGCAAAGAAGAAGGTAAAATCCAATACTTCTAAAATAAAGAAAACCTATAGTGCAAAAAAGCAATTGCACAACCGGCTAATATTGCACGTGGACATAAAAAAAAGCAGCAGCACTAAATGGTACAGCATTAATAAGAAACAGTTCATGTGTCACGGCTCAAGTTCATAATGCAGAGTCCATGTTTAATCACACAGATCACCAGGACAAAGGTCACAGTTCAGGGTCTAGACTTCATGATTCTCACAGCTACAGGGAAGAAGCTATTCTTCTTGCTGGTGGTGCTGGCCTTAACATTTAATTAAACTACTCCATTCTAAAATATATAATCGTTTTGTTTACTTGTTTAATTTTTTTCTCAAAAAGAACCATCTATGTAGTAGTAGTTGATGTAGGGCGTCTTATTTTTTGGGGTGACAACTGTGTCACAATGTATATATCTAAATGGGGCATAGGTGGTTAATCAGACTAATCGATTTAGTCGATGCATTTTTATTTTGTGCTGATTCGTTGATATTATTTGTATATTCATTATTATATTAAAAAACAATCCACTCCATTATTCAATTATGTAACATAATCAATAGTTGCAGCCGTAAATGTGTCTATAAAAAACAACACACAAATGTGTCAATACTGGGGGGGGAAATGGTTGGGATGATTGTTGTATTGGTCCCAGCTGGAAGACTTTGTGATGAGTGCACGCTCCACTTTCTACACTGAGACTTAATGAGACTAAAGCACTGTGTGAGAGAGGCAGAGGAGGACGTTTCCAAAAGTCCCCTCCGCCTGCAAGAGCATCCATCTCTCTTCTTCTCCTGTCTTTGTTTGGTTCCCTAGCTCTCTCCAGAGGGGCAACGCACTCCATCTCATTAATCTGAGAGACGGAGTTGGTGGAACGGATTTTGTCGTTCTTCAGCGCCAGAGATGGGAGGGCTTGATGTTTGTTACGAGCTGAAGTGTTTAGAATCTAATTAGGTCGTTTTCTTTTCCCTGCGACACACAGAAAGATAAATGTAAATATTATACAACCATACAGTGCACTCACACACACACACACACACACACACACACACACACACACACACACACACACACACACACACACACACACACACGTGTCATAATGTGCTATTTATAATCTGCCACTCCCAGGAAGATGATCTTTCTTTGAGGGCATCACTGTGTGAGCTCAGAGCCAATGATGTGTATCTGCGTGTGTTGTGTTCCAGTGTTGATTTTGTCAACTAAAACTATGGCGAAAAATGTTCGTCGACTGCATTTTTTTCACTGATGAAAACTAAATTAAAACTAAGCTACGACGACTAAAACTCTTAGTCAACAGATACAAATTAGACGAAAATGAGAGATGCAGTGGAGAAGAGATGCAGTGGAAAAGACAAGTCGTTTTATGTTTGGTTGCGCTCGGGTGTTGTTGCAAAGATATACAAGCTCACAACGTGTCCCACTGAGTAGATTGTCTATTTTCAGCATTCAACCGAGTGTAAAATCAGGCATTATGATGCCATCAAGGCCCGCAAAATTAATTTGTGTCGACAAAATCAACTGTGCATTTAGTCGTTTTAAAATCACATGATATTTTGTCAACTAAAACTGTAGACTCAAACTGAAACATTTCAGATGACTAAAATATGACTCAAACTGAATGAAATTTTAATCGAAAGACTATGACTAAATCAAAAATCTGCTATCAAAGTCAACACTGGTTTGTGTTCCGCTCGTAAAACCGGGTATTTGCAGTGTCAAAACTGTAAAGCCTCTCCATCTGCTACATGAGGTCACCTTGTCATTGATCCATGCATGCATAGCATGGCGAAATACGCCTCGCACAGGAAACAAACGACTACAACAACAACCACCACCACACAACAAAAGCGAGATGGCTGCCGGGACTCCCAAAGGGAGCTCCCTGTGATTAAGCAGAGCTCGCTGAAATGTGCTTCCCTTTTCATTTTTATCTTTATGACCTCCCCTCCCAACAACAGCACTGGTGTGTGTGTGTGTGTGTGTGTGTGTGTGTGTGTGTGTGTGTGTGTGTGTGGGGAGGGGGGGGGGGGGAGGGATAGTGAGCACCAGGATCCAAGGACAGCTTAGACAACTTTTATTTTATTTTAATTGCTCTCGGGTCCCTCGGGTGCCATCGCTTAAGTATCTCCTCAGAAGTGTTTGTTGTTTGCCCCCCCCCCAACACACATGCGCACACACACACCACAACACTTATAATCTTAGTGAATGTACGGAGGTCAGCGTTTTCTTCCTCCATCAGCCCTCACAAATGGCGACTGCGGAGAAGCTTGAGAGATGAACGATAATAAAACAAACAAAACAGCCTCTCGCTTGTTTTATTTCCCCCCAAACTAACCCCCACGGTCGATGGTTAGAACCACATGAACCCTAATAGCATCCCATGGGCATTTCATAATAATAGGTGAACGTTCTATGAAAATATGCGGATTGGCAAAAACAACCAATCTACAATCTCGCAATGCTTCGTTGTGACATGTTGGGATCGACTATTTTCGCCAAATGGAATTGTTGCGGAGGGAAAGAAAGGGGGGGACCAGTACACAGTCCCCCATGGGGGAACCCAGTCAACAAAGTATAAGCTGGAAATGGAGGGTTAACAGGCTGAGAACCAGAACCCTACTCACTGTGCCTTATGAGCTCACATGGGATAGAATGCCAACAGTAAGCCTTCCGTCCCGCTGAGGTTTTCATCTAACCATTGTGTTTGTGTGTTTATGGCTCTGCAGACAGGATGCGTCTGGCTGTCTTTCTGCCTGCCTGGAGTTAATCTCACCAACCGCTGGACTTGTTCGTTACATTTATGTGCACAGTGCTTAGTAAGCAGCTTAATACCTCCACGAATATATTTACGTTTTGATGTTTTTCACTTCATAGTGGAATTCAAAGGGGCTGAAACGTTGCCCAAATTTGTATCACGACGTGATATATATGATGTGGCAGAAATGATATACCTGTATTCTATAACAGTACTGTTATGTCTGACATAATAGTAGCAGCAGTCTGGAGAAATATGCCCATGCATATACAGTACGTTTGACGTCAAAGTTGATACCCCTGACGTAACAGTACTGATGGCACACCAGCGCTGTGAAGCAAAACAACGTTGATTGGCAGTTAATATTGATATCAGTGCAAATTGAGAGCAGAGAGATATATAACTTATTTCGCCTACGCAATAACCCGGGCCAATGTTGGCTATACCACCACCTGAACACAATTTCACATTGTGAATTCACAAAATGTTGTTTTTATTATTTAATGCTAGAAGCTCAACGTTGTGAATTCACAATGTGAGATCCACCATTTCATTATTATTTATAACGTCAGATGGGAGCCACCCCCACTTTGTTTCTCTTTCTTTCATCGGACTCTCAAGGAAGTTGACTCTAAAATAAAAGAGCGCTGACTGCCGCGACCTCCACATCCCGTCCTCTGATTCCACCCGTCTCAGCGTTTTTGGGTCTTTCAAGCATTAAGTGATGGTTTTTATCTGTCTAATTAAGGCTTCATCTTTCTGGGCAATCTCTCCACGGACATGGATTAACACCGCCCCGTTTCTCTCCTATCTCTCCTCTGTGGAACTAGTACAGGAAGGTCGGTTGAGGCTCTGCTCTGCTCCGCTACACTCGCAGTTCCTCTTTTAACCACATTATAACCTAATCACTTGACCTTAAACAATCTAAAGAAAATGCACAAAGAAGCAATTACTGCTCTTTGTATTTGTGGTGCAGCGATGCCTGCAGGCCCGATGTGTTGTGTGTTGTGTGTCTCTGCCCCTGGGTCATCACTGCACAGATCAGGCCTCGGTAGCAAGCAGTCTTATTGTTCCTTATTGCACAATTGCTGCACTTTTTGCTTTCATCCCCACAGGAGGATGTGCTGAAATGAGAAATCTTAGCTTCATTAGTCTTACAATGCTTGAATAGTTCTTAAGGCAAAGTGTTGAAAAGCATGGCTCTATTCCACTCCGCTGATAAATTGTGATGAATCGTGAATTCGTGTTAACAATTTCAAGTCACCCACCCCGGAATCGATACTGGAGCCGAGACCCCCGCCTCCTCGGTCGATCCATTTACAATTAGCTGCACACGCCTTCACAGTCGAAACGGTGGGTTTTCGCATATCCGATCAGGGTGATTCATGGCAACGCTGCGGCGTGTGGGATTCTGATTTAGAGAGACGGAGGCAGTGTGTTCTGCATTTCAAGCAGGACGTGTTGGTGTTTTTATGCTGCAGAGTCAACAGGCAGGGGAGACGGAGGGTCAGCCGCATGCCTTCATTAAGCCAGCCTGATTTATACTTTTGCGCGCCTGTCACGCCGGTGTCACTGGCACACTGAAAGGAGATGAGTCCATGACTCGTAGCTGCTATTTTCAGCATGCGC
>NC_137865.1:12944814-13052314 GCF_963924005.1 Protomyctophum bolini
TGGGAGGGAGGGCTTAATTGAAAGGTCTTACATTGAATACTTTAACAATCTCGCTCTACAATTTATAGTGTGTGTGGAGAAATGTTTCCTTGATGGTGGAAAGGCATATGGTTCCTCGGGTGGGATGTAGAGACATGTTTCCTTTAAAGTGGAAGGCATGGATTTCATATCACACACCACCATATGCACTCCTGTAACTTTCACCGGCAAAATATTATTTTAGTTCCCAAATTAATGTTTTAAAATCATTCATGTTTTTAAAACATGTTTATAATAAATTAAATGGATTAGTTCCATCACAGCCCTATACATTGTCGTTGTATTTTCAGGAGACACAGTGCAAAGATGTCTGCCTGTTTCTGGGTTCAAGTTGCTATTTCACCCATTCAGGGCGGAAACCCCTTTTGGTGTTTTAAGCATTATGTTATACTTTAGCTATTGAAAAATAGCAGATCTACAAGCTCATAGCACGGCACAGAGTGCCGCGCTACGAGCTTGTAGGTCTGCTATGTTTTTTAAATCGTGAAAATGTGGCGCACATCTTTGAATATATATTCTTTCAGAGCCAATGTTTTTACCTCAACTCTTTGCTTCTGAGGGATTCCTGGAATAACATATTTTCAGATGGGTCTCGGTGGCCAATTACTATATCATTTTTGGGGTCCTTGACATGAAATATTGAGCACCACAGATATAGAAACAGTTATTTCAGAAAATGATTTTTTTTCCCGACGTCAGGCCTAAATGGTAAAGAGATTAGTTTTGTGTTACAATATGATTTATGCCTACTGAGTTGTGTCTACATAACACAAGGAAGTGGTAAACCACCCTGTTTGGTGGTTGAAAGGGCACGACTAATGAATGAACAGCTTACAGCTGTAGTAGAAGAGAGGAGAGATAGATGGAGCGATTGAAGGAGTTTAGATAGATTCCCTTGACTGTATCGTTCGTCTATGAACTGCAATAACACTGTGTTTGCTCGTTTGCAAAATGATGTCTGCAAATTATGGATTTTATTGTTGTAAATGTCTCCTTGTTTGTTTCGCTTCTTGCGAGATGTGTTACAGTACCATGACGCCTGCCAAGTTCCAACACAACGCTCACATGCACGCACAAACACACACATGCACACACACAAACACACAGACACCATCGCACCACCCACGCGCTGCTCGTAAACAAACTGCCACATTCATCTCCCGACTGTGCCACAGAGGAGTTGAGGAATTGGTCTGGTGTTACATTTATAGACCTTCCCAGCTTCACAGTTTCTTATTAGTCAGTTTAGAATGAAGACCTCCGGTATAACGCGCTGCTATAGTACACAGTTCCGATCACGTTTTTTTGCTCCCGATCCGATTCTGATCATTTGATTTTGAGACCGATACCGATCTTTGCGGTTCCAATCTTTATATTTATTTTTTATATAACACTTATGCCATATCACAATAGCAAATATCTAATGTATGTCACTCTAGTGTATAGTCTGTTGTGTTGCCTTTCAATTATTGAAAGGCAAAATGGTCATTGTGGGTTTTTTTTCTTGAAAGCATGGAATCATAGCAAGGACTAATGTTCTTCAGCTTATGGAACTGAAGTAAAGTTAAAACTCTTAAAGAGTATCTCTCTCATCCAGAGAGAGTACTACAGACACCTATGCCATCATGCATTTCCTTTGTTTTCATAATGGGTGTCTTTCACGCCTCTGAGTGTGACTAGTCTTTGTTTGAGGATCTCTGACCGGGACCAGAAGGAAAACAACTAGCATAAACACAACAGTTTTTACAAAATCTCATTGCTTTCTTTGAGATTTACATTGGACAATTAAAAATCTGATCTTTTCTCCCCGATCCGATCACCCGTTCCGATCGGGACAACCCTATCATGCATGTCTTCATCCATTTGTATTTCCGAGAATTGTGATACAGTTAAAAGGAACTCGAACATACTATTCTGGTTATGTTGATCTACGCCAGAAGACAAACTATCGATCGTTAAAATGGAACATGCTGTACAGTATAATAACCTGCATACACTATGAACAGAGGCCTGAAGTGGTCAGATGGGTGGGCCGCCAACAACTTTGAGATGTTCAAGTGGGCCTCTGGGAACCACTGCTCTACTTTGTTTAGCAGGTAGGTAGAGGGTCCCCTAAGCGTGTAGATCTGCCATTTTCACAGAAAGTTTGCTATAGAGTGTCGCAGTCCCGCCCCCTTTCATGACTACGCCAGGCCCAGGAATTAATTCCCAATGCATTTTCCCCATAGACATTTCAAAAAGTATTTATTTAAAGACGTTTACGCCGCGGACAAAGCCAACTCGAGTCGTGACAAATCATGACAACAAACACAATATTTTGGACCAAACAAATAATTACAAAAAAATTATTTGTTTGGCCCAAAACATTGTGTTTATTGTCATGATTTGTCACGAGAAGAGTTGGCTTTGTCCGCGGCGTAAACGTCTTTAAATAAATACTTTTTGAAAATGAACGGGGAATTATTTTCCGGGTCTCTCGAGGGAGCGGGACTGCGACACTAGCTTTGACTGTTAGGCTGAGTAAACAAAAAAAAAAAAAAAATGATTTTCAACACCGTTGGCTTATATGCCCATGGTCAATGCTTAGAATAGGTATGCCAGGGTTGAAGTGGTTAAACTGACTTACTAATTAGGTCTACTGTGACTACACAGTCACTTTGTGGTTGAACAGCAGCCATGCCAACAAAAAGCTGCCATATGCCAGTCCCCTACCACCACGCCAGAGGACATTCCTGACTCACTGCTTTAATTCTCTTGATGTTCTCACAGTCACGCTCTGTGTGCTTCAGTTCATGAATTTTAACATAATAAGGTATACAGAACCTGTATTCCTCTTTATTATAAAACTTAGGGATGCACCGGTATTTAGATGTTGGACCATATTTATGTGGTAAATTATCGGTCTAGTCTATGGATGCAATTGACATTTAAAGGAAAATTATGTTTTAAGGAATTGTAATTGCTGTTTTATCTCTTTGCAATAGTTTGAAACGCGTCTACATCTTTGACTCCTAAACAGCGATAGAAGATCAAAGCACTCGCTGGCTGCTGATCAGTAGAGAACTCCATGACCTCTGTTAGAGCTGTGTGTGTGAAGCCTCTGTGTGGTTGCATGGATCCTCGGCTGAGCAGAAGAGCATTTTAATGAGTTCCACACAGAAAACCATCTCCTTTATACGACTCGGCCAGCGCACACACACACACACACACACACACACACACACACACACACACACACACACACACACACACACACACACACAGACACACACATCGAGCATGCACCACTTGGACTTGTATGTACTGTATGCACGTACTACACACACGCACGCACTTCAGTGAAATGTGTAGCCCCAAATTAGCTACCATGGGAGCGAGAAGCGGTAATGAAATATGACTTTGTACAGAGTTCTAACAACAAGAATCATTAGGGCTACACATTTCTCTGCACCGGTGCCATCCGTTTTCCAATGCTCAAAATCCTCCCACTCTGTCTCTGAGCTAAGGTATTTCTTCACATGCATCTCCTCATTAACTGGACCCGTTGTGGAGCTCAGTTTAGACTATGAACGCTAAGTCATTATTGTGTAGACCCTCCCTGGAAGGCATGATTCTACCAACGCAAAATTGTCCTCAAATTACCCGGCCAGGTGCTCCCCATCCCAGTATACTACTTTGCCAGTGTTCCAAAAATCCACTGTGTGGAGCATGAGGAATGTTCAACCCATGCTGATGACATGGCAGGTCTTCGTTCTGTGCTTCCTGGCCTCCAGGGAGAGTTGGTTCTAGTTCCCTGAAGCATGAATGGTCTGGATTTAGAAATAGGCTTTTAGAAAATCTACGTCGCATTTAGAAATGTAGGCTCCTTAATTTGATCTGATTGTTGCGTATCTTGTAACTGACTTGGTTGAGTGCGGATAAGTGTGTCACTTAATTCCTCATTTAGTGGCATTCCTCTAGTCTAAAACCTTGTTCAGACCAAAGATTTGTGCCGAGACAAAGGCATTTTAGAACGTTGCAGAGATAAATTGCAGCGGCCTGAAATTGCCCCCTTGGCTGATGCTGGCTGATTGAGCCTCATGAGATTTGACTTGCCAAATCCCAAGTGACATGTTTCAGAACATAATACATAACGTACATACACCATATAATTATGATTATCTAGAGTAGACCACTGTTTCCCAAACAATGGGCCATGTTTATGGGTCCCTTTCATTTTTGTTTCCTTGCATTTATTTTTTAATGGTTATTTTTTCAAAAAACTTTTTAGTGACGTTTGTGATGTATTTTTAGTAATCTACGAAATTCCATAAATTAGAAAACAAATGTTTAAGAAGTAAACTGACAATAGTTGATCTGCAAGCTCACAATGTGGCACGAAGCAGTGGGTTGTGAGCTTGTAGATCTGCTCTTTACACTAGTTTAAACTTTATACATTTATTATTTGAGTCTTGAGCTAAAAAGTTTGGGTAGACTGTAGACTGTTCTCGCAACTGTTACGTGCCATATCCCGCAGCGATACGCTTCTGAAAGCAGAGCAGGTCCCAAACGGCATCACACACAGAGTTTAGCAAAACAATACAACACATTGATATATTCTTTCAGGAGATTTGTTCTGCCTTCATATACAGTGGAGAGAGAGGGAGTGACATGCAGGGAAGGAATCGAACATGGGACTCGCTGTGTGGTACGTGCCACACACTTTGATATCATACCGTACCGTCAGATGTTTCACGCACACTTTATAATTTTTGTTCTCATACCTGGGAGGGCCTGACCTGTCAGCTGTTTATAGTAGCCTATATCCTAGTTGAGAGAGAGTGTATGTTGGATACTTGGGGCTATCTCTTGCGCCATCCCTAAACTTATTTGCCATTTTTTTACTATTTTAAGAAACCTTTTAAAATAGTTCGAATAGCTGATCTACAAGCTCACAACGTGTAGATGACTAGATGTAGATCGGCTAGTTGAACTATTTAAAAATGATGGGATAAGGGATAAGGATGAAGATGGAGCCCTTGGATTATACTTTAGCCCTCAGTACTTGGTATTCTCTTTTTTCAGAAGTTCTGCTCAGAAAAGGGTAGGGTTCAAGGATATGGCAGCCTCCCTGTAGTAACTCTGAGGAGCCCCTAGGGGCCCCTGACGCCCTGTTGAGTTGAACACTGCTGGTGTAGAGCAGGGGTTCTCAATGTTTTTGGCTGTGGACCCCCGGAAATGCTTTGGCCATGTCTCGAGACCCCCGCCCCGCCCCCCTCCCCACCACCAATACAAACTGACTGCAATAATAGAGAAAATATAAAATAAATTAATACTGAAATATATAATCTTTAAGGAAAGTTTATGCATGCACCTGCACGTATGTATGTAAACTCTTAATTTCCATTTTCCAGCCATTCAGTTGCAAAAGAATAATAATAATTTGGGGACCCCCCCAAAGTAATTTGGCGACCCCCCCCCCCCCCCCAGGGGTCATGACCCACGGGTTGAGAACCCCTGGTGTAGATGTAGAGCTCAAAGACCTATAACCTCCCTGCATGTGTAATGGAGCGTTCCGCAAGGCAATCCTCACAAAGTGTAAGTCATCAAAACAACGTTCACCAAAACAAATGTTTTCAGTCCCGAAGCCGAGAAAGCTGACACCGACAATTAGCTGCATTTAAACAGCATATGTCTGTGTTAATGTAGAAAAAAAGTGATGTGTTGTGATGAAACACATAATTTGCCTGCAGGGCGGTATAGTGGAGCTGCACACTGCAGTGTTTCAGGTCAGTAGCTCAAACAGCTAGCGGTTCTGCTCACACCCCAGCATGACTCATCTCTACAGTCACATGGGCAGCATAGCAAACAGGCCCGGCTCGCCTCTGACGCCCAGTGGTGCATGTGCAGAGTAACTAAGTACCGTACTTGAGCTGTAGAGTTGTTTCCTACTTTACTGTCTGGAGCGTCTCCAAATGTCAGTATACCCGCGATCTCAGAGGCAAAATATTAAACTTTTTACTCCACTATAATTATTTGAAAACTTTATTTACTTTGCAGATCCAATTATGATATGCTCAAACTATAGCACACCAGGGTTTAATGCACCGGTGGTTAATTTGTCCCCAACAGCCTGCAATAGGCGTTAATAAAGAGGCGTGTGTGTGTGTGTGTGGACACTGCACTGTGCTGCGACTAATGTGTTGGGTTGTGTGTGCGTGCGTGCCTGTGTGCCTGTGTGTGTGCGTGCGTGCGTTTGTGAGATGGCGTCGGGACAACATCTGGTCTCGCCGTCGGAACCCTATACACCTTGTTGTTGCGCCAAGTGGCTCCGTCCTCATCCTCTTCCTCTTCCTCCCCTACAGTAGCTGCACTCTGCCTGGATTACAGGCCCGGTCCTGGAGCCCATCTGGCCGGTGTCAGCTTACATTTAAGCCTCAGCCATTTCACAGGGACGGGCCTGCAATCCCAGCAAGGCAGCTTACAGCCTCCCCCGGTGACAGACAGACACACACACACACACACACACACACACACACACACACACACACACACACACACACACGTATTACTACACTTATGAGGACATCAACATTTTAGGACAGTGATTGTATGAACGTCTTCTTTTTTATTTATGTTTTACCCTAAACCTAAAGCCAAAAAAAAGCAGATCTACAAGCCCATGACACATAGTGTCTATAACTCTAACCCCTAAACTTGACCTGCAGATGCCTAACCCAATCATAGGGGTGGCTCAGGAGGTAGAGTAGCCCTCTTAGAATCTGAAGGTTCCAGGTTCGATTCACGGCTCCTCTTGAAAAGGTGTCAAAGTGTCCTTGAGCAAGACACTGAACTGAACGCCTAAATGAGCAGGTTGGTGCCTTGCATGGTTTCCGCCGTCATCGCTGTGTGAATGTGAGGTACAGCTTTGGAGAAAAGCAATGCAATAAAGGCAATGCATTTTAAATTGTAGTTGTGTATGGTCATGTACCCCGAATATGTTCCTCGAATATGTTCTATGTGTACATGTACTAAATAGTAAATAGTGTGTACATATACATGCAGTTTCCATACAAGTATGTGCCTGTAGGTTCACAGTGCTCAGTTCTCTATATATAGTATATCATTGAACACTGATGAACTGAGGAGTTATCACCCACACAGATGTATATCGTTGAACACTGATGAACTGAGGAGTTATCACCCACACAGATGTATATCGTTGAACACTGATGAACTGAGGAGTTATCACCCACACAGATGTATGTGTCTCGCGGGCCCTGGCGTTTCTCGAGTGCGAAGTATGATTGGTCAAAGTGAACAATGGTCTGGGCGAGGCTTTGAAGACCCCCAAGGTCCAAAAAGGAATTTAACAGAAGCAATATAGCAAAAGATAGTGCAGAGAGAGTGAGAGCAACAACTACTATCTGGTAAGATGGATTTGCAGCATATGCCTCATACTTATTCTATCTATATATATGCTGTGCTGTTTCAATGCGTTTAGAAATACTAAGTAAAGAGATTGTTGTTTTACAATATATGTTCTGGGTGTCTGAAACATTGTGCCTGTGTGATACTGTGTTCCACTACACTGAGCAGATAGCTGCCTAAATGTGCAAGTACGCAAAACCCAACCTGGATGTTCCCCTAACTCTAACATTCAATCGTTTATTTTAATTTTTTGTATTGTTTGTTTATTTGCTTGTTTTGTTTTTGTATGCACAAAACAACCATTTATCTTGTGAGGGCCAGGAAATTAAGGTCCTCACAAGTTCTACTATAATTGTGGGGACATTTTGGCTCTCACAAGTAAAGTAAGTGTGTACTGTGTACTGTGTGTGTGTGTGTGTGTGTGTGTGTGTGTGTGTGTGTGAGACTGCGTGTGTGAGTGTGCGTTTGTGTGTGGTGACCTTGCCAGAGTAATACAATAGCCCGGTGGTCGTGGAGCGGATAAGTTTAAAGGTCATGCTAGCAGAGTGCTATAATGAGGGATTTACGGTTGGAGTTACATTCGCAGTGGAAAAAAGCTGTCAGAACAGCCAGCGGCAACTTTGTGCTTAACAGAGAATTGCATTGTTAAGTCTTCACTGGGAAGAGAACATGCTGATGGCTCACCCACTTAATCCATGTAGCACATTCAGCCACAGGCATGAGATATGGCTTTCTGAACCTGGCACACATTATGACCCGTTGTGTCACATGTTCGCCCAGCTGTCCAAATCAGTGTTTCCCAAACATTGTCTTTTATGGCTTGTGAGGAAATAGCGAAAAAATAGCAGACATGCTCACAATGCAAGACGTTATGAGCTTGAAAATACTGTAGGCTGTTTTCACTATTAAAAGTTTTGTAAAGTTTGGGTCCCTGTATAACCATTAACCGCCCAAAATATACCCCTGGCCAAATGGTGTCAGCTTTCTCAATGTGCGTGCGCGTGTGCTTGCGCGCATGCGTGCGTCTGTGTGTGTGTGTGTGTGTGTGCGTGCATGCGTGCGTGTGTGTTTGCACTCATATGCCAGCAATATATGCAAATTGTTCCAGAATCGACCATCAACATCATGCAAATGCAATACTAATGCAAACAGAACAGGGGAGGCGGGGAGAGCCTGTGTGTGTGTGTGTGTGTGTGTGTGTGTGTGTGTGTGTGTGTGTGTGTGTGTGTGTGTGTGTGTGTGTGTGTGTGTGTGTGTGTGTGTGTGTGTGTGTGTGTGTGTGTGTGTGTGTGTGTGTGTGTGTGTGTGTGTGTGTGTGTGTGTGTGTGTGTGTGTGTGTGTGTGTGTGTGTGTGTGTGTGTGTGTGTGTGTGTGTGTGTGCAGAAGGATGGTGTAACCCACACACCTCTCCCAGATCATCCCAGGAGAGGAGCTGACGAGGCAGTTTGGAGGCTGCGAGGCATCAGGGTCCCATGGGGCTTTTCAACACGTTTGTGCTGCTGCTGCAGATAGACACATAGGCTACTGTAGATGGATGGATGGATGGATGGATAGGTAGATCGATAGATAGATAGGTGGATAGATAGATAGGTGGATGGATGGATAGGTGGACGGATGGGTATTGAGGTGGATAAACTGGCATCAGCATTTGTCGACTGGGATTCCCCTCTCCTGCGGCTCTCTCTGGAGGCTTGCAGGTATTTAAGCAGGGCTCAGCGTCGATACGCTGTGACAGGTGGTCAAACCAGTGGCTATAATATGGCTTTCTCTTCATCAGGTATATAAGTCTTCCCTGATAGCCTTATTATTCCTCCTCCTTGCTCCTCGTCGTTTTGTTTTGCAGAGCTTATAGTGATGTTACAGCAAGGTGAACTCGATTTGGACTCGATCTCTTCCAGAAGGAGAAAAGTATATACGTTTGCCTGTGGCATAGGGCTGGCCTGTATATGTCTGTTAATTCAATATCTTTATGAGAGAGAAGATATCGGCTGGGATTTTGGACTTCATAACATCGAGTTATGACATACACGTAAGTGTTGTCTTGTCCTTAGTTCACCCCCCAAAAATACTCATTTTGATCAATTACACACCATATGAAGCCTTGAATTCATTGAGTTCTTTTTGTTTTGGTCGCATTCCTAAGACAATAATTGGATAACTGGGGGAATCTCTGGTAGAAAATAATTATCTTTCTGTTTTGTTTTGTTTTGTGTTCCACAGTAATAGTCCTCTCATTGTATACAAGCTGTTCTAGATAGCACAATATTTTCTCCAGTAAACAATTTTTTGGGGGGATGAAAATACATTGTACTTCTCTGTAGAAGAAATGTCTTCTGTGTGAGATCACTGTGGACTGTAGCTACTTTATTTACAGAGTTGACACCCTGGAGCATATCTATGAGTAGCCTATGTCTCCAGGGTCCCGGTCCCAGCCTCAGAAACAGACTGGCTCGCAGCCAATCTGTTTACATCACAACATGTATAACTGCGTATCGTGCTAGCCGGCTAACGTTAGCTAGCTTAAGGCACATGTCACTATGTGTCAAGTACAGTAGCATGTGCTGTGGAGACAGGAGATAACCTATTCTGTCCAGTGCAGCTTGTCAAGCCGGGCCGTCGGCCGCTCAGTGCGTCGGCCGCTCAGTGCGGGCACTTGCACTTGCCTAACGGCTCGGCCGGGCACGCCTGCCCTGTTGTCAAAGTGACATGATAAAAACCACAGTGATAGGTGTGTGGGAACTGGGGGACATAATATCATAGGACCATGTACTGTACGTCCCCACGTCAGGGTTGAAAGGTTTTGCAAGAGAAACAAGCGGCCGGCCATATACTGTACATTGGCTATTTGAAAATAGCAGATCTACAAGCTTAATAATAATAATAATAATAAGGATAATAATAATGCCATCATACATTACATGTAGATTCATTCAAAGTGGCCCATCATCCATCCAGCCATTCCTGGTTTGGTCAATTTAACAGCTACTGCTGCTGTGAGAGAGAGAGAGAGAGAGAGAGAGAGAGAGAGAGAGATAGATATGTAGGCCTGTGTTCTATCTGCTTTCAGCCTCAATTAATAGTGCTTCTCTGTGGGGCAAAAACAGACACCCTGATTGGAGTGAAGAATTGCATTAAGAGCCATGTGCCTGCGAGCGAATGATAACAGTGGATCATTAACAAAACGCAGCCATAAATGTTTAACCATAGCTAGCATTTTTCATATTAATGTGTCCTCCCCTTCCCCTGTGTCTTCACACATTTGCCAGTTGTGATTTTAAACTAGGGGAGCCATATGCAATATAACTTCCTCAGTGTTACTTTAACTTTGAGAGTACAGTATGCACTTGTACAGTATCCACTGTGAGATCTCAATCAATAGAAATACTCAAGTCAACTAAAAAGTACCTCAACGTAAGTACAGTAGTCATTAAGTAAATGCACTACTTTCATGGGTAGTCTCTGTCTGTCTGGGATTAGGACTTAATCACAGTCTTGACTGGGTGTCAGTGTCACTGTTAATGGACTTAGACTTAATCAGTGCTAGCAGGTTGCCCCATACTCACCCCACAGCGAGCCTGCTTGTGCCGTGCCGTGCCGTGCCCCAGTCAATAGTAAAAAAACCAACATATACAGTAAGGGTGCGCATTTCTAAAGTGATCATTTAAGGACTTTTTGTAATACCTCTAAAATGAAAAAAAAGATATAATAATAATAATAATAATAATGCCTCGCATTGCGAGGCGTTGTGAGCTTGTATTTCAGCTGTTTTCACAATATTTAACCGTAGAACCAAGTAAAACCAAATTTAATGTCTACAAGTGCTTGTCACGGTGGGGGGAGTCCTGGACCCATCCAGTTAAATTATCATTATTTTGATGTGTCATGGCCTGGAACGTTTGGTGTTGATATTTAGTCCTCTGTTGATACAGTACATCCCAGCATTACCTGTCTGTCTCAGAGATAAGACAAAATGTTATTGATGACCGGGAAGAAATTAGGTCAAAGAACCAACAAGGGATAAGATCACAATTCAAAGAGGTAACCTATTGCAGAAAATATGATAAAACAGTGCAACTGTGATTTGAGGTGTATTCTCAGGAGATTATCAGTACGATCAGTTATTTGGTGAGCTTTAAGATCTGCGATTTTCAGCAAAAATGTTGGTGCAGAGGGGAAAGAAGGCCCAGTATAATAGGCCATTGAGAGACTCTGCTCAACAGAGTGTACATGGGGTTTAAGTGGTTGGATTACCAATATGCCCAGGGCTTCACTTACAGTAGTTACTGTGGGCTATCATATCATATATCACTGCTGTCAGGTGGAAACCTTGTATGTCCAAAATAATTTGTATTCAGGAAATGGAAAGAAATGTGCTGTGTTCCAATGGGTCCAATGCAGTTGTTATTTAGTCATTGTTTGATGAAGTAGGCAGGAAAAATAATACATATATGGAGATATGAGGGTTCCACCCGACGGTGACGATGTCATATACATACCTATCATGTGAAAGTGCATTGCGTTGAGAAAGCAAAGGCATCTCCCAGCCAGGCAGGCTATAGGGCTTCCATCAACATAGGTTAAAGGGAACGGTCGTGGGAGAATGAGAGCATATGACAGCAGATTGGAAGCACCATGAAGCACAGAGTGGCAGCCAAGCATGCCTTAGATCTGGGGTGTGTGATCTCCGAGACGGGGCAGTCATCTCGGGGTTGATTTGATACGGCGTTTGGCTTGATTACCGATGTTATCGTCAAATCCCCTCATTTGACCTCTGACCCCGGAGGGAATCAAATGTAAAAATTGAGTGACAGAGCGGGGAGAAATGACCCTATGAAACCCCCCCCCCCACCGATTCTTCTGGTGAATTTTATGTCCAGTTAGCCCAGTGCTCCCCAGATAAGGACGAGAGATAACGCGCAAGCGACCCAGAATGGCTTTGCACACGTCGCTCCTTAATTAAGTGTTCGCCATAACAATATTGATTTTTTTCCCTCTCCTCTGGCCTTTTTGCAGTCCCTTTCTGTCACATGCCACGCGGCCTATTAAAGCTACTGAAGCGAGAAACTGCACTTTATCTTTTTGCACAAACATTCTCCACCACACGCCATGATGCAGAGGGAGGGTCAGTGAGGATAGTTAGCCGTTGACCTTGAGAGACAGGACAGGTTCAGCTGCTTAGCACGCTGGGGAATTCTGGACAAGTTGACTGACAGCGGGGATCTTTAATTGACAGGTGTCACTGTCACTGTCACCGAGCGACATGCATGTCTCGGGCGGTTTGTGAGAACGTGGTGTACTGTATATAGTACAACACTGTGTGATGAGGTTTTCTATTACCATGCAACGCTTATTTTAGACTGTTAATAATGATAATAATAATAATATGCAGTACACTAGTACAGGGTCAAAATGGGCCGATAACAATAGGCTATATTACATTATCATATATTATATTTATATTGAGCTCATTGCTGAATTGTTTTCATTTTCATTTTCAAAGCCATTAAGAGTCACATTATTATTGTATCAATATCGCAATGACCGATCAATATTGGTCAATATCGGTGAAAAAATATCAGAATAATTTCTATATCGATATTGCGAAATATCGGCCAATATCGATATGCTCTACCGATAGTATCATGCATCGCTACTTAATGACATGCCCAAAATAGGGATGGCAGGGTTAAGGCGGTTAATGTCCTTTTTGGTGAACCATATTGTATTTTTAGGATCAGCATATTTGCCAATCAGCAGAGCAGCTGTGCAGGGATGCACCTTTGTGACTCATGGTGTGCTGCATAGTGACACACAAGGTGTCTGGTGACAGCTGAACCTCATTTCTAGTGTAATGAGAACAGCTGGACAATGCAGACTATAGTTTACACATGACTCTACCTGCAAAGTTCAGCAATGGCTGCCTTTTTTTCTGTCAACCTTTTTTTTGTACTTGAAGTTTACTTGTGAAACTCTGAGTGGACACACCACTCAGAGGTTAATGCAACAAAATAAAACAGGACACCACAAGTCCATTGCAAGCTTGCACGCCTAAGAAACAGAGCAGCTTGTTGCAGAATCTTCTGTCTTGATGTTGCCAGGCCGGTCTGCCTTCAACCAGGGGTGGTTCTAGCCTGCACCACTAGGGTGGGCTGGTAGAATACATGGGGGCACAGGCGGAAACATTTTGGGGAGTCAAATCCCTCCAAACTCCCGAAATGCACAGAGAACTATGCTATCATCATATCAGTTTATCTGTGTTGTGGTCTGAACTCTTCTCTGTTGTGCACATTTTTTCCGTCACAGTCTCTCCCTCCACCTCGCTATAGTCACTACCGACTACCGAGAGACACTCCTTTTGCGTTGTGTTCAGGTGGGTCTAAAAATGTTGCCCACCCAATCAGAAATGATAAATTGTACTGATATTTTGTTATATATATTCCCCATAACTTTTTGTTGGGTGGGCAGGACGCACTTTTGCCCCCTCTAGAACCGGCCTTGCCTTCAACTCACCTGGATGGACAGAGAGAGAAAAGCCACAGTTACAGTTTCAAGCATTTACCTGCTTCAAAAAGACACACAGGCAGACACAAAGTTAGTGTGTTCAGCTGTGCAATGCGCACACAATCACATCTGGTGTGGCCACAACTGTGGGAGGGGGAGAGGCATGGTGAATATCTGCTCACAAAGAATATGTTGATTAATGCTAATGCATGCTAATGCAACTTTCCTGAGACAGCTGAACTTCAGATACACCTGCAGTTGCATCCCTAACTGATTATATACTGTGTTATATTTTTATATACGATAATAATAGAGTGTACAATTTAACCTTACGGATTCATTTAGTTTAATTTTACGTTCTCAAAAGTATTGTTAAACATCTGCATTACTTAATTTACAAGAAGTCTACACAATTAGAGAATGTAGAAAGGATTGTTATTTTTGATTATTTTTTGCCTGTTATATGTCCTATGGCCACATCAATACAGCATGGAATTGTGGACAAAATGGTATCCAACAATACCAAAATGGTGGTCTTTGGCTCAAATGCCAAATTAATGTTGGACCTTGATATGAAAAAGGTTAAGGTCATTTTTAACCTTATGTATGTATATATATATATATATATATATATATATATATATATATATATATACAGTACATACAGTTCCTAAAGAAGTGTAGTGTCAACTTTCAAGTTCAACATAATAATTGACAGTTGACATAACAATTCAGTCGAGATCCTATGAGTGTCAATCAGAGGGTTAAATAGTAAAGATACTGACCCAAACAAGGCAAAACAAGACCAAACAGCTGAAAAAGATAAGAGAAAGATTGGTGCAAGAAGTCAAAGGCAAGTCTCCACACAACGGTGAGCGATCAAATATAAAAAGCACACCTGTGTGAAGTGAGGGCCCCTCTTATTGTCGTACATCATCATGCCGTAACATGTCGACTTGCTCAGACACATATGACGAAAATTCATTTCATAGCATTTCATGTTTGTGTTAGGACAGAAATCTACACTATAGCTGAACATAGGAGGGGATAGTGCCCCTCAATAAAGAGAAGTTCACCTGTGCGTTTTGAACAGAGAACGAAAGAGAGACTTTGTTCTTCCATTTTAACAGCCTATCAAACTGCGCGTCGTAAAGTCCATGTTAATTTTCACCCATTTGCTTTCTGCAGCATATCTGTTCGCTCAGCGTTGCAAAGCACATGGTGATTTACACTCCATGATTCACTCCAATATATAACTCATGCCGGCATAGTCCTTTTTACATAAAGAAACGTGGAGTGGCAGCGCAACATTTCTGCAGGGATGAAAATCAATTGTAATTATATTGTTAATGGGGGGTGGAGCAGAGGTGGTTGAGGTCGGGGTTGCATTGGAGTGGGAGACAGATGGTGCAGAAATTAGATAGTGTTTGTTTAGTCGCTCCTACAAGGGCTGCATATCTGTCTGTCTGTCTGTCTGTCTGTCTGTCTCTGTGTGTCCACTTCCCGGACTGTGCGGCGGGGTCTATATATGTCACGCTGAACACCATCACTCTTCCAAGCCCCTCCACCCAACACGCACGTGCACGCACGCACGAACACACAGCTACACATAAACACTCACACACCTACAGAACATGCAAACACAGCACACACACACGCACACACTTCTACAGTATGACATGCAAACTCACTCTCACCCACAGACACACACACACACACACACACACTCAGACACACACACGGAAGCACATAAGCACACTCTGAACCACACACGCAAATACACGCATGCAAATACACGTACGCACGCAAATACACACACGCAAATGCACACACACACACACACACACACACACACACCCTAACTCCATTACTGCTAATTGGCCCGCTCAGGTTGCATTTAAACACCTAAAACACATTGTATCACTGTATCATAAGGTTGAGTGTGAGCTCTGTGGCTGCAGAGCCTGCATGAGAAAAGGAGGAGAAATGGCTGCGATAGTCATGTGATCTCGCTGTAGACGTGCCCGTCTCCCTGCGCACCTTCCCTGCCTGTCTGTCTGAACCCTCTATCTGTCTGCGGTGACACGGCGCCAGATTGGATCAGCCTCTGAAAAATGCGAACTCCCCCTCGTCTCTGTTTGAGGGGAGCGCCATTTCATATGAAGAGAGATGATGCCGTGCGCGGGGTGATTGATCAGTGGTGGGGGGGGGCGACGGGAATATATGTGTGCCCCGTGTGGGGGAATTGAAGTGTGTGCAAGCCGTGACTGACACAGAGTGAAAGCCAACACCAGGCAGGTTATTAGGATTCTTTGGCCTGTGATGCTGTGATTCATCAGCAGGGTAGGCTACAGTATAGCTACCGTGCCTACAAGCGTATTCTCATATACACATTGTATATACACAATATCTCATGCAGCATATCAGCCCTTATTAATGTGTTTTATTCTTTATTATAGTATCACGCTGTGTTGTGTTGTATCGCGTTTGGCAAAGAGAACCTTGTGTCGAAGACATTTTTAATCTAGTATAAACCTCTGGGGATGTACTGTCAATTACGTAACCTATATATAGGGTTTAGGTGGTTAATCACGTACACATTTATTTTATGTTGAATGTTATGAAGTTCAACCGAGGTTGAACTTTTATACTGCCATAAAAAGCCCTGTCTTTCGACAAAATATCTTTGTACCTCCCAGCACTCTCCATTATGCGCGCACATACCTTATTCCTCCCCGTAACCTCCCAGCAGCTGGGAGGTACAGTACAAAGCATTACAACTTAGGCATTTACTGTAGCAGACTCTCTTATCCAGAGTGACTTTAAAAATTCAGAGTTGCACGGCATGACCTCGGTGCGAGGGCTCAGAGTGCCATTACAAATAAGCGCTTCAAAGTATGTATGATGTTGCACTTACAAATCCCTCTGGATAATACCGTGATAAATGTCTGGATTGTAAATTGCATATAATTGTACATTTTGTTGACGTCAAACATAAACAACCTATCATGTACATAACAGACAGACATAAATTAACCCATTT
This sequence comes from Protomyctophum bolini, assembly GCF_963924005.1. Taxonomy (NCBI): domain Eukaryota; kingdom Metazoa; phylum Chordata; class Actinopteri; order Myctophiformes; family Myctophidae; genus Protomyctophum; species Protomyctophum bolini. The sequence continues at coordinate 12,961,808 of NC_137865.1, forward strand.
TGGGCGGGAACGCCTTTTGTGTTATAATGTTATCATTTAGCTATTGAAAAATAGCAGATCTACAAGCTCATAGCGCGCCACTCGGTGGCGTGCTATGAACTTGTAGGTCTGCTATTTTTTTTTAATCGTTAAAATGTGCCTTTTTTTCGACGTCAGGCCTGAATGGGTTAAATATAGTGCGGCTTAGCTGCGAGAACTACATCGATATGATGTGAAATGATACGGAATCGGTGCTGATGCCTTTGCACCTGCAGCTTCCTTGCAGCCATCAGCCCTTCCCATCAGTTGAGCCATGGGGAGCCGCCCTGCGTCTGAGAAGCCCTTTGAAGCCGTGTGGAGCCACGTGAACGATGCAGAATTCAAACGTGTCAGCACTCTCCATTATGCGAGCGCATACCTTATTCTCCCCGTAACCTCCCACCCTCATTCATTCTGGCCGCGGCGGCATGAATATTGCAGAAGGGGCACTCATGCACTCCATTCTGTTTGGAACTGTGTCACACGCAGGATGGCAACACTTTACATTTTATCGCTCATGGGATTGCTGACTGAGTGAGGTGGAGTGGCAAATAGCCACCGTGCGTTAAGGGAGAGCAGTATTTTAATAAAAGAGAGCAGTATTTTAATAAAAGGGAGCAGTATTTTAATAAAAGAGAGCAGTATTTTAATAAAAGGCATCTGTCCAGTCCTACATTTCTGTCAGATATATAATATGACAAGCTAAGGCGTAGCTTGTCATATTAATATATCTGACAGAAAATGTAAGATTCGATAACAAAGTATATAGTACTATGTCAAACGCACTGTGTGCTTGAGTGATGCAAAATTGAAGACTCAATACTTCCACCACCTGATGCACGCACACACACACGCGTCCACCCGTGCGTGCACACACACAAGCAAAAACAAGCACGCTTCCTTCACACAGATAGAGATATACCAATAACGTTCACATGCGCTACGTTCAATAATGAGATAATGTGGCAGCAACATGAAAACAGAGCCTTTGTTTTAGTTGCTTTGTGTACTTATTTGGCACGCTGGAACATTTCAATCTTTTGAAATCTGCAGTGGATTATTATTCATTATATTGAAGGCTTTCTAATGGAACACTTTATTCTCTAAGGCATCTTGCCATACAGTGCAGTACACACACACACATGCCACCGCCAAGTTTAATTTCCTCGGTTTTAGTTCCGCCTTCAGTCTTGCATTGTCCGCTCTTCATGCGGAACAAATTATAACACGACTCTTAATTATCCGACAGCTTTGAAGTTCCAAGTTTTATTTCCATACCTGTCTATTTCAGTTCTCTCACTATACTCTCTTTTGTTATGTTTTTATTTCCCGGTTTCATTTTACTTGGCTAAATGTCTTTTCCTTCTGTCTGTGTGTCCGCAGGTAACCGTTGAAGATGGTGTCTGGGGAAGCGAACGGGCACAGCTTCTTAGTGGCGTGCTGGCAGCCCATCCTCATTCTGATGCTGGGTTCCGTGCTGTCGAGCTCGGCCACGGGCTGCCCATCCCGCTGCGACTGCAATGTCCAGGAGCGATCTGTGCTGTGCCACCGCAAGAAGCTCATGTCCGTGCCCGAGGGCATCCCACCAGAGACCCGCCTGCTGGACCTCAGTAAGAATCGGATACGCACCATCAACCCCGATGAGTTTGCGGCGTTTCCGAACCTGGAGGAGCTGGAGCTCAACGAGAACACCATCTCCAGCATCGAGCCCGGGGCCTTCAACAACCTGTACGGCCTGCGCGCGCTGGGCCTGCGGAGCAACAAGCTCAAGCTCATCCCGCTGGGCGTCTTCACGGGGCTGAGCAACCTGACGCGGCTGGACATCAGCGAGAACAAGATCGTCATCCTGCTGGACTACATGTTCCAGGACCTGTACAGCCTGCGCTCGCTGGAGGTGGGCGACAACGACCTGGTCTTCATCTCCCACCGGGCCTTCCACGGCCTGAGCAGCCTGGAGCACCTGAGCCTGGAGAAGTGCAACCTGTCCCAGGTGCCCACGGAGGCCTTCGCCCACCTCCACAGCCTGGTCACCCTGCGGCTGAGGCACCTCAACATCAACGTGGTGCGGGACTACTCCTTCAAGAGGCTGTACCGACTCAAGGTGCTGGAGATCGCCAACTGGCCGTATCTGGATACCATGACCCCCAACTGTCTGTACGGATTAAACCTGACGTCGCTCACCGTGGCCAACAGCAACCTCACCACCATCCCGTACGTGGCGCTGCGCCACCTGGTCTACCTGCGCTTTCTCAACCTCTCCTACAACCCCATCCACACCATCGAGGGGAACAAGCTCCACGACCTCCTCCGTCTGCAGGAGTTTCACCTGGTGGGCGGGAGGCTCGCCATGATCGAGCCGTACTCCTTCCGCGGCTTGAACTACCTGAAGATCCTCAACGTGTCGGGCAACTCTCTCAGCACGCTGGAGGAGTCGGCCTTCCACTCGGTGGGGAACCTGGAGACGCTGGCGCTGTACGACAACCCGCTGGCGTGCGACTGCCGCATGCTGTGGGTGTTCCGCCGGCGCTGGAGGCTCAACTTCAACCGGCAGCAGCCCACGTGCGCCTCGCCAGAGTTCGTCCAGGGGAAGGAGTTCAAGGACTTCCCGGACGTCCTGCAGCCCAACTACTTCACCTGCCGCAAGTCGCGGATCCGCGACCGCAAGGCCCAGCAGAAGTTTGTGGACGAGGGGGCGATCGTCCACTTCTCCTGCCAGGCGGACGGCGACCCGGCGCCCGTGATCATGTGGCTGTCGCCACAGAAGAAGTACATCACGTCCAAGACCATCGGCCGCGTCTCCGTGCTGCCCGACGGCACGCTGGAGGTCCGCTACGCCCAGATCCAGGACAACGGCACGTACTCCTGCGTCGCCAGCAACGCCGGCGGCAACGACACCGCCCTGGCGCACCTGCACGTCCACAGCTACTCCCCCGACTGGCCGCACCAGCCCAACAACAAGACGTTTGCCTTCATCTCCAACCAGCCGTCGGAGAACGGAATCGGGGGGACCGGCGGAAACGGCACGCGGGCCAACGCTCCGTTCCCGTTCGACATCAAGACACTGATCATCGCCACGACCATGGGCTTCATCTCCTTCCTGGGCGTGGTTCTGTTCTGCCTGGTTCTGCTCTTCCTCTGGAGCAGAGGGAAGGGCAACACCAAGCACAACATCGAGATCGAGTACGTGCCGCGCAAGTCGGACGCCGGGGTGAGCAGCAGCACCGCGGCGGACGCTCCGCGGAAGTTTAACATGAAAATGATTTAAGGTGGAAATCCCCTCCCGCTGTTGAGGATTTGACTTGCTACTTTTGAGACGTTTGAAAAGAGAAGAAGATAAAAAAGGATGAATGGAGAATTATAAAGACACAATTAAAAAGTATCCCTCTCTCTCACCTACAAACCTGTGGATCCCTGGTCTAGTGATGGTAGTTATCTGTTTTATTTTTGGGGTTTTTTCCCCCTGACTGAAGCACTGGGCATATGATGGGGAAAAAAAGAAAAGGGAAAAAAAACAACAACAAACAAACAAAAACAGAAAGCACAGTTGATGCGAACAGTTTCTACTAAGGCAGGTTTTGTTATTTTTCCTGTGGATTTATTTGGGGAACGTAATGACGAAAACACGTACGTCTCTGTTCCTAACAGCCAGAATGTAAGAGAGCGCAGATCATCATTTTGGCCATTGCTGAATGCTGTCTTTGTATTTTGTCTGTATTTTCTATTATTTTTATATATTTTTTTTATGTTGTTGTTTTTTTTTATACATTTCCCAGCATAGGTAATGTTTGTATTTAAAAGGGAAGACAGATATTTCTATAGGTTGGAGAGCACATTCAGGCAGTGTTGTGTGGTAACTTTTGTACTTGCCTTTCATTTAAATTGGGAGTGAGACACACCTGTGTGATGATATTGTGCTGTAGGCTACCATCCAGTCTGTTACACGCACAGCTCAACAGACGTCGGTCTTTGAAAATAGTTTTCTTTCCAAGAAATGTGTCGGTGTAACACAAGATATCGTGACGTAACGTAACATAGAAATATTTTGTTCCAAATGATTAGAACCAGATCACTGAATAGAGTGGAGGACATAGGCTACAGTAAATACTGTATCATTGATAGATTAAATGTCAAACTGATGAATGGAAATCCATATAACGGCCAAGAGAGAATATTGACCACTGCAACATAGGAGGGCTTCCCAAATGCCTGGTTTACACAGCTGATTCCAATTTCAAAAGCACAACGCTGATCAGCACAGATTTCACTAAGAACCATGTATTTCACATGGCACCATGTAACTACCATCTGTGCTATTACAATATGATCACCTACTCTAAGCACATGGATGATGGACGGATATCAAATCAAATCAAATCAAACTTTATTTATATAGCACATTTACCGAGGTCGAACCAAAGTGCTTCACATTACAGAGCATAATAACATACACAGAGGCAAACAGAAAGAAGGGAATAGAATATAGCATTATTTCAATGTGTAAGAGAGCAAAATGTAAAATACAATAAGCAGTACATGGGAACATCGTACATGGGTAGACTTAAATTAAATTGAATTAAAAGCGATAGAGTAAAAATTAGTCTTTAATACGGATTTGAAGTTGGATAGGGAGGAGGTTGGGCGTAGATGTGTCATCATCAGAGTTATCTCATGGACACCCACTTCCATCACATCAGAAAGCTCGGCATCTCATCCCAGAACTAGCTTTGCCCACAATTTAAACCACTATACAGTGCCATTGCTTTGACATAACCTCTAACTTTTGCACTATTTTTTTTTCTGGAGACCAAACATATGTAAATAAAGGAGACAATAGGTACAATACAATTTGACTTGGCATGTACAGTAGCCCAATATCTACTGACAGAATCAGCTTCATGCACGTTTAAGTTTCATACGTCAAGCCAATCATACTTCCTCAGCCCAGAGGATGATGGAGAGAATACATTTTTAATCCATGCCAAGAAAAATAAATCCCAAATTCAGCGCATGTATAGGCTACTGTTGGTGTCACCAGATTGTCTTGAAAAATCTAGTTATGCTCTCAATACCGTAATCGGACGCTGTCAGATAATGTCTGTAATGGCTACCACTGTATCAAATGTAACTGACATGATACTTGGCACGTGCACTCCCGCTCTTCATTTCTGCTTTAATAGCCCAGGCCTTTTCAAAATGCACTTCATAGGTTACAGTTGAATGGTATAATTCAGTGCGTCACATGTCTGTGGGGTCATTAAAAGCTTGTTCAGATCATAATAATGTGCTCCTCAACCTGTTCGATGTTTTTTTTTTTTTTTTTTTTTTACAATCCAGCGTTGTTGGTGGTTGTCGATTTCTTTAAATAATTTCCTGTACAATTGTTTAATGATATTGATAAACTGTTCATAGCATCATAGCTACCCCCACGAAAGCCAGGGAAATATTTACCGGAACAATATTCCCCGCTGTGTAATCACATCTAAAACATGTGCGGTGTCAACGGAGGACAGGAGAAGAACTGCCTGAACTCCACAAACAGTGTTGTTTCAATGCTCTGGATATAAATCCCTTTTTTGTTTGTTGCTATCCTCGTTTCAACTAGTCCACACAAAGCGGACAGCTGGACCTCTGGATTTGAGTGTGTAGAGAAGATTAAGAAAAAAAGAAAAGAAAACTGACTAAAGTTATTTACGGTGGCCGACGTCACAGACGCAACCGGGACGGAATGTGGTTTGGAAGTCTACGGTACTGAATCTGCAGATGGTCAGAGAGAGACACACACACAGATGGATTCACTGGTGAATGGAGATATCTGGCACAGCTTGTGTTGTGTAATTCCCTTCTTTCCAGAAAGGAATAGAACAGGGGGGGAAAAAAACGGAATAAACTCCAGCAGGGGATACAGAGCTTTCTGGAAGCTCTGTATCCTCCCCTTTTTCTGATTACGAATGCTCTCTCGGTTTTCAAAATGTGGCTACTGTACTCAAACCCCCGTCCAATCCACAACCCCGTTGTCTCAGCCCCCGAGATGACAAATGGGATTTTAATTTATCTTGTTGCTTTTTTTTTCTCCTTCTTCTTCTTGACCGCTGGACTATGTCGAAACATGTAGTCAAAGCCAACTTTTTACAAAAAAAGAGATAAAATAAAAGATATTAACATAAAAAAAGAGATAAATCTATGGGGAAAAAAATAACATTCAAATTGTTCTGTGCAATAAAGGTAACATGCAGATTTTCTTTTTTTTAATTAACAAAACATTTTGTTGATGTTGAATTGTTGAGAATATGGTATGTTGTATTAAACAATCTATGGAGTTTTTTAAACACATGCTAAGTATCATCTTTCATTTTTTAAGTTTCACAGTATTTTCCCTAACCCAATGATTACTGATGCTTACAGAAGGGACACAGATCCACCTGTACGAGTGACAATGGAGGGACGATAGATCATCAGCTCTACCTCCACCTGTAAGCTAACTGCTGCTCTCCAGTGTTCACATTTTAACCTCTATCCTCAACCTGTAAGCTAACTGCTGCTCTACAGTGTTCACATTTTAACCTCTATCCTCAACCTGTAAGCTAACTGCTGCTCTCCAGTGTTCACATTTAACCTCAAATGCTGTTCGTTTATGTCTTTTCCCCCAACTCTGATGATGATTATTATAATTATTATTATTTATTTGCAGAATTATCTGTTTTCAGATCAGTGTTGTTTTTGGCAGCAAAATTAGATTTTAGTTTTAATCATAATCTTTTGAATAGTATTCATTTAGTTTTAGTCACATTTTAGTCACCTGGAATGTCTTGGTGTCAGTCTAGTTTTAGTCGACTAAATGTCATGAGATGTTAGTCGACTAAATCGACAGTTGATTTAGTCGACTAAAATGTATTTTGGCAGGCCTTGATGCCGTCGTAACAGCTGATTTTACACCGAAAATAGCCGATCTACAAGCCCACAACGCATCGCAGCATGACGCGTTGTGAGCTCGTAGATCTGCTAAAATGACTTACCGGTATACTGGATCTCTTGTCCACTATAGTGGACTATAGACTAACATTTTAGTCTAGTTTTTATTGTCAATATATTTTGTCTTAGTTTTAGCCATCATAGCTTAGTTTTCATTTATTAGTTTCCATTTAGTTTTCGTCAGTAAAAAAAGGTCGACAGGTTTCGTCTTAGTTTTAGTCGACGAAAACAACACTGTTTCAGATCCATGCTGAGTGCATCTCTCAATCCATGAACAGTGGTCGAAAAATAACTCAAATGTTTCAGTTAAGTAAAAGTACCGTATCAATACTGCAATGTATATTGTATACTCTGTAACAAGTAAAAGTCTGGACTTGAGTAAAAGTACCAAAGTATTGGCACCAAACTGTACTTTAGTATAGGGCTAAAGTGGTTAGCCTACTATATGTTTTGTAATGATAATAAAAAACTTCAAAGTAACTAGTAACTAAACTTTTAAAATAAATGTAGTGGGGTAAAAGTAAAAGTACTGGGAATTGGAAATACTCAAGTAAAGTAAAAATACCTCCAAATTGTGCAGTAGGCTACTAACATTAAGAAATCTAGAGCAGTGCCCGTTGGGCACGATCGATGCAAGTAATGGTCATTAGTGCAATATACCACTTATCCCAGATTCCCTCCCCACTCAGAATCAGGAGTTTGAATGAATGTAGAATTATGTGCACGATGTAATTTGTATATGTGAGGAGACTTCATTTAACTGACTAAAGCCATTATTTATTTATTTATTTTAAAAGAAAATCCTCTCTCCAGTGTGCCAGTGATCACCCTCCCCTGTGCCAATGTTGGCGCCCGTGCCCGTTTCCTGTTCACTCAACTCCTTCAACATGGTGGCATATTTCTCTTTTAAACACCAAACGTGATGCTTGTGCTCAGTGTTCAGATGACGGTATCACTCCTCTGGCAAACGTAAAAGAAACGAACCAACCATTTCTAGGTTTATATTCCATTAATTTAGCAACTAATTAAAAAGAGGCGTCTGGAGGCGCGAGGTAATTTAAATCACATTCCCACTAATTGCTTGTTTACATGGGAATTGCAAGTCCACTCGTTGTGATTTCTGCTAATTAACCAACATTAGCGAAGGATCAAGGACCAATCGTTACAGAAATATGGCGTTGAGGGGGGTGATTTGCATTGCATATTTCATCAAATGTGAGACACTGTGAAGCAATTAGTTACCGTAACCGTACCGTAGATTATCTTTTTTTTTGGTCACACCTACTGTATGCAGCCACCCAGACTCTCGGCACATTAGAACAGTGGTTCCCACAAATTTTATGGGACCCAACGTCTAAAATTACATTATCAATGTATTACTGAGGCCTCATTCACATGTACCAAACACCAATCAAGCAATGTTTGGTCGTGGTTTGATCAAACATTTGTGTTTGATTGCTGATTGCTCCCCCCTCATCAAACAAAAATGTTTGGTCAAACCATGCAACTCCCATTGAAAATGAATTGGAGCAGCAATCAAACAGAAATCAGACATCACACATGGACCGAACATTTGTTGTGTAGGTGTGTACGAAGCCTGAAGCTATATTTAAATAACTGTGAAATAGTGGATTGACTATTTTCACTATTTTATTGTAAATTGGCCATTTATTGTGCACATTTTAGGGGGTGAAGTAAATATATAAAAACAAAACAAAAAGAACAATAGGAATTTACTTAAGTTGGGCTTAAAAATGGGTTCCGACCCACTGCTTGGGAAACACTGCATTTAGCAGACTGGTACCAGTGACACAGCAGGGGGTCAACACAGTATGTGTAACTGTTACACAGTGTAACAATCCATTCAAGGTACAATGTTTAGACGACATTTTGTTGAACCTGGGAGAATGCATAAACTAAAATGCCTGAAATGTAAATCCAATGACGAGGGGCAGATATTAAAGGACACAATCCGGAGTAAAGGGATCTAGCCTTCCATTTTGAAGGTGACAGGTAATTGATGCGGTGAAGTGTCTATCATGGTATACTTCCACATCACAAGCCTTGCCTCTGCATTTAGCTCATATATGTTCCTTTCTATTTCTCACCACCACACGTGCCTTGCTCATAATTCCATAGGGACTTTTGAGGGGTTTTTTTCTCCTTCTTCTTGCTTCTGTTCAAGCAGTATCAAAGCAGACCCATTTATCTTCAGACTTGAGAAGGCAGAACAGAAAATAGTTGGGAGGGGGGAGGGAGAGAAAGAGAGAGAAGCTTTTGTTAAAGGCCTCATAGGCTCACTCGGGGACTGATGGAGATTCTGTTGTTTTTGTGCTGTTATGGGATGTGAGCATGATCTCATGGTCGTAGGGGTTGATTAATTCAGACACCTACAGGCCAAGTGTCCTCGTCTCTCCTCTCCTGTCCTCTCCTCCACTGAGCGTGAAAATACAAATGCAACTTTTTCCTCTAAGGACAAAATGCTGTGTCCAGTCGACGTTCCTGTGCATGTGGGCCTATGTTCTTTTATTTTATCTATTTTATTTTTAGACAGATTATGTAAGTCATGTGACAGACAATAGGCACTGCTGGAATTCATGCATTGTAGAGATGGAGGCTGAATCATTAGGCACTGGCAAAATTCATGCATTGTAGAGTATATAGATGTAATACATCTATCGATATACTTCGTTTTTTAAGATGTATACATTGAACTATTTTAAAAGGTTACAAAGTAATATAGCATCACAATTATTGCTATCAATACACACACAGCTATTCCAAAGACCAGCCAGGTAAGTTTTCTTTTCAGCAATAATTCTTTGGATGGGTAGATCTTGTTGAGCTGGTCATTTTAAAAGTAGATCTCAAGTCAAACAAGTGTGGGAACCCCTGAGTTAGAGTGTCCGCCCTGAGACTGGAAGGTCGGGGTTCGATCCCCAGGCGGTTCATACCAAAGTATAAAGAAAGAAACCTACTTCCTCCCTGCCTTGGCATCAAGGGTTGGATTGGGGTAAATCCCTGTGACAAACTTGGCATAGGCTTATTTTACAATGTAACTAGTAACTAAAGTTAGCAAATTATTGTAGTGGAGTAAATGTATAATCTTTGCCTCTAAGATGTGGAGTAGAAGTGTACAGTATACTGTACGTATATGGACCTACATAGTGGGGGCACGATGGCACAGTGCTGTCGCCTCACAGCTAGAAGGTCCTGGGTTCTATTCCTGCTGGGGACGCTGTGGGCGTGTTCTCCTCCACGTCATCAGTGCCCCTACCCGAGGCGAGATTGGCGAATGGGCCTTTGGAGTTTGCATGTTCTCCCCGTGTCCCCTAGGGTAGGTACCCTCACAAAAACATGAAGTAATCCTGGTCTCTAAACTACCTCCCCCTGGCCAGCCTGATGGAGGGGAAAGGAACTGGTCGGAATAACGTGTGCCTTCCACACGCTACATCCGGCCGGGGAAACCCCCCCTGTCAGGTGAAAAGAAGCAGCTTGGACTCCTCATGCATAGAAGGAAGCATGAGGTCAGTCCGCTGCCCCCCCAGGTTGGCAGAGGACGTGTAGTGCCCAGGGTGACACTGGGTGAAAAAATGGGTTGCAAAATCGTGGGATAAAAATGTATTGATTTTTTTTTTTACCCACATATTTACTCTACCACTGGTAAGAATATAGGCAGGCATTCACCAATGTACAATACACTGTACAATACCAAAAGCCTTATGCTATTTCATGTGATAATTAATTCAGTGTACGTACAGTATTTGAAACCTACAGTACTAATGCTCAAGGCAAAATAAGGACCTATGGGAATTTGAGCTATGCGTTGCCATAACACTTAAAATTCTCTATCAGATTCCAGAGATAAACAAAGAAAAATGGTGATGTCTTTACGGTTGACTCTCTGAGACACTGGCATGAACTACTGTATAACGCTCTGCATAAGATATTACCATATCAAAGGCGCTTATATGCAGCAGTGTCAGTGCCTGCCAGTACTGTATGCACACTAGTCCTGTGAAGTTTGTTCATAGAGTATGTATGCTGCACACTGTGTATAGTCTTTCAATTACCCAATGGTATATACTGCATATATATAGAGTACTGTTCATTATCCGTTTATTATAAAAGAAAGGTAAAAGTCCACACACTGGTTAGAAATGCTCCGCTGTGTTTTCACGTGCATGTGCACCAACAGAGTTTGTATTCCTGATAGGCATATAGCGATTTATCAATAACATTTTCAGTAATTTGCTAGTACTGTATGTAACTAGTTTTGTACCTTGGACCAAGCATTATGTAAAGAAGGAGGCCGGGGGAAAACGTTATACAGTATATGTCATAGCTTGCTCCATAGACTCCATAGACTCACAGAGGTGGCCGGTAGAGCGGCCGGATAGTAACCATGAGGTTCCAGTTCTAACCGCCTCGGGAACGAATCGGCATTCCGACAACCCCCCTCTCCGAGAGTTGTAGTGTCAAACCTCTAATTGCTGCCGATGTGCAGGTGCCTTGCATGGATTCCTCCGCCATTGGTGTATGAATGGGTGAATGTAATGCACAATCTATGTAAAGCGCTTTGGATAAAAGTGCTATATAAAATGCACCATTATTTACAGCGTGTCATAGTTTGTTGATCCGCTATTTTCACTACTTTTGTGCGACACTCTTGTACAATGAAGTACAATCATAAAACGTTGAAATATGGAGTACAAGGTTTCTGCCTAACGGGAATTAACTTAACTACCGTATACTTAAGTACCGTACACTATACAGCAGGGATACTCAAATAGATTTACCTGTGGGCCACATTACAAAAATGGCAAGGGGCCAGGGGCCAGTAGATAAAATTACGACATTAATGATACTTGATAACTTCTCTCTTTCAATTGCTTTATTTTCGCAAAATGTATCAAAGTACAATGTGCATGCACACAATATGTAAATAAATAAATGTGTTACATTTTCTTGCATAAACACAAAGAGCTGTTTCCATAACTGCACAAATTATTGCACATAACATGAGTAGCTGTTATAATAACATAATAACATAACATGAGTAGCTCTTTGCCTGCCTGCCTGCCTGTCTGTCTGTCTGTCTGTCTGTCCATGAGTAGTTATTTGTCTGTCTGTCAATGAGTAGCTGTCTTACTGTCTGCCTGTCTATGAGTAGCTGTCTGCCTGCCTGTCTATGAGTAGCTGTCTGTCTGCCTGCCTGCCTGCCTGTCCAATTGTCCATGAGTAGCTGTCTGTCTGCCTGTCTGAGTAGCTGTCTGCCTGCCTGCCTAATTGTCCATGAGTAGCTGTCTGTCTGCCTGTCTATGAGTAGCTGTCTGCCTGCCTGCCTAATTGTCCATGAGTAGCTGTCTGTCTGCCTGTCTATGAGTAGCTGTCTGCCTTCCTGCCTGTCCAATTGTCCATGAGTAGCTGTCTGTCTGTCTATGAGTAGCTGTCTGCCTGCCTGCCCAATTGTCTATGAGTAGCTGTCTGTCTGTCTATGAGTAGCTGTCTGCCTTCCTGCCTGTCCAATTGTCCATGAGTAGCTGTCTGTCTGTCTATGAGTAGCTGTCTGCCTTCCTGCCTGTCCAATTGTCCATGAGTAGCTGTCTGCCTGCCTGTCCAATTCTCCATGAGTAGCTGTCTGTCTGCCTGTCTATGAGTAGCTGTCTGACTGCCTGCCTGTCCAATTCTCCATGAGTAGCTGTCTGTCTGTCTGCCTGTCTATGAGTAGCTGTCTGCCTGCCTGCCAGCCAGCAAGTTGGTTAACAGAAAATAAATTGTTATGGCTGAGTAAAATAAAATACAATAAACACAATTTCCTGAAAATAGATTACCCAGCTATGACCTTTTTCATGAAAAAAAATGAGTAGTGATATGGCTGACTGAGTAAAATAAAACAATCTACCTGAAAATAGATAGCTATAAGTGAAGAGCAATTTCCGCAATTACCATTTCCGCAATTTCCATTTCCGCAATTTCCGTAATTTCCATTTCCGCAATTTCCTCAATTTCCATTTCCGCAATTTCCGCAATTTCCATTTCCACCATTTCCGCAATTTCCGCAATTACCATTTCCGCAATTTCCATTTCCGCAATTTCCGCAATTTCCATTTCCACCATTTCCGCAATTTCCGCAATTACAATTTCCGCAATTTCCATTTCCGCAATTTCCGCAATTTCCGCAATTCCCATTTCCATTTCCAACTATTAATGGCAGCTGGGTTTCATCATTCAAATAAAATAGAATTCTGTCCGTTTAGCTATAAAATTATGTCAGGGAATAGGGATACACAGTATATGTCTTTCATTTGCATTGCATCTCCCCCCCCCCCCAAGCTTTTATTTTCGTTCGAGTAATAGTACAACTCTAATAGTATTACTTATAATAATGTAATTATTTTCCAGATTTTTTTTCCTTTTTTTTAGATTTTCATTGGTGGGCCAGTCATATTGGTCCCGCGGGCCTGATGTGGCCCGCGGGCCTGAGGTTGAGTATCACTGCACTACAGTACCGTACACTACAGTACCATACACTAAGTACCGTATACACTACATTGTGCGAAACACTAAATATCAGAAAGCAAAGTGTGTGTGTTTTATCTTACAAGGTCACAATTATTTCAAAATATTGTTTATTCATAAGCTTGTCCAGCCGACTCTTATTTACTTCGATGCATTCCATCGAACCTCCAGCTCCAGTTTTCAATTTTGCAATTCAAGTATTAGCAGGCGTTCTTAATCCTCCTAAAGTGCCTGCAGTGCATGACCAACGCCAGCTGGAATTGCCGGACCAAGAAAGTGAACATATCTGTTCTCTCCTCATTTACATATCCTTGCCTGCTGAGCGTATGAGGTTCATTCCAACCCCAAACTACACCAGGGTCACCAGCTGATTTCACTAATTAGCACACCTTAGGTGCAGCCACAGAGGGAAACTCATTAGTGTAGTGAAATCAGTTGGTGTATTGTTTACAGTTGGAGTGAAAACCTGTATTCTCTATACTATGGCTAATAATGATTGGACAACACTAAACACACCATTGATGATGTGTCAGCAGTTGATTTGTATTTTTTTAAATGTATCTTTTTTGGCGTTTATTGGATAGTGTACACGTACAGTATGGTGACAGGAAATGGGGAGAGAGATGGGGGGTGATACGCGGGAAAGGTCATCGGGATCGGGAGTCGAACCCACAACACGCCGTCTGGCTGGCTTAGCAGCCTAGGGGCCCGGAAAGCTACACTAGCCGCCCGGGGCAGCAGTTGATTTGCTTGACTTGAAAATAATATTCTAGATGGGTTTCAATTTTATTATTTTCATACCCTCGTCGTTATTTTGCTGCATGGTCACCTGCTACGCTGGCAAAATGATTCTCTTTCTGAGATTATTAGATCTGTATTTTATACAAACAAGTTCTCAGTGACAACATTATGTGAGTTAAGGAGTCTATGTTTGGATTGACAACTACAGTCAAATTGCATAAATTATAGACTCTTATTGTGGGGTTTCAGGAGACATTGGGAAAAAAGTATAGCCTACAAGTGAAAACTGTATAAATGGCTTGAGTTAAATAGATTGTATTTGGTTTAAAAACACTATTATCAGCACTTTGTACACTCTTTTTCCCCCCTCAACACCAAATCTCTTTGGTGTTGAGGGGGGAAGCTCAGAAACTCTACAAGCTCACAACATATGAGCAGTGAGCTTGTACATTGGTTATTTTCAACAAATGCCCCCCCCCCCCCCCCCCCCACCAGAATAGGGGTGGTACCGTGGTAGGGTGTGTTAACAAGAAATAATAAAAGTATTTTAATCTCAGCTGATTCTGTGTTTGCCCACTCAGAGCGTTCTGATATCAATATTACATCTTCACATATTTGCCGCCATGATAAGCTTGTTTGATGTTTGTAGCTCTGTCTGTCCCAGAGGGATGTTGGAGCTTATTGTGTTTGACCCCAGTGTGGCATTGTGGTTTGTTTGGAATGTATCACCACTATCCTCGCTATCATAAAACCAGGCTTATCGCCGTACAGAGCGGAGTCATTTCCACGCATCATTTAGCCTGAAGAGGATGCTGTGTCTACTCTACGCATAGCATCAGAACAGACACACCCTAATGCTCTTACTTGTTCTAAGGTGGTGATTTCCAGGGAACAAAAGACCTCCTTTAGCACTTAAAGCGAATACAGATGAACCGTTTCCCCCTATCTTCAGGTTACAAATGACCCATGGGTTTGAATACAGATGAACCGTTTCCCCCTAATCTTCAGGTTACAAATGACCCATGGGTTTGTTTCCCCCTAGTCTTCAGGTTACAAATGACCCATGGGTTTGCAATGCAGGGCTTAAGCAAAGAGTATACAGACGTGACAAATTGCCATTCCTGTTTGAAACGGCCCTCAAGTCACTGAGGATAATCCTATTCAACCGCTCATCGTCCTGTTGTGATCTGTTCCTGATGGATGACAATCTATTATAAGGTCATGTAGATCCCCTTAAAGCGTGTGCTTAATGTTCTCAGACAGTTTGATCAAGCAATAACGCCTCCTGCAGACATCGGGATTTACAAATGGGACAAAAACAAATGAGCATTCGATAGGGGATTAATGTAACAGCTAAGTAAACACGAGCACTTGTCAACACGCCGCACGGTTCAACTAAGTTCAATGAGAATCGCAAGATGACCAGCACTCACTTACAATCCTTCTGATTTGTTATATGGTAGGGGCATCTCTGGTACACAGACGCGTTTCAGAGTGAGCCTTCCTCGGTGTGCATTTGGATAAATGTGCCACGAAACAAACAATGTCGTCTGCTATTGTTTTCAAAATAATCTAAGGACTATCTCTCATTTCAAACCATGGTGCCGATGCCCAATCCGGACTACACATTTTAGTAGTTCACTTAATGCCTATACCTGAACTCGACTACGTCTTGTTCCTAACCGCGTCACTGTCGTGGCAATAATCACGTTAAACCACACCCTCTCGTGTAATATTGCTTAAGTATCTCAGCAGAAATTATGGTAGCCTACTTTTGACTCCATTTCAATTATTTGACAGCGTTAGTTAGTTAGGCCTACTTTACGTAATACAAAACATGCATTAGCAGATGATATACAAAAAATAAATAAAATAATAAATGGACTTGGCATAGTGGCACCAAGATGGCTTCGTTAGCAAGGACAAAGGAGCAGCAATTGTGCAATCATGCCATGAAGAGCAGCTGCAAGTGGCTACATCTATTCGTTAAGGTCTAGAGACAGCATGATATCAGGCCAGCAAAGTGTCTTTATTAGCCGGGACACTGCTTGGCAGATACTGTGTATATCAGGCCAGCAAAGTGTCTTTATTAGCCGGGACACTGCTTGGCAGATACTGTGTATGTCCAAATCATCCTGTTGACCCGGACTAAGCTCCCGGGGAACATTGGATGCCTCCCAGCTGAAAATATCCTCCCTTTGTCCTATTAGGCAATAGAGCTACTAATAGCCTACTGGCTTGTGCTGAATTTGCAAGCCTGGAGGAAGTATACATACAGCTAAAACGGGACAGTGAAATTGCTATGATTGATTTTTAAAGTTTCTATATTTTATGCAATACAAAGAAAAGGCCACTTGCCATCTACCAATCACCTTCACATGTGTATTATTGATTCTCCAAGGACATGCAGAATCAACTTTATTGTCACGTCACTGGTTTACAGGTGTAATTTGTGTCAAATTGCAGATCAGCAGTTCTCCAGAACAGCATACAGCACAATACAAAGTCAATGCGAAGACAAAATTACATGCGGATTCGCACTGGCTGTCGAACCAAATTGACATGAATGACAGGCGTCGCAAAAAAAGACGGCTATAGCCCAGAAATGACACAATTTATTCGACGCCAATGATGGCGAATTACACGAAATGAAGCGACGGCCAGGCGTTGACCGCAATTATGCGAATCACAGACATATCTGTTTTGTATTTAGTCAGGTGACAGAAATGACCAAATTAGTATGACCTGGCACAGTGGGGACTATTATAATGGATACATACACATACATTTCATTCATTAGTTTATTTGTATCAGAGCCATTAGTCTCAAGCAAAGAGGAAAATATGTTATGAATCAGATGTGCTAGATAATGTGTTTCATCTGTAGCCTAGTCTCTGCAGGTGAACAGAAAAACTCATCTCCATTACAAATGGACTGGGAACATACCGGTAGTTAGTTTACATCCATCAGTGGGTTTTTACAATAAAATTCATTATAATCCATGTCTTGGACAAAAAAGAAAGAGAAAGAAAGAAAGAAAGAAAGAAAGCATGACATGGATGACATCAAAACCAAAAGAGTTTCAGGTTTAGTCTTGTTTGTGGTAACTTTAGATCATTGGTTCCCAACCTTTTTATACTGAAGTACCACCTAAGAAAATATTTGGCTCTCTGTACCTCCATAATGAATGACATTTATTATCTATTTATTTAGTTAAAATGCAGGAGCATAGGCTATTTTTGTTCCAAGCCAAGAATGCTGCTGACAAAACTCAGCACAATGCTATTTCTAATGTGATTCATCCGTTCACAGATCTTCTATTAGTGGCTAGGTGTGCTAGCTGTCATGCCCATTTCAGCACGGCACTTTTGTCCTTTTTCTCCTGTTTTGGGCGACTCCTGTGTGTACCACCAGAGGGTACACACAGACTCTGATTTAGATGATGGAATCATATAACCCCCACTCTCACACAGACACTCACACTCCAAATAGATATATTGCAAACATTGAACCCAGCTATTATTATTATTATTATTGTTATTGTGTGGTGGTGTTTATGGAGCTGACGCACACTAGTGGGACAATAGAGGGTATGCATAAAGTGAATGGCAAATTGAGTGGCAAATCGAGTGGCAAAGTGAGTGGCAAAGTGAGTTTAACATTGTTTAACGTCGTTTAATGTAATCATATTGGACTATTCTGATTGGATGTATAAGCTGTCGATGCCAGAAAGATGTTTTTTGCCACTCAATTTCAAGTCAATTCAATTCAAAGGGCTTTATTGGCATGAGAAAACATACGTTTACATTGGCATAGCAGAAAGAACAATACAACAATACAGCAATACAATCAAAACAAAAATTATGTACTTTGAAGGTCAGAATCTTCAATAGATCAACTTCTGTGTACCAAGATAACTCGATGCAGGTATAGTGCAGGAATATACACAATGATTAGTCTTTAGTGTCTCTAATGTCTTGGTACAATGGACAGATGGTTAGGAAGTGTAGCTCGGTTTCCACTTCGTTTAGTGTGCAGTGGGTGCATAGTCTGTCTTCTCTCGGGATACAGGTCTGCCTATGACGGCCTTTCTCGATCGCGAGACTGTGCTCACTGAGTCTGTACCTAGTTAAGATTTTTCTTTGTTTTGGGTCGGTCACGGTGCTCAGGTATTCTGCCACTGTGTATTCTCTGTTTAGGGCCAGATAGCATTCTATAGTTTACTCTGCTTTTGTGTTGCTTCTTTCCAATGTGTCAGATAGTTTTCCCTTTGCTGTTTTATAATTTGGTTTAGTCCAATGGGTTTTCTATCTCGTGGCTCAGTAGGCGTTCCCGCATAACTTCCTGGTTTGATAATGATGTCACGTGCATACCCTCTATACAATAGAGGCGGTGGTCCATTTATATGTGCAGCAGAACATTCAGATCCATGATCCACAAAGCTATTGATCATGGTGAGCAGGGATCATCTTTCATCTTGCCAAACTCCAGCAGGCGTGTATAGCCTTCATCTGCCCTTCATCTCTAACCATGATCTCCGGCATAGAGACAATAAACAACCCTCCCTCCCTTTCAAGGAGGAGGATGAAAGTGAAGAAACCCAATTCCTCTCCTTTCTCTGATCCCCCCCCCCCCCCCCCCCCCCCCCCACACACCCCTCCTCCTTTCATCCTTTCCCGTGTTGTGCCACATTCTTGGCTGGTCTCAGGACAGTTATCGAGCTCACTTCATGCCAGGAAGCCGTCCAATAAAAAGACAATCTGTGAAAACCGCATGCTTTTTCTCCTCCTGTTCTGTCCCCTTTACTATCTACCTGGGCCACATGCCATGGCCTCTCCCTGAGCCTCCGTGGGTGACTCAATCTAGCCTCCTTATTTATTTAACAGCCTTCCAATTTCTAAAATGTGTGACATCCAAAAAGCATGCATATCTGTCTCATCTGTCCTTAAACTCTCAGGCTGTTGTGCTGGAAAGCAGAATTCACCCCCACTGGCACAGACATCTGTAGGAAAACATCAGAATTGCGTTTGGCTCCGGCAGCCTGTTGGCAGTGCATGATAAATCATCAAGGTGATCCCAGCCAGTGTTGTTATTATTACGGTAAATATGCGGGGAGATAAGCGCGTTCTGGGCCCAAGCCAGCTACATCGCATAATTGTGTTCTACTTTTCCCGTTGTACTTATTTTGATAGCCCCCAAATTGCCACAGTACCATTAATACTGAATGCTGTGCTTGTTATACTGCTGCTATATTGGGTTCACCTTGAAGTACATATACTGTACAACTGTACTGCTCTCTCTCTCTCTCTCTCTCTCTCTCTCTCTGTCTACCCCCTCTCTCAATCTCTCTTTTTCTACCCCCCCCCTCTCCCTCTCCCCCTCCCTCCCTCCCTCTCTCCCTATCCCTCTTCCAAGTTATTTGGTCTGGTTGAAGGACACAAGTAGAGCAGACTAGTACAATTTGAAGATGGAGAAGTGGAGAGGAGAGGTGTAGCTGAGAAGTGGAGGGGAGAGGAGGAAGAGGAGAGGTGGAGGGGAGAAGTGGAAGGAAGAGGAGAGGTGGAGAGGTGTAGGGGAGAAGCGAAGGTGTGAAGGATGCTGTGATTTGATGAAAGCATCCCTGGCTGGAGACGGAGCTCTCATTTGTCAGCATTGTCCCAGAGCTCTCTGCATGGGAGCGAGAACTGGTTTCATTTTTCATTATTTTCTCCATCTGTGTCTGTGCCTGGCGTTTTATGCTTCCCTGTGTCTGTCTGGGCACTTTTCTATAGCACAGTTATTTTTGTTTTGTCTTGTCTTGTCTCAGTGAAGTTTACGTGCCATCTGTTCGTCAGCCTTTGTACGATAACTTAAGCAAGACAAAAGATGGTAGGCGTACTCTTCTTCAGTTTCATGAAGTACAGTACAAATACAGAACTATAATACATAAATAATCCCCCCACTGATTTTTTTGTTTTTCCTTAACTTTTAACAGAACATTTACAGAACATTTATCTCCATTTCGATTGCCCCCCGATCGTACTTCCGCGAAGAAGAAAGTTGTCAGTGCAGCCATGCGTTCCCGAAAAATCACACCCGTGTGAAGTGAGGGGCGCTAATATATTAAAGTCTAACTCATGTTGATTAGGTGATGTAATGGTGATATAAAACAAATGGTGCCAACACAATTAAACGCCATTAACAATAAAGAGACAATATGACGTAATGAGGCACATTATAACATGGGAGTGGGCGGGAGCTGTTTTTTTGCGATCACATGATTTCCTGGTAGACTGTTTCAATGAGAGTCAAATAGTGACTCATATGTTAGCAAAGAGCTAGCGAAAAACACTGAAAACACTGCTTTGACATGATACACGCCAACATGATGTGTTGCACGTCATTGCCGCTGTATGGGCCTTGGAAAAAACATTGGCAGTGCTAATATCGGCAGGGTTTACTCCGGACAATCATACAAAGCTCACAATACATTACGTTGCTACGCATTGTGAACTTGTAGATAAGCTATTTTCAATCAACTTGAATAGTATCTATATTACAATGTACTGTACATTTAAAGGCCGGACACTAGGCTACCCTAATTCCATGAGTAAGTTTGAATTTAAGTGTCATTCCATTAAATTAAACTTTGAATAAATAAGATCTTTGGTCATAGACAAAGGAAATACTTAATAACACCCAGCACATGCTTGGACAAAGGAACAACATGCACCTGATACTGTATGACTGCATGTGTAGTGAAACCTTATATCACCTGCAAAAACAAAATGTTGCTCTTGCAGAAATGGATAGCATAGCATTTATCGATCTGTCTTTTGATTATATGAATCTCAGACCTCGGTGCCGTGACCTGTGACATTTAAAACAGAAAACAAATAATTACTTTTAGTTGTCATTGCAGGTCAGAGAAGGCTGCAAAATGCTTAAACAGCTTTTTTGGCCAAACAAACCCTTCCAGACATGCGGTTGCTCCCAAAGGTTATTGAGCTCGGGGGCCTCGCCAGTATTAGATAAGTCTCTCTGGTAGTTAATTGATCAATTGAGCTTATTGATTGGCTAAGGAGTTCAGTTCACTAACCTGCTGTCCCAGGTGTACTGGACTCCCTGAGTTCACAGAGAGAGCAATAACTCCATTCAATACCAATCTGCTCTTTTTGAACGTGTTATTGAGTGTCCTAGTGAGTAGTTTGTGATCGTTTGTTCTTTGAAGGAAAGCGTCAGTCCTTTCCCCTCAGGGCTGCTTTGTCTGCATGGAGATAGACGGTCAGGAAGATGTCTCTCCGAAGGAGGAAGAAGCAGATAATGTTGTGGTGAGATTTGATTCTAAAGCCAGCCAGCATGAGCAAGATCAATGTGCTGTCAGAGGTTTCACAGTAGGCTAGTATGCTATTATTACCCTTTCCACTCCCAACACAGATATTCACATGGTTCTAAACAGGTAGCATTACAGTAATTGCATGTTTGCATTCACCTCGTATTCCATTCCATTCCGTGTGTTTTTCCATATCTAATCAGAGTGTGATCAGATATGTGTGTATATAATTAGAACCATACTGTGGGGGGAAAAAGCATGATGTATGATGAGGCTTAGAAACAAATTGTCTTTAGTGAACCTTATTAGTGATCCTCTTTAGTGAACCTTATCTACGTTATTTATTTTTATTTTTTAAACTTTTGTTACTTTTCAAATCGGGTAGGCCATTGCTTAGACTTAGAGTTATTTTGTCAATCTCTAACTCGAATTGTGATAATCGGTGTTAAGATGGCAAACACGAGAAAGCCAAGTGTAGGTGTGGCACTGACTGTACCTCACCACCGTTGTACGATCGCATGCCAAAAATACCAGATCCAGAAGATATAGGCTCCCATATTGCAAAGTTCAGAATTTCTGAACGACATTGCAATGAGCGCATCCTATACGACTACTAGAACTGGAATGACACCGCAGGTGAATACGGTAATAAGCTTCCCGTTGGAGTAAGGATAGAACCCAGAACCCACTGGCTTAGCACGTCCTGTACTAGAATAAAACACAATTTCAGTCCCCACTTAATCCAGTCATGCGTTCTGTCCCTTATGTGTGTCATTGAGCAAGGCACTGACCTGCTCACTCACTTTCTCAAACTCAACTGTAACTGCATCTCTAAGAGCCCACTTTCTGTCACTGTCAGCCACTTAGCTCAGTTTGCAAATTCATGTGACTCAGCTTTCCCCTTAACGAGACAAAATGTGTTCTTGTGTGTTTCGGCGTGGATGCGCACGCACATGTAAGAGGGTTTGAGGAATCCGTCCCAAAAAATTCTAAAAGGTGAATAGATTTAAGGCTTGCAATATTTAATGGTGGAGTAGAGTGTCCCTATACTGCATTTCACTTCCTGCTTCTCCCGTATACATGTAAAAAGTTTACCCACAGAGTTTCTGTCAGAAAGTCTCATCTGTTTGCTTGTACATGCAATGCGTACAAGGGTGAAGTTTTCTGTCAGCATTCCACAAACCTAATAACCTGACTAAAATTATGCCTAAACGTAATCTCTCAAAAAACATTCCTAAACTTAACATAAACTTTATATGTAAAACCTAAAGTAAAGTACTATGTTCCACCATATAAAATATAAATGAACAAACATTGGTGCTTATTGATTGGTACGGACCTATCAAATGAGGCTTTCTGCCAGCTGCCGTTTAAATATTGTCTTTTTATTTCAGGTGCTGGTGGTTGGTTCAATGCGGAACTGCTAGCTCAGCTTTGTCCAATTATGAGCCAAGGATGATTGAGGAGTAAACAACACCCTTTACAAGCAAACTACATCTCTGAGCAAGTGAGGGAGTATCCAATTACTGAAGCCAGCTGGTTGGTCCATGCAACATGCTTGGACATCAACTCTCTCCACCCTCGGTTCTCCAGGTTCAGCCCAGCTGCCTATAATTGGTACTCACATGCTCATTATAAGACACCACTAGTTCTCGAAGGAGGGCTGTGGACAGTTCAGATGCCTACCAGTGACATCATTGGTAGGCAGGCATGGTAATACCAAACAAGATTTATTTTCTTATATATTTTTTTTTAATGCAAGAACATGCAAACTTTCCATGAAGAGAAAGGCTGTAGTTTCTAATCTACTATCTTGTAAGCCCCATCAATGATTTCAGCTTTCTGAACTGTCCACAGACTATACCAATGAGCGAGTAGAAATCCTTAAACAGCAAGTAGAAATGGGGCCATCTTATAATGTGCGTTTCTTTACCCACATTAACCCAGGTGTCCCTATTTTGGGTGAGATAATTCTATCAATTTAAATACTGTTTCTCTCTCTCTCTCTCTCTCTCTCTCTCTCTCTCTCTCTCTCTAACTCTCTCTCTCTCTATTTAAGGAGGTTTATTGGTATGAGAAAACAAAAACAAGACAATCAAGATAAAACGATGTGCACAAATAGAATTTAATTATAAATTGGAATGAAAATAAAGGTGTAAACAGAGCTGTGTTACATTATCAGTTTGAGTAATACTATTTTGTGAAACTATAAAACATATTGTGCATTGCAGAGATAGTTATACATCCATATAGGAGATGTTTTATACTTTTGTCGAAGTGTAGCTCAAGACTGTGTTCACTGAGTCTATAGCGAGTTAATGTTTTCCTTAGTTTTGGGTCAGTTACAGTGCTCATGCAAGTATTCTGCTACTGTGTATTCTCTGTTCAGAGCTAATAGCATTCCATTTTGCTCAGGTTTAGATAGATCTTTTCCAGTGTGTAAGATAGCTTTCTTTTTGTTTTCATATGTTTTGGTGTAGTTGGGAAGTAGGGGTGCTGGGGGGGCTGGAGCACCCCCTAGGCTGTTATAATTAATATTTAGATAATCGGCGCCTTGCCATACATACACTGTGTGTAATATGCATCTTTTTCCCCTAATGGATTTCTGTGCCAAAGCCTGCGTGGTGATTCTGCATTAATTGTCTCCACCAGGCCGAAGGCATGGGGAGAGAGTATGTTTTGCACAGTATGTTTTGCACTTTTGTATGTTTTGTACTGTGTGTGTGTGTGTGTGTGTGTGTGTGTGTGTGTGTGTGTGTGTGTGTGTGTGTGTGTGTGTGTGTGTGTGTGTGTGTGTTTGTTTGTGTGTGTGTGTGTGTGTGTGTCCGTCTGTGTGTCTGTTCATAGTTACTGTGGAGTCAGTACTGCTGTATGAGGCTGAGACATGGACCCTTACAATACAACAGGAAAAAGCCCTGGATGGAGTCTACAGCTCTACACAATAATGCTACGAATGGCACTAGGTGTCACATGGACGGACCGCATCAGAAATGTGGACCTCTATGGGGACCTACCACGGGTCACGGACAAAGTCAGAGAGAGAAGGATGAGGCTGGCAGGGCACTGTGTCAGGCACCCAGAACTCGAGGCAATTAAATTGACCCTATGGGAGCCAACCCCCGGCAAAGCCAGGAGGGGAAAGAAGCGTACTACCTATGTAGACGTGCTGCGGAGCGACAGCTTGGCTGACAACACTGAAGAGCTCAAGAACCTGATGTTGGATAGGAAATTGTGGAGGGCAGCGATCCAGGAATCCCGAGTTGGTGTTGGCTAGACCTCACTCTCGCAGCAACTAACTATGTTGACCTCAGGGCGTCTTTCTGGTAATTATCACTATTATTATCTCCACCAGGCCGAAGGCATGGGGAGAGAGTATGTTTTGCACTCCATCCGTCCGTGTGTGTGTGTGTGTGTGTGTGTGTGTGTGTGTGTGTGTGTGTGTGTGTGTGTGTGTGTGACTGTGTGTGTGTGTGTGTGTGTGTGTGTGTGTGTCCGTCTGTGTACAGCTAATCTCCGGCACCCTTAACCCGGTCGATGCCAAATTTTGCACACACACTCCCTGGATGCCAACGATGAACCTCTGCCCCAAATTTTCCAGAACGACCTGTTATAGCACCACCAGGAGGCCGACTTTTGAAAAACATTTTTTTATAATACTCCTCCAGATTCTGTCCAAAAATCCCGCGAATCGTTACACAATATCTCTATAGTCATGTGTCCGATATTTCATATTCCATCCTAATTGGCTAACATTGGCTTTCAAAGTTTGCAGGATTTGTCCGTTTTGAACAAATAGCCTCAAATCATGAACGCAGCGTGCAATTTCCATGCAATCTTTCACAGACTTTCCTACTAGGCTGAGGAATATATCCCACCCTTTTCACATTGGCCTGTTATAGCGCCACCAATAGGTGGATTTTTGCAAAACACATTTTTGGAACAAATCATCCAATTGCCATCCAAGGCATAAGAAGAAATAGCACCCTTTTCTCATTGGCCTATTATAGCGCCACCAGGAGGCCACAACCTGACCTGCTCTGGTGGAGACCTGTGCCCCGAGGGGCACGTTTTCTAGTTTTATTCATGTTCAAAACAGATTTCTGTTACTAGGCCTAATAAATATGCTGTATAACAGTATCGGTGCCTTATCCTGGTTAATTGCCTGTGTCAGTTTGTTCATATAACTTCCCGAGAGAGGGAAAGTAAAAAGCAATTTTTCTGTGTGAAAATGTGCATGCATGCACGAAACGTTCAGCACCTGCTACTGTAAATGACTTCCTGCGGCCCTGGAATACACCCGTTTGTTTTCTGTCTGGTGGTTGTGCTTGTGGTAGTCGCAGAACTATCTGGCTGAGGGGACATCTTTCCAGGGATTTACTGTGTGTGTGGTTTTTGTAATTCTGACTGAGCTGCATGCGTTATTTGGCGTTTTCCGTTGGATGTGCAGAATGGAGTTGCAGAATTCTGCATGCAGAGTTGCAGATTGCAGACTCTTAATTTGGTGTTTATCCCATTTTCAGGATCGGCATGAAGTGGGCCCCAGACTTCGCAACCATAGAGATATCTATCTATCTATCTATCTATCTATCTATCTATCTATCTATCTATCTATCTATCTATCTATATCTCAGGGATAACAGACACTAGCTGCTGTAACACATATTGCAACTTGATTTAAAAATGAAAATAAAAGTCTCTCTCTTTCTCTCTCTCTCTCTCTCTCTCTCTCTCTCTCTCTCTCTCTATCCGTCTCTCATTCAGCATGACAGAATTGCCCCAGCTTTGCTCTGCAGCTCTCAATTATTTAAAAGGGGTCACAGAGACAGACAGACAGAGAGACATGCATAGAGAGAGAGAGAGAGAGAGAGAGAGAGAGAGAGAGAGAGAAGGGGGGTGGCAATCCTTTTTCTCCTCAAATTACACTGTGGAGCAGAGAGCCCTTGAGATGCCTCAGTTGTCTCACAAAATAACACATAAAGGAGCTGCTTGAAGTATTTCTCTGGGTTACAGACGAGCCGCCCGGCCCACTGGGGAACGTATCAAAGCCACATTCACTTTGTGGCTCTGCGTGACATGTCCACCGGCCGCTGGGCATCCAAACGCCAAAAGGCAAAGATAATATGCTGGTCTTTGCTCCTCACAAATTACCCAAGTGGTGTGAAAATGGTGGTCGCTTCTTCCCCAATTGTACAATTGTATGAAGCAGCAGTAACTGCTGATAATCTATGTCAGTGGTTCTCAACCTTTCCAGGCCGCGACCCCGCAAAATAATCATATTTCAGCTGGGGACCCTCTATAAGAAAAAGTCATTCTGCACACCTACAATGGACAGGTGCGTCGGATAACTGGAACTGAGAAGTAGAGAAAAAGAATCCCGCACACTGTCTTCACTTGAGTTTAGATTTTATTAAGCAACGTTTCGGTCGTCAGACCTTCATCAGGCATGCCTGATGAAGGTCTGACGACCGAAACGTTGGGGAGCTGGGGAGCCTCCAAAATAATCATATGTGAACTGATCCCCCAAAATCATATGTGAACTGGGGACCCCCGAAATAATTAAATTAACTGGGAACCCCCGAAAATAATCATATGTGAACTGGGGACCTCCCAAAAGAATCATTATGTGATCATACGGTTTACACTACACCTAGTGATTACACTAGACCTATACTCAGGCACCAAGCAAGTTGGGAACGATGCAAGTTGGGGATGCATTGTTGGGGGAACCCATTGTTCCTGTTGCTAGGGTATTTGCTGTACTCGTTGTTGATTACCACAATACTAATAACATTAACTATAATAATAACAAGATTCTGTAATTTATAGATATACCCATAAATCCTTGTGTTATAGACACATGCTACATGACCAAATTACTCCACGAAGAAAAACTCTAAGAACAATGTATGTCCCCCCCCTATTTTCAATTTCAAGTAACTGCTTCCCTCCCCCATTTTCTCTTTTGTAGTATGACACATTGATAAACGGACGATATGTGGAATGTAGAACAAGCAAGCTGCATGCGCATTTGCTGGCCTGCTTTATGGCCGGCATTAGCATCGATTGCCTGCGACGTGTTTGAATTTGCGGCTGCGATGAGCGGTGTTTATGTTGAGATTGCATGTGATTGTTGTGGTACAGAAATGCATTGTTGTTTTTTTCACACTCGGCTGAGCGACGATGGAAAGAGCGTTGTTTGTTTAACCTTTACTCACAGAAGCGTTGACTGAGCACTCTTGGCCTCTTCCAGCTATATATGCCCTGTTCTACACTTACTCAGTGCATTGTTGTTGCCTGGGAGCCGCCAGATATGATCGCAGCAGACTTGTGCTGAGGGCCACGAATCACTCCTTGACAGAACACGCTATTCAGACTATACCAACCTTTCTATTGTAAGCTTCCTTCTCAAATGTTTATAGGATATACTGTTACCCTTATCTGTCCCCTGATATTAGGTGTTCAGAGACGGTCTGAGTCTCCCGTCTGAGTTTACCTGTGGTTTTCACCAAGGAACCGGAGTTGTACAAATATGCTGTTGGACTCCTGTGGTAACACTGCAATGTTGTTATATTTATACCTAGTGTTAATGGATTCATTACAGTATGTAGATGAACAGAGATAAAGATTGACACCACTTAAACTGTAGCTTGAAGATCATTTAAATGGGGAAGGAAATTCCATGTGGTTTCACACTTATTAGTATTGACTAATAACTAATAAGTATTTTTCACACTAATTAGACACTTCCACACCAACCGACTGCAACCCCCGGGGTGAGTAAATAAATAATTTCACACTACATTATAAATCTGGGGTAATATTTCCTCCTCGGGTTGAATTGAACCCTGCTTGGCACCAGAGATGAACCCCAGGTTGAAGGGGGGAGACGCTTTTCTCTGGGGTGTAAAATCCAGTTGACTGCATGCTGCAGGTGGAATATTTTCCATGGCAACCAAAAGTAACATATTTCTTGACTATAGGAAAAATAGCTTTATTGTATTATAATTATGGTTTATTATGATTATGATTATGATTATGGTTCTTCTTCTTCTTCTTCTTCTTATTATTATTCAGATTCAGAAGGCGTGAATCCCCCCCAAATAGTAATAGTTGTGTGTGTGTGTGTGTGTGTGTGTGTGTGTGTGTGTGTGTGTGTGTGTGTGTGTGTGTGTGTGCGCGTGCGCGTGTGTGAGTGTGCGTGAGTGCTCGTGTGCGTGCATGTGAGGGAGCAAGCAAGTGAACACCAGCCTGTGGCACACAAATCAATGTGCTGTAAACATTAATCATCATCAAACACTCCTTTACTTACCGTGTCGGTTGTCACCTCATTGAAGGCGGTGATAGTACAATTATTTCCTTTTTCATGTGGAGAACTTTCTTTGTAGTTTCATCAAATCAGAGCAAAAGTAACACTTCTCTCTCTTTCTCTCTCTGAGGAAATAACAAAAGGCCATTTGCTAAACCTTAAGCACTTACATCAGCAGCGGATGTTAGGCCCTCCAGCCCTGGCCTAACAACTATAATGAATTTATGAGGAATGGACCCTGCTTGGCAGCAGATATGCGAAGGCTGACTTCCCCATTAAAGATAATTAAACTCGCTCAAAGAAATGACTTGTGGGAAGCTACCGGCTAAAGTCTCTGATTGCTTTAGACCGCCGTAAATTATAAGTTTAATTCCAAACCAATCCATGCCAAGGTAAATGCATTCGCTCCCAACTTGAAGGCCAACGAAAAAAAGTGTTGTGCTGTGTCCGGCCCCATCAATTACCTTCAGACAGGGTCCCTTACACGGAAACCACGCTGAGAGTAAAATTAATGGAAAACTAAAAGATGCACTGCGTTGTTTAAGTGGCTAATCAATGAAATAAGCGGAAAGGGGCGCTTCACAGCCGCCACATAAAATGTGTGAAACAATGTATTTCCTGGCCTGGTATCAGTATATATATATCAGTATATGTTGATTAAAATAGGGTTGAATATTTAACACTGAAATGTAGTGTACAGAGAATACAATATAATGTGTTTTGTGTAGTTGAACCATGGTCATCAATTTTCTGTTGACAAATGACAGGGTTTGATCACAAGGGGAGCTGTGGGGAAATGTGGGTGAGCAATATTTCCAGGAAGCTATAAAAGAACAGGAAGTCAGGCGCCGAGCCTGGGTTCCATTTTGGGCAGTAAGAAGAGGGTTTGGTGTGGTTATGTTTCTTTGCCAAACACACTCTTTTAAAGGCCAATACTATGCCAATTCAGAAGCGAACGCAAATAAGGCCTGTCTGACCGTAGAACTTTGCTCAAGGAAGGAAAGAAAGTTTGGTAGGGCAGCTTCTGAGGTGTTGAGCTCTGACAAACAATCAGAGCTTGTATAACAAAGGACCCAACAGATGACTCCGGACTTAAAGGTCGGGTGAGGTGGACATATCATTTATTTTTTCCGGTAAGCAATGCATTGCCTTTTTGTGTCCTAACTTTGTTGGACTACCTAATTGAATAAAAGAGTATCTACAACGTTTAGATTACTTTGGATACTTGAATTACCTTTTTTCGGGATTACTTTTGGAATACTTTGACTTTGGGGCACCTTTAAAGGGTCATTGTAGGGGAGATTTAATTTAAGCTTTGAAGGGATTGATTGCTCAAGTGTATAATTTTGGTTTGATCTACCTTTAAAGAATATAAAGATATTGCAATTTCAGTTAAAAGGAAATAGTTTTGTGTTTTCTTTTTCTTTACAATACTGTCGCAGGTGCAGGACCTTTATTTCTTTATTTTATTTAATATAACAGACTTATAAATTCAATAGTCCTGATTGTTATAAGTACAGCACAGCACAGAGTAAAGTGACAGAGTACACTACAGTACGAGCCTTGAGCCATTCCTGGGCTCTGGATGTTCCGGGGACCCCCGGGGACCCCCACACGGACCCCCCGGGGACCCCCACATGGTAACTCTGTCATTTCTCGACCGTTTGGGACGCGGGGCGGCTCGCCGGATCCGTCCCGGCACCCTGGGCGCGTTCCTGGATATTCCGGGGACCCCCGCACAGTACACTACACTACAATACAGTAGAGTACAGTAACTATAACAATAAATGTTGTTGCACCGCTCAGTTCACACAGAGCTCCCATGCATCCATGAGCTTCATCCCATAGTCTGTATCGTTAATTTGTTGTTTCATATCGGGACTGTTGTATCATATAAAACAAAACAATATCTTCAATATATCCGTGTAAAGATGTAAATAGTAAAAAGCTGTACTTTCGACCCTGCACTGCACAGTTGAAGCTCAGGGTTGATTGCTCTTGCCCTCACTCTGCTGAACAATCACGCTGAAATTCACACACCATTTTGCCAACTCTCTACAGTAAACACACAAACACAATCCAGACACCCAGCTTTGTCTATTCACCGCAACAACATTGCATCTACAGTTTGTACACAGTGTGGCTTGTGTTTGCGTGCATGTTGGATGACCCATACTGAATTCATGATCTTGCATTTTTTGCCATGAAACAGAGCACTAAGATGATAACATGATGTTAACATGCAAGGCCGCAACAAACGAGTCCCGTTCATGACTACCTTTGCTGTTATCTTCACTTGATACTATCAATAAAGGCAGATTTATTTATTTATAAATAAAAATAATAATAATAATAATAAATACCCCTTTATGCATTTCCCAAGTGTGTGAGTGTATATTTCTGGGAGAGATGACATGAGCAAAAGGCTGAAAAGTTAACCACGTAGGTGGCTGCTTATATAAGTAATTGTGTACACGGCACAAGATTACATGAATAAATGTGTACACGGCACAAGATTACATGAATAAATGTGTACACGACACAAGATTACATAAGTAAATGTGTACACGACACAAGATGGGGGAATTGTGGGTGACGTCTAACGTGTGGGGCGAGTGGGCGAGTGGGCCCAGCACAGGACAGATGACAAGCCAGGAAAAATAGGACTGTGTGAATGTGGGCTGTTCTTAGAGGAATGCAGGCGGAGGATGGAATTAGTAGGGCAGGCTAATGCTTGATTCTTGCTTCGTCGTACAGCGCCACCGCGTACTGAATATAGCAGATATACAAGCTTGCAAGGCATCACGGATGCAGTGCGTCGTGAGCTTTATGATCAACTATTTTGTACGACAAAGTAGGCCTACAGGAAATGGACGGATGACAAGATAGGATGAATAGTGTTGATTCTAGTGGGGGCCTGAGATCTCCATCATGTTCATTCTCTTTTCTCTCTCTCTCTCCCTCTCTTTGTTCACCAGTCCAGACACTTCTGATTTTGAGCCAACCAAATTTAAATCAATGAAGTTTATGTTTCCTCTTGTGGTGGCGACTGGCGAGGAATTATGCATCGTTTGCATTGGCCAATCACAACATGCCAGACTTCAGCGTATAAAATAAACTTGTGCCGTCAACTGGGGATACATTTTACTATGCCATTCGCAATGTTCGGCACGGTGACTTGCTTGCCTGCGGCTCACTTGGCAGTGCCTTGCGTGGCTCAAGTCCGCTTCAGACGGCATGCTTCTGTCGTTTTAACAGGTTTTATTATCCGAGTCGTCACCCTTAATTTCTACAAGAATTAATTTCTTCATGGGTTTGAGAATGTCCACTGTGGGGGTATTGGGATTATAGGAATGTTGTAAAATGTGGGGATGCCTGTCTCATCAATTGTTGCCGTTAGGTCAGGTGTTGTCGTATGCCATATATGAGACTGAGAATACAGTATGTTGGAAATATTTAACATTAGATGTTAACACATTAGATGTTTGACACTGGCTAATTGTTTAATCCAGGGTTCCACCATGCGTAATACGCTAAACCCGCTATTCGTTTAATTCGCCGCTTTAAAATAATTAAAAATAAATGGCGTCATCCTCTGGGCTGCTAGGGATTCTGGGAAATTGAGCCCAATGGATGTGAACGTTTGTTTAGACTACAACATGCTGTGCAGGGTGGTTTCGTTTCGCATTGTCATGGCCGCTGCATGGTTCTTCTGATCAACAACAAACCATCGGGTTATTTTCGTGGTTGAAAGCTGCAAATACTTCGGCGTATGCTCTAAAGGTAATAAACTATCTCGGCAGCGTAGAATATTGGATGAAATTGCGGGGAACGCGTAACCTGACGCTGCCAGATGGGGGCGGTATTGGGTAACCATGTTCCCCAACACAGCTTCCATCTGGGATCTCTCACCAGCTAACACCAATCCGTTCCGTACCGAACCAATCAGCGTGAGCTAAGGGTGGGATATGTGCGAAACCGGATGTGAAGCTATATAGACACGTCAATATGATTGGTTGTGTTTGCACGCCCACACGGTGATAGACAGACGGTCACATCCAATCATCTACCGAGTATCTTGAAAAAACGGAACAGCCCCGTCATCGAATTTGCTTCCGCGATCCCAGATCCCAATAAGCTGTGAAACAAATTTGTGTAGCAAGCTTCTTGGATCTGGCAGCGTCAGGTTAGGGAACGCGGGTTATGCAGTAGAACTGTTAAAAAGGCAACCCAGTTCTCCATTTAACCATCCCAAACTTATGAAAACTGGTTTCCTCATCTGAAAGAAGAACATTTTTAGGCAACAGAACTTCCTGCAATTTGCATTTAGAAATGTCTCTGCTCCAGTTACGCTGGAAACTCAGAGAGAGTAAAGTGGGAAAGAATGAGCTGTGCAACCAGCTGTGCTCCCCTTCTAACTTCATTTAACACCATTTCTCTCAACAAAACTGTTAAGACTCTGCCATAAAGCGTGTGCAGTATGCACACACACACGCATGCACACGCACGCGCACACTCACGCGCACACTCACACGCACACGCACGCGCACACACACACACACACACACACACACACACACACACACACACACACACACACACACACACACACACACACAGGGATGTCCACATTACATGCTTCTGTAAAGTGATCTCCAAACCAAACTGTGCATCCTTAAAACCCAATGTAACAAGCTAAGAAACGGTGTAATTGCCATGACCAAATCAGCCAAAAGTAACTTTATCAATGATAAAGCCGAGGAAATCAAAAACAATCCTCGGGAGCTCTGGAAGCTACTAAACAACCAACTAGGCTGTGGTCAGAAACTTAAAACCAGGTTTACTAACATAAACATCAAATCAAATAACACCCTCATCACTGACAAGGTTGATGTAGCCAATCACTTGAACATCTTCTTTACAAACATTGCAACAATGCTGGTTAACAAACTGCCCTCCCACTCTGGGCGTTTTGGTGTAGAGCACATCAAAGGCTTCTACAAAAACCTAGGTGTTTGTAAAGATGATTTTAAAATGACAATGGTAACAACTGAGGAGGTACTTAAGAAACTGAGTGCCCTCCAACCCCACAAGGCCACTGGCCATGACAATATTCCCTCCAAATTTCTCAGAGACTCAGCCATTTCCATAGCTCCAGTCATCACCCACATAGTTAACCTCTCCATCAAACAAGGACAGGTCCCCAGAGATTTTAAACTGGCCAAAGTAACCCCCCTGTACAAAAAAGGGAGCAAATTAGAACCCGGCAACTACCGCCCTATTTCTATTCTAAGCTCCATCTCGAAAGTGATGGAAAAAATAGTCTATGAACAGGTTGAAAAGTATCTTGCCACTAATAAATTGTTGTACGAGTTCCAATCTGGTTTCAGAACATCCCACTCCACTGACACATGCCTTCTCTATTTGAGCGACCACATCAAACACGAGGTGGATGCTGGAAAATACTGCGGCATGGTCATGCTGGACCTCCAAAAGGCTTTTGACACCGTGAACCACTCCATACTGGTTAACAAGCTTAAAGCTATTGGTTTTGATAGCACATCAGTGAGCTGGATGCAATCCTACCTGGAGGGGAGAGAACAGATGGTGGAAGTGAACGGAACACTGTCCCCCCCCCTCCCAGTGAGCTGTGGCGTCCCACAAGGAAGCATACTAGGGCCTTTACTGTTCCTAATATATGTAAACGACATGACTTCAGCTTGTGACTGCAACTTGTTCCTGTTCGCAGACGACTCAGCACTGCTGGTCTCGGACAGGAACAAACTGCAGGTTGAAAAGACCCTCAGCTCTGAACTCGGTAGAATCTGCACCTGGCTCGCTGATAACAAACTATCCTTACACCTGGGAAAAACTGAATCCATTCTCTTCGGATCAAATAGTAATCTCAAAAAGGCAGATGGCTTCTTGGTTAGAGTTGGTGATGATATTATCACACGGAAGGATCAAATTACCTACCTAGGCTCCATCCTGGAGGCCAATCTTTCCGGTGATAAGATGGCCACCAACGTAATCAAAAAAGTCAATCAAAGAACAAGATTCCTCTACAGGATCTCCTCACTGGTCGACAAAAACACATTGAAGACCTTAACAGGAGCCCTTGTACAAGGTTTCTTTGACTATGCATCCACCTCCTGGTACCACAGCACCTCAAAGGCCCTTAAAACAAGGCTCCAGACCTCCCAAAACAAACTGGTCAGGCTCCTACTTGGCCTCACCCCCCGAACCCACCTCACCCCTGCCCACTTTGACAGGCTGGGATGGCTTAGGGTCGACGACAGAGTACAGCATCTTGCAATGGGTCTGGTCCACAAGATTAGATACACCACCAAGATACCCATGTACCTGTCTAAATACTTCCTTAATGTAAACGAAGTCCACACCCACAACACCAGAGGGAGTGCAACAAACCATGTACAACCCAGATTCGGCACAAACAAGGGACTAAATTCTTTTCGCTCCTATGCGACCAAAATGTGGAACGCCCTACCAACAGTCATTAAGACATGTGAATCCCTTGGCTCCTTCAAAACTGCTCTCAAAGGGCACCTACGGATGGCTGCAATTCGAAACTGGCCTCTGTAAAAGCTGAATTTGTATCTGGATTGTACTATGTTTTTGTATGGACGTGGTGTTGGGTGCCTGCACATATGCACACATGGCATCAACGCATGGTGTTGTGTGCAGGCGCCCTACACTCTGTCTTTGTACTATGGATTGTACTATGTTTTTGTATGGACGTGGTGTTGGGTGCCTGCACATATGCACACATGGCATCAACGCATGGTGTTGTGTGCAGGCGCCCTACACTCTGTCTTTCGTTTTCTTTTCTTTTATCCCCCTGTTCCCCTCACTGTATATATACTTTTTTTCCCTTTTCGCTTCCTATATGATGAATTCCTGTTCTGTTCTTTAACTACATAGAAGTGTCTATTTGTTTGTCTCTAAATGTTTTGATGAATTGAACAATGTGGACCCTGTTGTAAACAAGTGTAAGGCTTAATTGGGTCGTCCACTCACAGTTAACAGTCTTTGTATTGAGTTTGTGCTTGAAATGTACTGTAATTCTGCAAACTGTTAATAAAGATTTCAATCAATCAATCAATCAATCCCTCATCATGTTGCACGCACGCACGCACGCAGATAAATGGTACACACACACACACACACACACACACACACACACACACACACACACACACACACACCACAAACACAATGCGATGTCCAAACCAATAGATACTCTGCAGTAGTAATACAGAATAATTCTGTTATTTTCTTTCTTGCTCCAGGTCAAAATGAAAGAAAATGTGGAAAAATAACCCTCTTTGGAAAAACAGGAAAAAACCTGACTGTTTGGATCCACATGCATTCATTGGAAACGGTCTCCTTTGAAGAAAGCAAGAATTATAGCTCTGTTTGCTATCTCCACGTTAGTCTTTTATTTTGTGTGATGGTACAGATCGGGCATTGTGGACTAAGAAGGACATCCTGTGACAAAGTTTGAGCCCTAGCACGTACTAATAATAATCAACTTGATTTGTATAGCAGCTTTCATGACATCAAATGCAGCCCAAAGGGCTTTACATAAAAATGAGATCAACAAAAGAAAAATAACACAATTAAACAAGATAAAAAAACAATAAGTTCATGATCACAAAATCATGACCAAGAACAAATTAAAAGGAGGCTAGATCAAAATGTTATAAACAATACAAGAAAACAGCAAGAACAAAACATATTCTCCACTTTAGAAGGATCAGACAGACTCTATAGACCTATTACAAAATATATTAGGCCAATCTACATTTACAAGGAACCAAAGAGGCTACCTGTCACCTATTTAGGTATATACACTGTACACTTCAATTAACCTATTTAAAAATTATACTAAATTAAATACATTTACAGGGAACCACTAAAACCATGAGTAAAAATGTGGGTCTTGAACTTGCTTTTATCTATGGTCGTTGACTCGTTATTTATCATGGGAGCTTGTTGGCCCATGAAATCAGAAAGCTGATTCGCACCTCGAGGAGGCCAGTGCTATGATCAGAAAGGTAGAAAGGTGCAGCTTAAAGTGTCCATGATACTGATAGCCGGTGTGTCATTTTAGCAGATCCCCTTATCAAGAGTGACTAGAGAGAGCAAGATCAGAGTAAACGCATCAACCCTATTAGTCAACAATAAAAGGAGCATTCAGTGATTTGGGTGATTTGGAAAACCCCTCGTCCGCCCCGGTAACAAGATGTGCACATGCACGCACTACAGTGGGGGGGACACGCGGCAGGCCAACAGCACACACACCAAGGCCCGCCCCTGCTCGATCATGATTGGCAGAAGGCCCCTTTCCATCCTGATTGGATGGAGGCTGGGCCACCTAGCCAAAAACGAAACCTATACGGTTTGTTGACCCCCAGGGGTTAACTGGGGGGGTCCCCAGTTACTCCTTCTCTGGTCAGCGCACACTATAGTAGGGAGCATTATCACAACAAAACAAAAAAATAAGTGATATTTGAATTAAGTGAAATCACTGAATATACCTTTTAATGACAAGCTAAGTTGTCCAGTATAGCAGATAGACATCTATAACAAAACACACTATATAAATGGATGCACCTGGGACGTATCTTCAGTGATGTATCCCAAGGTCATCGGGGTTTCGGGTCTCCCAACATCATACCCCTCACTCAGGTGACCCAGCCGGGGTGATCAAGTCCCGACTTACAGTACGTCCCAGTATCTACCCCTGATAAGTCCCGTTAGGGAAAAACCAGGGCCACACAATCCGTTCCTCCTGAAATACTGCCGGGACTGGGAGGTACCATTCTGGCGCATGGAAGGACTAGGCTCTGGGGGTTGACTCCTGTCCGG
Source organism: Protomyctophum bolini (assembly GCF_963924005.1). NCBI lineage: Eukaryota > Metazoa > Chordata > Actinopteri > Myctophiformes > Myctophidae > Protomyctophum > Protomyctophum bolini. The sequence goes on from NC_137865.1 coordinate 12,999,568, forward strand.
GCCCCTCCTACGTCTCACCAGATCCACTCCTGCTCTCACCAGGTCAGGCCCTATATGCGTTGCACCAGACTCCCAGCACCAGGCACTTTATTCAGGAATGGTGGATTCTCGAGCCGCAACGGTTCCGCAGGCTCCACCTTGCCCTTGGTGGTGCCGCAGGCTCCGCTTGAGGCTTGAATGGCTCTCCTAAAGGCCTCCCCGTGGGTTTGTTGGGCTTCTTCCTCACGGAAGACACAGGCTGGGGCGCCAACCCATACTGCTCCCGGGTGCCGTCTAATTTCCGGCTGCCACCCGTCTCTCCGGTGGTCACCAGACTATTCCTGGTTGTCACGTAGTCTATTCCTATGAGTCACTATAAATAGAATAACTATAACAAAATACATACATAAATGGATGCACCTGGGACGTATCCTCAGTGATGTCAATGACATCAATCCTAGCATCTGTCTAAATAACAGTGGTGTAAAGTATCTACAGTAAGTACATTTACTTACGTACTGTACTTCAGTACAATTTTGAGGTATTTTTACTTTACTTCCGTATTTTCATTTTCCAATACTTTTACTTCTACTCCACTACAATTAGTTGAAAACTTCAGTTACTAGTTGTAGATTTGTATTATTACTAAACGTACATTAACCAGCCCTATATACATTTCAGCCATTTGAAAATAGCCAATTTGCTATTTTCAAATTGTGCACAATGAGTACCTACTTTTGGTACTTTAAGTATATTCTTCTGATGCCAATTACTAAAGTAAATTCTCTTAGGCAACAAAATCATACAAGGAAAGAAGAGTGCTAGGGGGTTTGAATGGGTGAGTTTTCAGACTGCGGCAGAAAACGTGGAGTGAGTCTGCAGTCCTGACTCGAGGGTGTTATTAAATTTCCACCGCTTGTGAGCCAGGAGGCTGAGGAGGGAGATGTATCTAGGTTGCTGTGTTAGCTGATCTACCTTTGCAGGAAGGGGTGTAATATAGTGGATCATATCCTGGAGATACTGTATAGGGCTGTGTGCCATATGCCCTTGTAAGTCACCACCAGTGTTTTGAATTGGATGCGGCCCATGCGGGCACCAGCCAGAAGCCAGAAAGGGAGTGCAGATGTGATCTCGCTCTCTCTCGATCCGGCATTCAGTGACATTCTGGATGGGGGGGGGGGGTTGTGCGTATGCCGGGTCGAGACCAGCATGGAGGGAGTTTAAAGATGCCAAAATTCTTGCATGAGGAGCAGGACAAACTCTTTGAATGTTGTAAAGTGCAAACATAATGAGAGCGAGTGATCACTGCCTTGAAGCAGCTGGACAGCTGACTGTTCTTGGCAGTTTGACAAGGAGTCGTCACAGTGTTGTGGAAAGATCCTGCAGGGCGCAAGGCTTTCCAGGGAGGGAGCTCAGTTTTGTATAAGTTGAGCTCGAGGTGCTGGGAACACATCCACTATAAGCCAGGCATGCAGAGCTGTGTGTTCGTCACCCTAAGAGGAAGGGGGATTGTGTGACATCTGCATAGCGGTGATAGGAGAACTTGAGAGCAGATATGCGTGCCCACATACATACAGTCAATTAATTGGCAGCATCTTTTATTTTTCTGTAGTGCTTTGGAAGCATGTCCAGCATCATGGTTACATACAGTGAATTTATAGTCAGAGGTGAGTTCTCCAGCCAGTTATTACTATGCAGTCCGACTCTCACAATGGACAATGGAACTACTGTATAACAGCTCCAGATATGGATCAGAAAAAGAAAATATATATACCTCAGGCTGAACAATATTTAGTGTACCATACTGACTGCTACAGTGTGATGTGTTGAGTTTGTTTATTTGTCTGAAATTTAAACGGAGGAGAGAGAGGAAGGAAGGACAGGATGGATGGATGAATTAAGAATACAGGAAGAAAAAACCCACAAAAGGTCTTTCTCATACAATGTCATCAAGCATTTACAAATGGATCTCAAAGACCCAGCAGACCAGTAGTGGTGCCAAAATGAATCGATTCAGCAATGCATCGAGATTCAGCCGAGCACGATTCTGCATCGATGCAGCAACGTGGCATAATTAATAATCGAAGAGTAAATATAATTCAGTCAGATAATTCATGGATAGATTTAACCAATATTTATTATAGAATGAATATACATGTGCATGTAATATTTTATCTTGGCGTTCGGCTCTGCTAGATTTTTCTCTCTTTTTCTCCCTGCATTAACATTAAGAGCAGGGAGATAGATATACAATAACAACCCCCCATGTGGTACAACAAATAGCAGAGCCCACTGGTGGTGCTGGGGAGGCGGTGGGAGCAAACAGGCACATACCGAGAGAGAGAGAGAGAGAGATGGCAAATACAAATGACAGCAGGAGGATGACAGCAGGATCAAAGAACAGAGACTGAGGTGAGTTGAAATGACCCAGCAATTGTAACACATGCCTGGTAGTTGCTTTGAGTATTTCTACTCTAATTACCAACTATTAATACATTTAGGCTTGAACGAGTTATCGATATTGTCCTAAATGGGAGTTGAACGTCTTTTTTACACCTGCCAACGTCTAACAACTGTAAGATTGGAGTAAATGGCATGTACGCTAGGCAGCCAACAACAGGGTAAGTTGTCGAGTAAATGGAGTGCCAAGAAAGAGTTAAAATGGTCAAACATGGTTGTGCTTTGTTATTGTGTTGATGAGGTATATAGTATGAGTTTTTCTGTACTTTATTAATAGATAGATCAATATAGTTATTTTCTAAAACAAACTCCAATTTCTGTCTCTCCCACTCCTTGTGCTAACAAGTACAAGGAACTTAATATACCTGTCTGTCAGCTCCGTTTCTAACCTTAAACCCAGCCCACGCATGGCACCTGTCCCCAAACGGCATACGCCCACCTGTTGGCTATCTAATAGTCATTATGTTTGTGCTTTTTGTTAAACGAGATGTTGGTGCGTCCCTGTGTACAAAATCTACACATGCAAGGCAACAAATAATTGGCTGCTTTTCTCGCCTTAACAACCCCCACAGCAGGGTTGTTGTTTTTCATTAGGCCACATTCAAAATGCTCTGCTTTCCCCCAGGCCCAGATTCATTTGATGAGGTTTTCTCCCAGGAAGTTGGTAACCTTCTGTAATTGGAATAATAATAAAAAAATAATGTTAGATCGGTCTGCATGAGATATTTAAATGTGACACGTGTCTGAGCAGCCGCGAGAGCAAGTGGAGGAATAACAAGATGTTTGTGTTACTGTGCTTTCCTGTGCATGTGCAAAATGATAACACAGCGTGTTGTTGGTTTGAGTTTTATACACACATCCACGAGACCCCTGACCCCTCCATCGCTCCTTTATCTGTGCTGTTATTTTGTGTTTACTTTGTTTTGATTCCTTTTTACAGGTTAGTACAGACAGACAGGCGATTCAGTCAAAACAGTTCATTCTTTCATTTTCTTTCCTTCCCTCCCCTATATATGCACAAAATGTATATAGAGAATAGGATAGCACACACATACACGGAAAAAACTAAAAACAGACAAAAATAATAATAATACAAAAAACAAAGACAATAAAGGTACAAAAACTGTAATAAAAAAAGAAGATAAAAGATATGTGCTGTTATTTTATGTTGTAGATCTGAGTTGGAACATGATGGAACACTTCATCTGTCAAACTGCTATTCAAGACATGGAAAAAAATAATTCTAGCTAAATAAGTGTCCTGCTAACCAATTAAACGCAATATTTTTGCGAGTGGGGTCCCCAGCCAAAAGCTTTGAGAACCCCTGGTCTATAGCAGTGGTTCTCAACCTTTTCAGGTGGCGACTGTTCGATGTAGGAAGGATGGCTTTAAAATAATAGCCAAGGTCAGAAACCCTACTCATTTGTAAATTCACCATAGAGATTAACCATGAGAACCTTTAACCCAGGTATGAAAATATTTAACTCTATGGAAAATAGAGGATTTGGACACGGAAACAATTAAGGACTTAAGGTATATCCAAGAGAGCGGTACAGTTGCAAAGAGATAGAAGAGAGATATGTCCACAAAGTTTCAAGTTGCAGCTCTGAACAATATTTCACATCAATTGTGTAAACATTTTATACCAGAAAATACATATCAGTTCACAGTTGTCACATTTCAATAGGTTGAAATGTCATAACATAGAGAGGTGTCATAGTGCTGTCATCTGGCAACATTTGGTCTCGAAGTCTGTTTTGTACTTCAGTCTCGTTGAATCCTTGATTAAACTTGCTCAATCCAGTTTTTGTCTCTTTATCACTGTGGTGAGAGGATTGTCCTTGTGGTTCTAATCTTTAGGGCCATTATGTTGTTTTCCTCCTTGTTTTCGTCTTTAGGCCATGTGTTTTCCTTGTTAAAGGCCATTTGGGTGTTATCATTTCCCATTGGTATAAGTGGCAATCTGCAGTGACAGCTGATAGACTCAGTGAACATGCAAACATTACAGAACACAGTATGGTATGACAGGGTGGTCCTGCACATAAAGACAGAATGGTATTTTAACATCGTTATGAGATGTGATCACAAAATATGAAATAATATAACACATTAGATTTAGTTTGACTCAGAAAGTTGCTGTGAAAATAGCACTTCTACAAGTAGATTTTCATTTTTTTTGCCACTTTCTTATATTATTTGACTATTTGGCCAATGATTAACAAGTTTATGTTTTTTATATCATTTCTTTGATTACATTTGATGCAGTTTTGGTGTTTTCTTTTAATTTATTTTTTTATTTTCTTTCTTTTTTTCCCCCTTTGTTTTAGGTATTTGAAGTCTTTAAATGAACACACTGTCATCTGGGACGACGAGCTCAGTGACCTTGTGGTTAGAATGTCCGCCCTGAGACTGGGAGGTCCGGGTTCAATCCCCAGCTGGGTCATACCAAAGACTGTGAAAATGGGACCCAGTGCCTCACTGTTGACATTCAGCATCAAGGGTTGGATTGGGGGTAAGCCCCTGCGACATACCAGCGTCATGTCCAGGGGGTGTAACAGAAACAGGAGATACTGTAGGGTGTAGGCTCCTGCCCTATGGGCCTCATGGCAAGGCTACTTACTTACTTACATCTGGGACCCCCCCCCCCCCCCCCACCAAAAGAAAAAGAAAAATAAATCATCTGGGGTAAAATTTGTAAGGAATTCTTGACACTGTACCCTATACTTATTGCAAAGCATAGACTTCACTACTAATACTGCATGTGTACTTTATATATTTTTTACCTTAGTGTAACTTTTTTGTGACATTCTTTTAGATGCCCAATCAACCGTAGGATTAAGTAAACATTGTTGCCATTATAATCAATTGCAATGTACTTTCATCACTGCATATACACGCACGCATACATGCACGCAATTACACTCGTACACATGCACGCAGATAAAAAACACATGCATGCAGGCGAGCAAAATCACAGCAAGGACACCACAACCATGGCTAGAGGCAAGCTGAAATTATTTGAAAATGATTCCCTCTTAAGCATAATGAAGTGCAGATGTTTGGAGCTAGTGTTTTCTTTATTATTATGAAATGTATCCTTAGGGAACAATGTTAACACTGCAACCTGCAGAGTTTACCTTATTAAAACTTCAATTAACAACCAAGACCATCCGCCACCACTTCAAAAGAATGGATGAGAGACAATTGTAGGAAGGTTAAGGTAAGTATCTGGTAGCGGGTACAGGTGGGACGCAAATTCTGCACTGTGAAATCCTGTGTTCATTTAGTGTACAAATGGAGTTCCATTTGCACACTCAATTAGGAGTATTAGTGGTAGCTCAAAGTAAGTTACTTACTTTGAGCTACCACTAATACTCCATTTGGTACTACTATACTACTAGTCATACTGCTACTGCTAATTATGATCAAAGTACTATGGCACTTTACTACCGGACTACAGTATTTTGTCGACATAATGCACCACATGCTGCTTTGCATCACACAGTGAACATATGGTATCCGTCCCTTCTGGACAATTAATCACAGCTTCAGCAGAATGTCTAAAACACCAGGGTGTAGGAATAGAGATGATACTGCTATTTAAAAACACTGTGAATGTGTTTGTGTATTTGTGTCTGCTGTTTAAGTGTTGTACTTGTTAGATACGTTTAACAGTTTGTGTGAAGCTGACACGTGCATATCAGCATTAAAAGGAAGCTATCAGCTCTTCATATTGCTGGAGAACAGCTCGCTCCAAGCCCTTTCACAGCACTGACACTTTCCATCAGGTTTGTGTGTGTTTAGCTGTCTTTTAGCATTTATCCCACGCTGAGTTGACAGCTTTTTCAGTTCATGGAGGTACAGTACAGTACAGTCTGCTACCTTTTCGTACAACTACTGTATGCTGTTTATTTATTTTGATATTTAATTCATCTTCACCAAACCTAGTGACATTAAAGCTCTCTTCTGGGATGAGCACAGCATATAATGTAGCCTGTGTACATAGCCTGTATACTGTATTTCGCAGACGCTCTTGTCTAGAGCAAACAGCAAGATTATAGTACGAGATATGATTGCTAGTTCTGTAGTATGGTGTTATACCTCCCGACAAACACATTTTTGTATTTGCAAGATGGGCATGTCCGATGTATGAGTTGTTTACGCTTGTAAATAAGTGAGTTGTGCTCCAACAGTGTGATCGAGCTCCACTGCTCCAAGCAGATCAAAGCTAGCAGCTACGCAGCTCCCTCAGGAGAGCTCACAGACAGGGAGGAGAAGTACAGACAATCGATGCTTCTCTCTGGCAACTTGTTTGTACTTTATTTATTCATTTTAGGTAAGAAATAGGCCATGTATTTTCTCAATCTGGATAGATTTCACACCGACAGTTCAACTGCTACTTTGTTATTAATATCCATTACTTCCGTACAACTTCACTTTCTGTGGTGTCTAATGTATATACACAAAGTAGTTGAGGATCGGGGAAGCGGAGATTGCTCCTCTTCATAGACAAGGCATTGATCCTCGTTATACTTTAGCAGACGCTCTTAGCAATTACAGCAAGCACGAACAATATAATAAGGTAGTACATCAAATACATAGAACTCTTCTCCCAGAAGGGATGTTCACCTTACTGAACATCCGCCTCACAGAATGCTCAGATAATATGAGAGGGCTATCCTCCACCCATAGAAGCAGAAGGCTGCCTCACCATATTTCTTTGTAGACATTTTTTAGGCAATTCAAGCAGGCCAGCAGTGGAGGACCTGAGGGGGCGGTTAGGAACGTATCTGGGTAGGCATTCGCGGAGGTACAGTAAGAGAGTGCAAGACCGTCTAGGGATCACCGGGAGCCAATGTAGTGAGTGTAAAACTGGAGTAATATGATCTCTAATCTTAGTTTTAGTTAAAACTAAGATGTCTGTCCGTTGACTTCTTTGGCAGGTCCGAGAGGAGGGCATTACAGTAATCGAGACGCGAAAAACAAAGGCGTGGACCAATGTTTTTGCATCCTCTAGGGACAGATGTTTGTTATGAAAGAAGGCAGTCTTGGTTGCTTGATTAATGTGAGCATTGACATTTCTTTACTACAGACTTACTTCCCTACAGTCAGGTTGCCGAGTTTGTTTATTATTGATTATTTTTGCTCATTAGAACCAATTATAAGAACTTCTGTCTTATCCTCATTTAGTTGGAGAAAGTTCTCACTCATCCAGCATTTAATGTTGGACAGGCAGGATAACAGTGGTTAGTAGTTCCACCTTTTCTCCAAACTGCCTTTTGGCATCCTTCACTGCTCTCCACACATTATAACATGCTGCTCTATAGGCATCCTTGTTGCCCGTCATCTGCCCTGACTTAAGAGTGGCTGCTCTCCTTTTCAGAGCCTCACAGATATTTTTTATTTATCCAGGGTTTCTGATTTGGGAATATTCTAATGGTGGACTTGTGGATTACAGCATCTGTTGTCTTACTAATAGTGTCTAGTACACTTGTTTAATGTCACTTATGGGGGTTGAGCTGCTATACTCAGCATCGCAGAGCAACCTGTTGGACAGACTCTGACTGGTCTGTCCAACGAGAGACCGTCCACGTCACCGGTCAAGTTACTAGTCAAGGGCATCTTCTAACTGTCTTGCTATAGTATTATATAAAATATGCGATTTATAATATAATGCATGTACAGCAGCAACAGCTACCGAATGGATGCACAAATATGCAAAACATTTTTAGCGCTACAGTATATCCATGACCATATTTTATTTGTCATCTCTAGGTCATGTGCAACCTATCTCTAGGTCATGTGCAACCCTACATCCAAGCTGCCACTTTGCTCCTATGATGTCCATACAGATCCATTCCATACAAGCATTTTATGACTGAGGGGTGAACTTTATTGGCCCATCGATTATCCCTCATTGTGTTTTATGTTAAAGGTGCTGTATTGACATAGGCCTACAGTAAACTGTTAATTAATAGATATTCCAAATAATTGCTAGTGGTTCTCAAAGTGGGGTCCAGCCAGGATTCCTTCAGGGGGTTCCAAATTGACCCAATTAAAGTTATATAATTGAGAGTTATGGGCGATAAAAACTACATAACTTATTAAACAGAAAGTCCATTTTCAATTTAGATAAGATAAAAAAAAAACAAAAAAAAAAACGAGAAGACAAGACACATTTCCAACAGGAACATAAAAAAAATTAAATCTGAAAATGTAATAGGAGAGGGATCCCCATCATCCCCAGCTATAACATTATGTAGGCCGCCGCCTATATGTTGTTTTGTTGAATAATGTAAATAAAAGGTTGATCATACCACTTCTTTGCATTCCTCATGCTGTCTGTCGTCTGTCTGCAGCGCCTGCCACAGACAGCTACATCCTGTAAGTTCACTTAAGAAATAAAACTAGTGTTGAATAATCATTACTAGCTCTTATTTTGGAGAGGAAAAGGAAGTCTGTTTCGGGTGTAGCCAGACAGTTGTGTTTCAGACTCGGCGGGAGGGAGGGAGTCGAGGGACTGACGGACTGTAAACATTAGAAGTGATGGTGGATTAAACACATGCTTTTAGGCCAAAGTTTATATTTGCCATTTGAAAGCCATGCTGCGCATCTTTGACTCAAACGTACACACTTTGGAATACACGTTCCAGCCAGCATTAGGTGAGTAAATAATTAATTGTAAAAGTAAATTATTATCTGTCACGATATGAGGATATTTTGTAACATCAGTAGACAGCTCCTAATTAGGAAACAAACAACAAACTAGTGCAAATGTGGAACGCAAACTTTCAGACTGCAAACTTTCATGCATTAAGTAGCATTTCATTAACGAAGTCCACCACACCCACAACACCAGAGGGGTAGTGCAACGAACCATGTACAACCCAGATTCGGCACAAACAACTAAATTATTTTCGCTCATATGCCACCAAAATGTGGAACGCCCTACCAACAGTCATTAAGACATGCGAATCACTTGACTCCTTCAAAACCGCTCTCAAAGGGCACCTATGGCTGCAATTCGAAACTGGCCCCCGAAAATCTGAATCCCTTTCCTTGTATATGTTTCTTTTCCCTTTTTACCTCCTTTATGATGAATTCCTGTTCTGTTCTTTGACTATATAGAAGTGTCTATTTGTAGTCTCTAAATGTTTTGATGAATTGAACATGGTGGACCCTCTTGTAAACAAGTGTAATGCTTAATTGGGTCGTCCACTCACAGTTAACAGTCTTTGTATTGAGTTTGTGCTTGAAATGTACTGTAATTCTGCAAACTTTTAATACATATTTCAATCAATCAATCAATCCAGTAGGCCATACTTTGAAACCTCACCTACAAGTGGATAGTGATAATATGAGGTTTGTGGCTTGGATGAATTATGTAAGAGGAGGATGGTGCAAATAAATCAGGTCCTATATTTCTGTGTATAATTCTGTGTATAAAACATCATGTTTTGCTAGTTTGCATTCAAAATGACAGCCGCTGGAATAAAATGGTCTTTGATGAGTTGTTTTAGTTGTTAATTATAAGCAAAATACTTGATATGCCTACTTTTTCAAAAATGTTTGCTTGGTAACTGGTTATTATGGGCCATATTCAGACCGCAGCCATCTTGCCAGCAAGGTGCTACCTACGTAGGTGATACTTCCCATAGACAGCCCATTCATCCAAACAGAAAAGTCCTATCTAATTATATTAAACAACGTCAAAATCACCAACATTGCAGCTGTAGGGAAAGCTTGAATTATCCTCTTTCAATCTGCAATGTGTTTGTTTCATAAAAATCCCTTGCAGATGATTGTGCTGAATGAAGTGCTGGAGTTTGGAAGTGCTTGTTGACTATCACTCAACGGCCCAATGTGTACCACCTGTTTTGAAGAATACTGAACAACTCACCCCGGTGAGTTGTCTTCACTTTCTGACATGGCGTTGTGAGTTGTCTGTACTTTCCGCTGGGGCGAGTTGGTAAAGGGAAAAGATGGACAGCTCGCCCCAACAGTATTTGGACAACCAACAGTTATAGGAGAATGTGGGAACGTGTATACATGCAGGATGTTTTTAATGCTGTTGTGTCTTGGGAGGTGGGACATGGGCACGTGGTTCAGAAATAGCTGAACCATTCGCTTAGAAAAACATCAATAGAGCGGCATGTCGTGTTTGTGTGTGTGTGTGTGTGTGTGTGTGTGTGCGTGTGCGTGCGCGCGTGCATGGCATGCGTGTGTGTTTTCAGGGTACGTGCATTTCAGGAGGGACTACCCGGAGCTGTTTGAGAACCTGACTCCAGAGGCCGTCCGCAGCACCATAGAGGCAGGTTACCCTGGCATCCTGTCCAGCAGAGACAAGTACGGACGCATCGTTCTGCTCTTCAACATCGAGAACTGGGATTACGAGGAGATCACCTTCGATGAGGTCAGACTCCAATCACCGAGGGACTACATATCCCACAGTGCATCTATACCATATACACATAGATGTGTAGACTAGTAGAGAGTGTTCCAGATATGCACTGGTGGAAAGTAACTTAGTACATTCATTCTAGTACTGTACTTAAGTACATTTTGAGGTATTTTTCATTTAAGTATTTCCAATTTTCTATACTTTTACTTCTACTGCACTACAAGGCAAATATTACTACATTTATTTGAAAACTAGTTACTTTGTAGATTTGGATTATTTTTTACAAAACATTACCACTTAAGTTCAGCCCTATATTTCAGCCATTTGAAAATATCCGATCTACAAGCTCACAATGCGTTGCATCAACCTATCTATTCCAGATAGGCTGACCTTTTGTTACTACCATGAAGTCATGGCTGCAAGGTGTCACTCATGTGACTGCGTGTGTTGTACGTTTGTGCGTGCGTGCGTGTGTGTGTGTGTGTGTGTGTGCGTGCGTGCGTTTTTCCATAGATCTTGGAGAAGCTCCTGGAGAACGAGGAGACGCAGATCAACGGTTTCTGCATCATTGAGAACTTCAAAGGGTTCACCATGCAACAGGCCGCGGGGATCAAACCCACGGAGCTCAAGAAGATGGTGGACATGTTACAGGTAGATCAACACCTGGCGCAGCCAGCACATATCATTGGGTGCATATCTTTGGTCCGACATACATACAGTCCGTCCAAACACTGAAGTCCTAAACCAGAAACCTAACCACACGCGGAAGCCACGGGTGAGTCTGAAGGCTCATACATAGTCTGGATTTTCGGTGGTTAGGTGACCACCGAACTACAACATGACGTAACGAGCCGCGGTGAAGAGCAAACCACCGCCACCGCTCCAGCCCTTCTCTCTGTTTTTACTCACCACCGCTCAACGTTATTTCAGCGCCGGTGGTCAGCTCACCACCAGAACGGTGGTCACCTCACCACCGAAAATCCAGACTATGAATAGGCCTTTAACCTGCCACGCATGTGTCTTAATTGGCCATGCGTGTGTGTGTGTGTGTGTGTGTGTGTGTGTGTGTTTCCACACGAGTGGAAGTCTGTATATGGGGAGCCCGGGAGTGTGTGAGGTGCATGTTTTGAGAAAGTCCACTATTCAGGATGACGCTTTACCCATTATGCATTGTGGTACGAGGTGCGGGTGCAGGCGTTCCCCATAATTTATGGTTTCTCACACTGAGGAAGAGTATCACAGGCTGCTCCTCTGGACTTTGTCTGTGCTTATTAGTTTTTTGGAATTTGTGTATTCTTGTTCAGTTTTTTAGTCTTGTATTCTGGTAGTTTTTGATTTCCCAGTGCTTCTAATTTCGTAGTATTGTTCCTAGTGTTTCCTGTTAGTTATCTGTACCTGTCTTGTCTACCACAATGTTTCCACCAGTCCCTCAGCCTATCCCAGTGTGGATTGTCAGTTGAGTTATCCTGTGTCTAGTTAGTCCCTTGTCTATACTGTATATACAGTAAGCCTACTGTATATGCCCCTGTGTGTTCAGTTCCTTGCCAGTGTGGCGTCATTGTGATGTGGTCAGTCCCCTGTGTATTACACGTTTGTATTTTCTATAGTGTAACCTCAGTTCCTTTTTTCCAAAACCTTTGGGATCTTCACTACTCTGCCTGTGCCTGGTTGTTCTGCATGTGAGTCCTACACTTCTGTAGCCACATTATGACAGGTCATTTTTCACTTTTGTGCTTGAAGGGGTGGAATTTGGGCTTTATCGAAAAAAAGAAAAAAAAACTCAAATGGGGTATGGAAACGCTTGCCTGATAGTAGGCCTGTCGCGGTGCTAGAATTTCCCCCACCGTTTCCACCGTGCTTCTCAAACGGTAACACCGAATCCAACCACTAGGTGAGGTGTCCTAACACATTTCGACCTGAGATCAGATTCTAAAAATGTCTTCTACAACAACAGTTTTCTAAAAAAGCTATGTTTCTTTGATTTTTCAAAAATAGCAGACCTACAAGCTCGTAGCACGCCACTTGGTGGCGCGCTATGAGCTTGTAGTACTGCTATTTTTCAATAACTAAAGCATAACATAATGCTAACACCAAAAGGGGTTAGCATAAGGGGCCCAGAATGGGCTAATAGACCTGCCTGGCATTGATCCAGAAACAGAAACTACAACAGCGCTTGCACTTTTAGATCTAATTTCCAAAGTATAACTTACGTGGAGGCTTTAGGGCCAGGCAGTATAGGCAGGCACGGTCAAAAAATACAACTAGAAGATACACAATCCAAAAGAACTCTTTTCATCATTTTATTTTCCTCAACCGAGACCAACAACGCACGTGTTTCAATTTCAGCTCACATAGCCTTCATCAGCGTTGATCAAGACACTAACAGGAAATCATTACAGGGTGAATTGAGAGCGCACCGTTGCTAGTGCTACAGGTTATTGTGAGTAAATAAAGCACATTGTGGAAGTATAAGCTCACCGTACCGTATGTCCAATGCAGCTATTGATAACCTGCTTATAAGCACATGGGTGCCACACAAAAATGAACTGAAGTGGTTTTATAGGGTACACGAGAAAATATATAGTCTAGTATTACAATTTAAAAAGAATAATAAAACGGTGCTATCGGTGTGCAAGTAATGTACTCTGTGGCGTGCCCACCCACCGGTAACACCGGACACCGTGACTATGTCTACCGCATAGGTTTCGAATTAGAAAGCATTGAACTTGTATGTTATCACTTTTGGAGAATGGAAAAATATGCGATGGGGAGCCAGTGGAGAAGGGTAGGTGGCCAGGGTGGGTGTGAGATGTGGACACGCACTCACACACTCTCCTCGCAGTGCTGTTTTGAATGTATTGAAGCCTGCAGACTCTTGCTATAGGGATCACAATGAGTAGTGTGTTGATCGTAAATGGTAAATGGTGCATATACGTAGCACAAGGCCCTTTACATAGATTGTGCATTACATTCACTCATTCACATACATCCATACACCAATGGCGGAGGAAAACATGCAAGGCACCAACCTGCACATTGGGAGCAATTGGGGGTTCAGCGTCTTGTTCAAGGATACTTCAACATTAACTAAGCATTATGTTATACTTTAGCTATTGAGAAATAGCAGATCTACAAGCTCATGGCGCGCTACGAGCTTGTAGATAGCTATTTTAGAAAAATCGTAAAAATGCGGCACAAATCTTTGAATATATATTCTTTCAGAGCGAACGTTTTTTTTATTTCGACGTCAGACCTAAATGGGTTAACTGTGGGGGAGCCCGGGATCGGACGGGTAACCTCACGGTTCCCATCCATCTGCTCTTCTGGCCGCTCTACCCCTGAGCTACTGTTGCCCTGATCATGGAAGTTTGATCTGTGAATGTACATTTCCAATAAGTTTTGAAGTAGAAAGCGGAAATCATTTAGTTCACATGCCTATCAATACAGTTGTACCTTTAATGTCAAGACCTGTGACTGAATAGCCTACCAAGTCCGACCCGGTTCAAACATAACCATGACTAGGCCACTATTAAAGACAGCTAGAGGACTTGCATCCCAATCGCCAACCAGGCAGTCTGTGACAGTGTGTGATCTTTTTAAAAGCCTAGTAAAATAACATCAAAAAGTTAAATACGTGTCAAATAATAGGAGTCTCACTTGACTGGCAAAATAGTGACACCTGCTTATTTCTGAATATCTCCCAAGAATCGCATTTTATCAGTGGAAAGATTTTTTTTAATTTCTACTACTACTACTACTACTTCTCCTACTGTCAGTTTTGATGTTTCACTGAATTCCAAGTGGGCTGGGCTAGGGTCATTTTCTTTGATACACTGTACAGTACACACTTGTTAGGACGGTGGACAGATTCTCTGGAACCTCCTGATCCTTGAAAATGATATTACACTCAGTGGTTATGAGTGGATTACCTTTTCCACCGACAGACAGAACATTGGGAGTGAACGGATAAAGCTGGAGATGAATTCCACTTGGTTCTGTTGCCACTGCCCTGATTGGATTTTGGCATGCTGTTCCTGTGGTGAGCTGCCCCATGGGCTGTCGTTGTCAGCACAGCCTTCCATTGAGTTGGCAGTGTTACATTTGTCGACTAAAACCATGACGAAAAATGTTGCTCGACTTGTATAGTTTCACTTTTCAATTGAGTGCTATAGCGCCACCCTTTGGCCAATGGCCGTGGGCTTTGCATCCTCACCATTTGGCATAGCCCTCTACCATATTGGCAAGTTTCTCGAAAACCGACTTCACGGTTCGGGGCTTGGTCCCTTAATTAACAGGGCCATGTGCAGGCCTCACAAATTCTACTGATCTATGTTGTACTCTGTATAGGCTTTCAATTAGATATGCTGACTGCCATGGACATGATAATATTAGGTCATATCAAATCCAACTGCTTGACTGTCAAATGTTAAGGACACAATATTACGTCACATCAAATGTGTCATGGTCTTTTCAGTGGTTTATGATAGATGGTGTTCTTCTCCAATGTATGAATGACGGAGACGTTCTGTTTTTTTGTCATATACGTATCTGTCTGTATTGCATGAGATGAATGGCCCAAGGAACTGATAAATCAATCGATTGAGCGATCTGATCAATCAATCGGACCCCTCAGTCAGTCACAGTCAGTCACTGTGGGTTTGATCCACTTTTCGTTGGAGAAAGAGCCACTTGACTTCCCCCACCCATTAGTCATGTCAGGGTGGTCTACTCCCTCGTTTGTATTCCAGTTAGCCTCCATTACCTGGTCCTGGACGCATGCATGCATGTTCAGGATATCTCACGGCAGCAGATGGACTCCAGTATTCCCCTGCCTCCACCTCTCTCCTTAAACATATCAATGGTAGCTGGCAGCTGGACCCTGAAAACACCTGTAAAGACCAGTTGGGGAGTTGGTGTCTCTCTCTCTCTCTCTCTCTCTCTCTCTCTCTCTCTCTCTCTCTCTCTCACTAGCTGAAGGCAGCCCCCTACCCCTTTTCCCTGACTAATTTATTCACAAACATATGCATATCCACATTTGAGTTTTCCCTTATCTATAATCTTGACAGGTAACACAAGGTTGTTTTTGTAGTATGTAGCTTTAATACCTTGTAAGGTTACATGGCCAGTTTAAAACTATATCATTCAGGACTTATTCAGGACTTTAATGAATAAAATTACAATACGTAAAAAATAATATCAACTTCCACAGTAGAATATATTAATTCTATAGCACATCTGTAGTGGTTAACATTGAAAAATGTTGATGTCGGGTAGGACTGTTTGACAATGTCTACACAATTATTTACAGCAGATGGAACACCGGATTGGACGCTAGAATGGCTAGATGCTGAGAGAGCAGTGTGTGGAATTTTCGTTGATGGATATTTATTTTTGTACATTTTGTTACTGTCCGACGCACCTGCATCTGAACTAAGTGGATGTGTGAATATTATCTTTGCGAAGCATGCAGCTTTAAAATGACAGTGAAGTGCACTACATGCCCCAATTATATTATATGGTAGGACGCTCCTAATAGGCCTGCCGTGAAGGCTCATTTTCAGTATATGAAGAGAAAATACAAAATAGAAAGATGGCCGTCCTTCAACAAAGTATGGTGTTATGGCTGTCACCGCACTAAGGCACACTTGCACTATATATCATCATACCACATTGGCTGTTTCACGGGTAGTTACCCCCGGGTACAGCTATAGGCTTTAGTTCCGCCTACCGCAAGCACAATGCAACGCCGGACCAATGTTGGGGTTGGGGTGATTTCTGCATGATTTCCTTTGGTGTGGTGCGCTACCCCTGGTTGTATGAACTGAAATGTGTTTGGGAATAAGGTTGCTTCCATAGACTGGTTGTTTTATGTTTTGTTGAACAAATGGAAAATCCTGAAGTGGACGTTTTGTTGTTGTTGTTGAAGGACCCGAAAGGCAACTTTTTATGTTTTATGAACTGAGACACATTTTCATGGAACTGGAATTAATCATTTCTGTTTGTTTTTGAGGGGCACAATAGCGAACGGGCACAGGGAGGAGTTCCAGAACGAGTGATTCCGGTTGCCATATTGTTCTGTAGCTCTCACTGTGGCTAGATACCGGTACACTTACAATTTACAATTTAGCAGATGCTCTTAATCCAGAGCGACTCATATTAAGCAAGAACAAAAAAGCATGGGAATACATCACATACCGGTATATAAAATGCATTTATCATGAAACATGCTTAAGCTAAGAACGTAACTAGAACATATCTATATAATGACACTATACATATAAACTATACATACTGTATATACTAACGATACTATGCTATACATAGTATAGTACCATAGTACACTACCAAAGGCATGCTATATTGGAGAAAGTTACTCAACTGAGCGGATTGGATCCATATGAACACACAGAGTGGGTGACAGTAAGAAGACATGATTATATGATCTCCTACCGTTTCTGACAGAAGTCAACATGTATCAGTATCTTGTTTGTCTCTTTGATATATCCGACATCTGATCCCCTTGCGTTTGCCTCCAGGCTGGAAATACAAACATTTTGACTCCAATGTCCTTGTTATTGCAACCTACAACGCAGCAACGTCGACCTACCATAGCTACAGAGGGACAAACAAACAAGTGAAATATAGTAGAGAGATGGAAGATACTAGTAGTGTAGTGATAGTACACTATCACTATAGTACTATAGATCACTATAGTACTATAGATAGTACACAGTAGTGATAGTAGACTACCACTACTGCAGTGATAGTCTACACACCAGCGTCACTGACAAGTACACAGACTGACAGCCTAGTAGCCACTAGCAACTAGCCTACTTGTAGGCTATGCCGCTATAGAACAAGATGGCGCCCAAAGGGAACGGACTTGAGCCCAAATCCTACTGAACGCGTCACTATGCCCATCCTCTATACATTTGACACTGATCTGTCCAGCAGTTTGCTACATTAACTCCTGTTCCTGACACACGTGCACGCACACACACACACACACACACACACACACACACACACACACACACACTCACACTCACACACACACAGCCCCTCTTGTAGATGGCAATAGACTCCTGCAGAGCCACGCTGTACAAATGTAAATGGTCTTGACTTCTCAGTTAATTAGACTTCCTCTGCCTGTGAAGTTGAATAAGGCTGAGGGACACTTAATCAATGAGGAGCGATGCAGACCGGAGGTAATCAGCAACCCACAGCTTTGACTGTTTATTTCAAATAATTAAACACTAAACATAGCTGGTAAAATGCGGTGAACAGAATATTATATTAATGCATAACATTGAAGACGTGACGGTAAAACAGTCTGAGATTAGCCTAAGTTTACAGCACTTTAACACTCAAACTAATTATCAAAAAAGCACAGACGCACACAGCATATTTACTTAATCAACCAAAGTTTACAGCACTTTAACAAAAACGCACACAGCATAGACTAATATTTATAAGCGTGTGTGTGTGTGTGCGTGTGCGCGTGTGTTTTTTGGTCATTTTATTTAGAAGTTTCAGTCTGAAATGGAAGGCCGTATTCTGTTTGGATATGTGGGCTGTCAAGGCCAGAAAGTAGTTTTTTGCCACTCAGTAGGCGTTCCTGCATTACTTCCTGGTTTGATGATGATGTCACGCGCATACCCTCTATAGTGATTTCTGATCGCATCGCGGCAGCCATGTTACCGCTTGTTGTGAAACCTTACCTATAACACATGCCGGCTGCTGCTCGAAGAAGTCTTTGCTCCTCTCGTTGTATTGGGCTGTGTGGGCGGAAATACAATGGCGCCTATAGGGGATATACAGTAGCTGGCTGGCTGCAGTCATTTCAAATGAACAGCAGGGGGCGCTGACATTGTTAAAATAGTACACTATACTCTGTCTGGATGTCAAAACGGAGTAGTTCTGTAATCAAAATCAGCTGTGTTTGGTTGAACATGCAGCAATGCGAACAACCAAACAGGTGAATTAAATGAAGATAATTCTTCGGGCTGGGTTACGTCATCACGCAGCATGTTTTAGTTCAAAGGAAAGGAAAAAAATATATTTTTCAATTTCCCCATTGTTTCAGCATCTATTGTTAGGTATAGCCTATGTCCATATTATCACCACAGATATGCTTTCACTGTCTTTAACATTTTGGCCACTGCCAACTTTCTCAACTTCTTGGGAAAATGCCAAGTTGCCAGCCATGTACAGTTCTTGTCCCTGCAAATTTTACAGAATAAAAGACAAATGGCAAATCTGCACATTGGCACATTTTAGCAGGAAATGGGCATACCCATCACAACACTGTCTGTGATTGGGTGAGTGACCATGCATAACCAAATGGATGAGGTCACCTGAGCTAATCAATAAACTCTGCGATTGGCATTATTCACACATATACAGGCAGTGTACACACAGTATCCTGCAGACTCCAGATGGCAAAATCACATACAATTAATTTCCCAAGAGGGGAAAAAGAATAATCCCTGGACGCTTTTCCCATCTTCCATGCGGTGCTAAACCGGAGGCCGTGATGAGTTGCATTCTGCTGAATATGAAGTAGATTCTATACTAACGTGTCACAGTCGCCTAATCACAACTATTTTGCATAATGTAAAAAATAGTCATACATTTTCGAGCGTTGCGAATTGCGATGCACTGAGAGCTTATAGAATGACTATTTCCACTATTTTTTAACAAATGAGTATGAAATTATTACATTTGGCATAGTCCATTATTTATGTTGATTATTGTCAGTAATGTCTTTGCATATTTAAGTTATTTGCAATATATGCCCTGTGCAAAGCCTGAAAGCCAAGCAAATGCATTTTTATGTACCAACGTTCAATGAAAAGAACTCAGTCGCACTGAGGAAAAGACAGGAAGCAGAGCTGGAGGTCGCAGAGACTAAAATGTCGAGGTTCTCTCTGGGAGTAACAAGGATGGATAGGATCAGGAACGCGTACATCAGAGGGACAGCGCATGTCAGACATTTGGAGATAAAGCCAGACTGAGATGTTTTGGACACGTCCAGAGGAGGGATAGTGAGTAGCCTATATCAGTAGAAGGATGTTGAGGTTAGAACTGGCAGGCAGGAGGCCTAGAGCCCTAGAGGAAGACCAAAGAGAAGATGTATGGATGTAGTGAAAGAAGTTAGTTGGTAGAAGAGGAGGCAGATGGAGGACAGGGTGAGATGGAGGCAGATGCATCGTTGAAGGGAAAAGCCGAAAGGAAAAGAAGAATGTCCAACGGAAATAACACCATGGAATCATTAATCACGTTTATGTGTTAAAATGTCACGCCCTACTTAGATCCACGTGACATCATGTGTCTGCACGTCTGACCTATGGCCCTTGGAACAGGTTGTATAATCACCTTCGATTGGTTGAGCATGAATGAGTCAACCTGTGTCTCTCCTTCATCTGCTCATCAACTGCACACACACACACACACACACACACACACAGTCATCCATCTATATTTAAATGTCAGGGTAGAGGCGCGTGTGCGTGCCCGCTGAGACGTGAGCAGATTCCGTGTGTGAGGATAAGCATGCTGAACCTGCAGCTTCTCCTGTGAAAAGGGAAGGTCCACACCTCCTTGTTTCTGTTCTATTACAATGCACACACACAGGGAGATGGACAGTGTTTAGTGGTTGTCTTTTTCTATTGAGGGAAAAGCGTAGGGGCTGAAACTAAAATACATTTAAAGTCAAGAGTTAAAAACACTCATGTTGGCCTACAACATGTTGGTGTGTGTGTGCGTGCGTGAGCGCATGCCACGTGTCCAACCCATTCTGCGCGGGAACCCCTTTTGGTGTTATAATATAGCTATTGAAAAATGGGCTAACGGAAAGCCATTTAGTTTCTCTATCATCGAGGGAGTTCACAGTCACGCAGAGCATCCCCACTCCTCGCGGCCTCAGATGAGCTCTGTGAGCACTCAGTCAGAAACGGGGGGATGGATATTGATGTGTCTCAGTCAGCGGTGGAGGTGGACTCGGTAAGATACCACTGGCCATTTATCTTTGTGTTTCTGCTTTATCTGGGGAATGACATGTCTAAGGTTGTACTTATACTTACGTATATGCCAGTACTTCTCGAGTGGAACACACTGCAGACCTATACAGGACTTTGTCAACAGAGTAGATCTATGGTCTGTTGCTGAGTTTTATAGCACTTTATCTCATCTGATATGGGATATGTTTTGGTGTCTGCTGATGAGTGAGGATAACAGTCTTGACGTCACTGCAGTCCACAATGTATGGAGCAGTGACAGCATTTTTTTATTTTATCTTTTAAATAAAATGTAATTTAGTTTTATTTGTAGACAAAATATTGTTTTAGTCGACATCTACAGTTTATTTTGTCGACAAAAAGGTATGTTGATTTTAAGGTTGCATGCTGAAAATATCTACAAGCTCACAATGTGTCGCAGCGTAGAGCATTGAACTTTAGGGCTTGTAGATCTGCTGTTTTCAGAACACCTGAGCGCACGCAACCAAACATAAAAAGGACTTTAGTCTATTTGTTGATATATTTAGTCTTAGGTTTTTTTCATTGTAGCTTGCTTTTGTCAGTGAAAAAGGGTAGTCGAGGAACATCTTTCATCATAGTTTTAGTCGACAAAATCAACGCTGTTGACAAAATGCCATAATCATTATTTTTCTTACAGTAAAACACATACATGGCCTATACTTTACTGAGAGACAGAGCTAAGTGGTGTTATAGACCTATCTCACAGCCCTTCCCCGCCCCCTTTCCATGCCTCCTTTCCAGACCTAGTGGTGTTGGTGACGTCACTCCATAGACATTACATGTTAAAAGATCTACATTCAGAAGCCATAAACAACGCTTTTTATGAAGGTAAACTTTATTCTATTTGTTTTAGCGGCCTTAACATATTGTTTTCTTCATAATAATATTGGTTACATTTTAACATAATATTATGGAAACGGCCTTAAATGGTGCAGAGAAAGCAGGTAGGGATGTAGCTCTGGTTCATGAGTAAGGCTATGGACCAGAATGGACCAGAGCTACATCCCTACTTGCTTTCTCTGCACCATTTAAGGCCGTTTCCAAATGTTAAAATGTAAAAGACCAATATAATTATGAAGAAAAACCAAATAAAATAAAGTTTACCTTCATAAAAAGCATTGTTTATGGCTTCTGAAGTAGGTCTTTTAACATGTAATGTCTATGGAGTGACGTCACGTCAACACCACTACATCTGGAAAGGGGGCGTGGAAATGGGGCAGGGAAGGGGGCAGGGAAGGGCTGTGAGATAGGCCTATTGGGCACAAGAAGCCCCATTAGCTGTTCTAAAACCAAATATGGAAATGTGAAAATCATAGTCCCAATTAAAACCAAATTTGTTGACACTTAATTTGATTACAAGAACATTTGAAAATGGTCTACAAGAAAGATTAGTCCCTGAATGCTTGCACTATTCTAGTGCCAAATAGTGAATGTTGTAAGTAAACCTTTAAAATAGCCATTGAAAATGTGTAATTAATCAATATTGAGCAACCGCATGGTCTATTTGTTTAGCACAGTAATAATTATACATGTGGTCACAGTTCATAGAGCATTTTGCAATGGCTTCCAACGTCAATCAATCCTCAATCAACCAATAATAAGCAGAGACTTTAAGTATCCATTTTACAAATGCATTATACATACATAGAGTAATATGTCTTAATATGGACAGATTGTCTCATACATCACAAACACCAGGCCCATAGACAGGCACGCACGCACGCACGCACGCATGCACGCACGCACCCACCCTCGCACACATGCATGCACACTCTTCTGTGATTTCACACTCCCATACATATGTTTATCACCTCAGGCGTCACTTGCATAATGGAGGTCTGTACATCTGTTCCACCATTTGTTGGAGGCTGCAGGCCTCACATGGAACATTTCTTCTGTCAAACAAACCCCAGGCTTAACGCCAACAACAACAAAAAACGCCACCAGATTACACTTTCAATCGGCCGAGTCCAACCCCACTGGTGGCATGGAAAGGACCCCCATTACCACACACACACACACACACACACACACACACACACACTAGGGGTGGGATCATATGGGTATCTCACGATAACTTAAATTGGGCTTTAGTTTTCTTAAATATAATTTCCTATCGCAATATATATCGTATCATGATATCGTGATACTGTACGTATACATTGCCAGATCTATGGCAACATGCAGCCTTAGTAACTACTGCGTGTGAATGTATGGAGCTATGCGAGTGTTGTTAAGCAGGTAAATTAACAAGTGGCACCAAATGGACCCTTCCATGTCAATTTGGTTCCATTCGTACACTCTCAGAGTTAATCTAAGAGCAGGATTTTACTGTGTGTAAAGTTTAAATGCAGTAAAGAGCTGTGTGCTGTCAGGCTGTAAAACTGAGCAAATTGTGGATTAATATTCTGCCAGAAAATTACTGATGATTCCCTTGCATGAAATCTTTGCACATGCTGTGTGCGCGTGTGCGCATCAATATGTACATCTGTTCGCTTAGGATGCAACACCGCCGTGCAGTGGCGCTTTGTTCTGTGACTGCCAAATATTGTTTAACATTTTTTGAAAGTATAAAATAGGTCTCAAGTGTTTAAAGCCAGTAAATCAACATGTTAAAATGGAGTCTCATATTACCATAGATATAGCTCAGCCGCACTGCGCTACCGTTGAAGAGACAAACTTTCCCGGGCATTAAACCTATGCTTTGATTGGTTGAAAAAGACAGCTTCCAGGGCAGGACATGAAACTGAAGTCCCGCCATGCAGACACGTTGACACATTGCAGTCTTTTCCCCTGGTGAGGTGAGGAAAGCCTGGGAACGACATTATCTGTAGTTAAATCTTTAATGCATGTCGATCAACGTCGCTCGATGGATGGAGAGTCAGTTCATCAAGTGGCTTGGATGGTGTTAGTATGCCATGTGCAAGAGGCTTGATGGACACACACACACACACACACACACACCCACACACACACCCACACACACACACACACAGTAAAACAACAACTGTATGGCAAGGATGGAGTGGTAGGTAGGTAGCTGTATAGGTGGCTATAGTTCAGACAGACAGATGGACAGATGAATCATGGTTACCCGGCGATGGAAAGATTAGATTTGTGACGTGACGGATGGAGGGATAGACGGATTGGGGCCAAACAGGCCTAATTAATATTCATCATCTGGTGTGTGTGTGTGTGTGTGTGTGTGTGTGCACATGCAACTCACACGCATGCACGCACGTGTGTGCGTGCACGCTTGGCTCAAAACCAGCAGGGAACATGCAACATGGGGAAACAACAGTGTGGAATTAGGGCAACTGCACAACATCAACAGTACACACTATTCATAGAAAATAAATGTCCCCAGCTATGTACGTTACAGGGCTCCAGTTTTCATGTGTGTGGTTGTCAGGAGTAAAGCTGGACTAATTTTACGTAAACATAACAGTACTTCACTGGTATGCTTTGATATTGGGACTAACCACCATTGCGTCCTGTTTAAGAGGTTTTCCACTTTTCCTTTTCCTCACTCTTTGAAGTATTGTGTGTAATGCTGCAGATACAAAAGATACAGATACAATGCTACACAGCAATGACAGCATATCTGTACTAGCTTTATATCTTTGTAGCTAAGCTGAAGTTGGAACCAGCTCAACTTTTTGGCAGCTCTGCTTTTGTAGTGGGCTACAAACATTGGATTCATCTTTGTATGTTCATGTCGCTGACTTTCATTAAAAAAATAATGGTAGACTCTGTCTCTGTACTGTAGCTGCCAGTGTGAACGCAGCACAAAGGTTATGTCCAGGTCTTAACCACAAAGCCTTTTATCTTATAATTCAATGTACGACAGACAGCATCACGCAAAATTTCAGGGCAGTGCTGAAGGCATCATACAAAATTTGCCTCCATGTTGCCCCAGTTCAGCAGCTGATAAGCCAGTGTTAGCCAGTCTCTAGTCTTAGTGAAACAGGCTTGAGTTGCAACGTACTGTACTTGGACTGCTTACACTAATTTCATGTGTACTCTCAACCAGAGTTGTTGCAACCAGAATGGAGGACACGACAGCAGACTTTTAAGTCTGTCAGTTACAGGGGGGCGGGGCATATTGGAACACCAATCATTTCATTTTCGCCGCAGCTAGATGAGTCTGTTGATGTTGTTGGGATTCCATGTAACCGAGTCAAACTAATGAGAATTTTGTATTGATCAAAGTCTGTGTTTAAAGTTGAGTGAGAAAGGAGTCAAGTGAGAAATATAAATGAAATTAGAACATGTTTGTCCATGTAAGTGGTACAATGTTTTCTGAGGTTGTGAGAAGGTCACGTACAAATAATAATAATGGCCCATTTTGCGTGTTTGGGATTCATTTCTTTACTCTCTATCACTAAACCTGGGTGTCATTCACCCGAACACCTGCCAAAACCAGGAGAACAAACCTACCTTCAAGATTCATAACTTTTTACTTTTATTTCACTTTAAAGCTTTTGCTAGCTGATTCATTTTTATTATTTACAAATTCCTTCACGCATGTACGCACACACAAAAAGATAGGCTACAACATATGTCCCTGCCTCGAGTGCTGCTATAAGAAATAATATGTCAAAATTGTAAAATTTATTGTAATATGTCATTAAAATGTTGACATATTATTGCTTATAGCATATACACCTTAAACATGTTCCTTTAAGCCCCGCTATAGTGCGAGTGCAGGTATCTTCAAGGATGTCAGTCGTTCGAGACCACTTTGGTACAGACAGCTGGTATGACTTTTAGTCTGGCTTCCCTATAGTATATCATAATTTCAATTTCAAATCATTAATTTGGCTTGTTTGCTGTAATAACAGAGAGATATGCAGAGATGCAATCAAGTCAGGCACAGCACCAGCTGTCAATGCATTACCATTAGATGAGCATAATGGAAAATGCTGTGGTTCCATTGTCTGCCAGACAGTTGATTTTGATATACCGATTTGGTTTTGAGCTTGTAGATCTGCTATTATCTGCTAACACCCGAGCGCAACCAAACATGAAATGACTTATTTATACTGTATCTCTTCTAAATGGTAAATTGTGCATTTATATAGCGCCTTTATCCAAGGCGCTTTACATAGATTGTGCATTACATTCACCCATTCACACACCGATGGCAGCGGAAACCATGCAAGGCACCAACCTGCACATCGGGAGCAATTAGGGGTTCAGTGTGTTGCTCAAGGACACTTCGACTCTAACTCTGGGGGAGCCCCGGTTCGAACTGGCAACCTTGCGGTTCCCATCCAGCCACTCTACCCCTGAGCCACCGGCGCCCCCGCCTCTTCTCCACTAGTCCCTCCATAACATTTTAGTGTTCTTTTTATTTGTTGACGAAATTGTCAATATATTTAGTCATCGTTTTAGTCATAATAGCTTAGTTTATATTTAGTTTTTGTCAGTGAAAAAAGGCAGTCGACAAACATTTTTGGTCATAGTTTTTTAGTCAATGAAATATAACAGAATTGACCAGGCCCAGCTCAGGTCAAAGGTTAATTTGTGGTGTCAGGGTGAGTGAACTGGTAGTCTGCTGTGACTTTACAGAGAGGGTCAAATTAAATCTCTTGACGATACAATGAAGGCTTCATCAAAGGAACGAAGGAAGTGTGACCTTATTGCCAAGGCTTGTTTTGAAACAGCAATGACCTCAACCCTTCATGATGCATTCTACTGTGACTGGGGAGCAGGGTCAAGAGAGCTCACTTTATTTTTAACAAAGCATAGCCAGGATAAAATGAAAACATACATTTGTCGTTTATTGTATTCACTCCACCACATGTTGAACGACACATCTAACATCTATCAGATAAAACACGAAAAAGGTCTATAATGGCATGTTCAATAGAGCGTCGCAGTCCCACCCCCTTTCAGGACGACGCCAGGCCCAGGAAATGATTCCCAATGCATTTTTCCCATAGACGGTTACGCCGCGGACAAAGCCAACTCGAGTCGTGACAACTCAACTCAACCAAACAAATAATTACAGAGAAGAAAAACAACAAAAAAAGAGTTGTAACCTGCCGTTTCTTCTTCTTTCTAATTATTTGTTCAGCCCAAAAAAAATTGTTTGTTATCATGATTTGTCACGACAAGAGTAGGCTTTGTCCGTGGCGTAAACATCTTTAAATAATTACTTTTTGGAATGTCTATGAGGAAAATTAACGGAGAATAATTTCCTGGGCCCTGATAGGGGGCGCGACTGCGACGCTATATACGGACGCCGTAGGGTGGAAGTGGCTTAATAGAACCCACAGTTCATTTTCTGAACTAACAGGGACACAAATGTGTCTAATTGAGAGTAATCTGTTTTCAAGGACTCATTCTATGACACATAAGGGCAAACACTGCACCCCCAGCATTAGAATAATTTATTGATGAGGGAATAGTGACACAACTAGGTTTTTAAAAAGCTATAACCTTCTTGTCTATACGCCCCATCCTTTTTTCTCCTCTACCCTCTAGCAAATATCTTCACTGAAAATAGCCAATCTACAAGCTCACTGTGTGTCATGTTGTGTGTGTAAAGCAGCCTGGTATTTATTCCATTACGTAGCTATGTGTGTCCGTATGTACATTATATGTATGTGTCACTGTGTCAGAGCACGGAAAGCTGCAACACGGTAACTCTGTCATTTCTCGACCGGAACAGGGCCGGCCCCCTGGGCGTGTTCCTGGGGGTCTGGATATTCCGGGGACCCCCACGCGGCAACTCTGTCATTTCTCGACCGTTTCGGACGCGGGAAGGCTCGCCGGAACCGGATCTCCCCCCCCCCCCATTATTTCCAAAGATAATCAAAGTACAGTACAGAACACTACAATACAGTAGGCCTACAGATCACAATACAGTACAGTAACTATAACAACAATACATATATAGCTCACTTCACACAGGTGTGATTTATTTATTTTATATGCAGGGTTTGATACGCAATGCATTTTCACTCCCAAGACGGAAAACGGATAACTTCTTGACAGATTTGACAGATTTTGGAAGGAGGTATCCTCGACGGGACCACCCCCCGTCTCACTGCTCATCTGAATGAGCACAGTTCCCCAGAACCAGAATTGTTTAGGAACCATAATATAGTACACTATTCTTGTCATGCTACATTAGCCACCTGTCATGACGTGTTGGCGTGCAGTGGTAGCGTCGGGGTTATTCACCACCCAGGCTATGCATACATTATAGGCTGTGATCCGGTGGTGTAAACGTTTTCCTCCTGCAGGCTGTTACATTTAATAGTCTCCCCTTCCTCCTCCTCCTCTCTGTCAGGAGACTTGAGCAGGAAAATAAAAATACAAGAAAATAGCCTCGAGTGATCTCACCACCGCACTGACGTCTGGTCCCATGTCCCCATCATCAGCATCTCAGTTCAAGGTGTTTATTATGTCACGTACAGTACAGTACAGTACAGTGCGCATGCCATACACACATGCAGGCGCGCCGGCGCCGCGCGTGTCGTGTGGTACCGAAACAAAAACATGTCTATGACCACAGTTCTCAAAGTGGGGTCCACACATAGCCAGGGGGTCTGAACTAATTTTCCCATAATCTCAGTTATCCTTAATCATATTCCATCATAGTCAAGGGCTTTTGGATAGAAATGATACAGACTGCAGTTACTTTCAGTTAGAGCATTGCAGAGGAGAGGTGTGTGTGTGTGTGTGTGTGTGTGTGTGTGTGTGTGTGTGTGTGTGTGTGTGTGTGTGTGTGTGTGTGTGTGTGTGTGTGTGTGTGTGTGTGTGTGTGTGTGTGTGTGTGTGTGTGTGTGTGTGTGTGTGTGTGTGTGTGTGTGTGTGTGTGTGTGTGCGAGCGCTGACAGATGAGCTCTGAGGTTAACTGGCCTATAGTTTATAACCTCATCTGTCCCCGATTTAACGACATGTTATCGACATCGACAGATTTAACTGTTTACCTGAACGCACATTCTCATACACAGCAGTATGGCTCCAGTAGGCTAACTGCTTCTGTCTGCACGCAACAAGAATGCCTCCTCCACCATCAAAGAAGAGATTCGTCCAGAGAAAACTTTTTTGTTTCGCTACTGCTGCACAATAGATAAGTTATCATACACCATAAACAATATAGGCTATAGGCTACCAGCTGTTCTGTGCGCATGCCATACATACATGTAGGCGCGCCGTGCGTGTGTCGTCATTAAATGCTGTGGTACCGAAACAAAAACATGTCTATGACCACAGTTCTCAAAGTGGGGTCCACACATAGCCAGGGGGTCTGAACTCATTTTCCCATAATCACAGTTATCCTTAATCGTATTCCATCATAGTCAAGGGCTTTTGGATAGAAATGATACAGACTGCAGTTACTTTCAGTTAGAGCACTGCAGAGGAGAGGAGGAGGTGTGTGTGTGTGTGTGTGTGTGTGTGTGTGTGTGTGTGTGTGTGTGTGTGTGTGTGTGTGTGTGTGTGTGTGTGTGTGTGTGTGTGTGTGTGTGTGTGTGTGTGTGTGTGTGTGTGTGTGTGTGTGTGTGTGTGTGTGTGTGTGTGTGTGTGTGTGTGTGTGTGTGTGTGTGTGTGTGTGTGTGTGTGTGTGTGTGTGTGTGTGTGTGCGTGCGCTGACAGATAAGCTCTGAGGTTAACTGGCCTATAGTTTATTACCTCATCTGTCCCTGCATTAACGACATGTTATCGACATGATGGAGATATGCTGTGCAGTGCGGCCGTTACATCCCAAGGATAAAAATAACATCACAGAGAGCTTACACATGCAGGCTCTGCGTGAACACAACGTTTACGGCGAAGCTAATATTACATAGGAGATATCTCTGTATGGATTTTGCCTGTTCCGTAGCTAATCTGGATAACCCTACACAGTAGCATTTACCGTGCACATGCTATAAGCCATTCACCACGCCTCGAGCTGTCGCACGATAGAGCTAAAGCCTTGGCATTAAAGCCCAGGAGGTGAGACATTTTATCCACGTTGCACTTGAAGATCCGATCTGACGATTAAAGATGCATTTGAGTGAATTAACCTTGAATCCGTTGCACTGTACCTGGTGTAGCATTTTTTCACTCAACACAAAATGCTGAAAATAGCTGATCTATACCAGCTCACATGAAAGAGAGCACTGGGTGGAGACGTGTTCTCTCCTCCACCTAGGTGGGGTTGGCGAAAGGGCCTTTCTGTGTTCACAGGTTCTCCTCATGTCCCTATATAGCGTAGCCGTAGGTACCTTCACAAAAACATGCAGTAATCCTGGTATCCATATTGCCTCCCCCTTGTCAGCCCGGGCGCCTGATGGAGGGGAAAGGACATGTTTGGAATAAGGCGTTCCTTCCATGCGCTACGTCCTACCGGGAAACTCCCCCCTGTCAGGTGATAAGAACTGAATAGGCCTGCTCAATCATGCATTGAAGGAAGCATGAGCTCAGTTCAGGGCTAGCTTGACAGATGGAGAGTAGCGCCCAGGATTACAGCTTTTGCAATTGACACTGGGTGAAAAAGATGGGTTTTAAGAAAAGTAGTTACTGGCAAAGGTAAGGGCTATATTGCAACGGTAAGGGCCAGTGAGGGCTATTTTGGTTAAATAAATGTGTCAGTCAATGCTAACCACTATAATTATGTTATGATTATAATTATATTATATAATAGTGGCTGTCAACATACCTCTATTTCATCTTTCTTCATGGTCTGTTATATATTTTGTGCGAAAAGACAATAGAGTGATCCTGTCACTTTCTTGCAGTTTTACAGAACAGGAAAACAAAGCCGGCAGCTGTCGGAAGATATTTCCTCCTCAGTGAGTCGTGAAATCAGGTCATTACTAGTGAGACCAGTGCTTGGCAAGTGCTCAGCCATCCCCCCAATGCCCCCCACACACATACAGATCCCATCATCTTTATATTGATTACATTTCAATCCACCTAAAAGCTGCAGGAATGTGTTCATTTCATTGTTGTTGGGTGTGATGGCAATCATCCATTTCTGAGCTATACTATTTTCCACTCCAGAAATGGAGTGCTCTTTTTTATGGGGGTGAGACGGAGGGTAGGGTGAGAGTAGAAGAGTGTTGGCTACAGTGGAGTGAGATGCAGAGTAGGGTTAGACTTGCATAGCCAAATATCAATCTGCCATTGCATCGCAGGCCGGCAGCACAAGAACACCACCTCTCATAAGATGCAATGGAAAAGTTCTAACTGCAGTCACGTGTAAAGAATGCCCCATCAACACCTTCAGGTGCTGTTTTTCTCCCAGTGTGGAGGTTTTTATTGTGATCTCTCACTCTTGTTGTGTGTGAACAATAATAGCAATTCAAAGCAGTTGTCCTCAAAACCACACCTTCAGTCGCTGTCATAAGAACGGGAGGTGCGCTCGATCGCGGCAGCAGAGCCTATTTGTGCACGGCTGCACGCGCACCTGCAGCCCATCAAGTATAATTTAGGCTTCGTCCCGCGATGGTGTCGCACACGCAGACCTCTACGCTCACAACAGTGGCATCCGCGACACGATGTGAGCTTGTATATCAGCTGTTCTCTGCGTGCAATACTGTTGCGCAATGAAGTATAAATGTCTCCTAGGGTGCACCTCACTAGCCAACACACAAGAGAGGTTGAATGAATTGAAACCAGCACTCCGCAAAACAACAGGTTTGGAGATCTGTTGGGAATTGATTACATGAAACAGTCACCCGTGCGACCAGTCTCAATTGTGTCGTCAATCAGCTACATAGACCAACATAGACCCAGTCTGTTTACCATGGAGAGGTTTGAGACGAGCACGGACGTATTCCACTTGTTTTAGGTGCTGCTTTGGTGGCTTTATGGATTTATTTGACAGCACTTATGAGACTTTTGGGTAGCACTTTACAATTTCAGATGTCAACAGTCTGTTCATGATTTATTACTCCTCTACAAACTGCTTATAAATGTTTATGAATGCTTTATAACAGGTCGTTATTGTAAAGTGCTGCAATTTTGGGTAGATTACAACAGGTTGTGTTATCTTTGCTAATTGTATTTTGTCTACTGAACTTTTCAGCAGCAATTTAATAGACATTATCAGATCTGTACATTTTGCTGAGTTACAAGTGATCTGTACGCTGTAGATGGACGTGGATACTAGCCTAACCACAGATCAGATGTTATTTATTAGTGTCATGCCGTCATCACTGTAGGGAGTTATCACAACTGGAGGAGATCTTTACTGCTCTTTGCATTAAGAGGGTATTGATTCCCAAACTCTCCCTGGGGTGCACAATTAGCTGCCTCTAGGGGGTGCGTGACATTGTAAGGGTGTCAGCCGGGCGGTGTTATAAATGAAACTATGATCAACACATACACCTTTCTCTGAACGTTGACCTTCACCAAACAAACACCTGAATAGGTCAACTCATGTTTGCTTTTCACACCATGTTAAAAGGTCGTTCTCTCCCTGGTAAACATATGGTAACATTTTGCTGCGTCAAATTGGATAAATCTCACCTCACATAACCCTAATGTACTGTTTCCCAAACAGTGGGTCGGTACCCATTTGTGGGTCACAGACCAATTTGTATGGGTTATGACTGGTAAAGATACCATTTTATTTTAAACCCTACCAGTATTCCCCCTACTCCCAAGTACCCCCCCTCCCACCCAGTTAAAAAATAGAAGAAAGACAGGGTGAAAACAGCATGTCTACTCAGCCTCAGATGGCATATGCTCCTTGTGAATTGTGACAATGATAGAACAAAGTCTGCACCCTCGGGTGAATTATACACTTATCTAGTTCAATGAGATAGCTTGAAGTGAATCAAAGTGAGAGATGAGAAGGCTGCCAATGTTTATAAAAGTTTTCAACAGAGCAAATTTAACAAACTTTTCTAGTTTCAGAAATGACATTAGGTCCCGTAACCAGGATGTGTTTGAGGGAGGTAGATGGTTTTTCCATAGCAGTAGAATGTATAAATCCGGTGAATTATACACTTATCTAGTCCAATGAGATAGCTTGAAGTGAATCAAAGTGAGAGATGAGAGGCTGCTTTTCTAGTTGCTTTTCTAGTTTCAGAAATGACATTACACTGTGTGAAAAGAGGAGTCAACGGGCAATTATGGGCACTGTATTTTGCCCGTAAACCTCAAGTTTAGCGGGCATATATAGTAATATACGGTAATATACAGGTGTGATGGTACAATTCGGGAGTTTACCGGAGTTTGTTGGAAAGTTTAACGTGAGTTTCCTGTAATATACACATCCGTATTCCATGCTTTTTGCGCAGTGTTAGGTCCCGTAACCAGGATGTGTTTGAGGCAGGTAGATGGTTTTTCCATAGCAGTAGAATTTGGCGGCGAACATAGCAATGCAAGGTGAAGGATCCACATTCTTTCCTAGAATTTCAGAGATAACAATAAAGACATTTCTCCAGTAGTCCACCAGGCTTGGGCATGACCAAAACATATGAGTCAAATCGGCTGGTGCCTGAGAGCATCTATCGCAGGTGTCGCAAACACACACTTAGTTTCTAACTCTTATGTTCTGCCTTCCGCAGCTCTGCATTGCCGCGTCTAAGCTGATTTCTACTGCAGGCAAAAATAAGTCCCTTCTTAAATAATAGCCTCATGCTCTAGGCTAATAGTGCACATAATTGTATACTTTATGACTGCATTCTCCTCATATGACCCCCAGTGTGTTGTAACTGAACAGGGCCACATGAGGCAATGCTCAGTACATTTGTGGTCTCATGGTGAATGCTGGTGATTCCAGTGGGAAGAAGAGTTTGAGCTTATTGAAGTGTTCAAGGCAAGCACAATTTAGTGCTTGTTAGCTTCAGTATACATGTACATTATTTATGTCCGTTTTATGACATACCATGGCCGGTGTATGCGATATAGAGCACCGAAGTCTGACATAATTTACACATCCTACCTGGGTCATGTTTTTTCCCCATTCTGAATTATAATAGACTTTGATTTATATAGCATAAAAAAAAGATTTTATTATTCTGTCCCAGAAGCCGCTAAGCAACTGGGAATCATGGTCATTAATCTATTGTATTTTTGTAAGGCAGCACTTTTAAATATTTAAAAAGGATTAAAGTTAGTAAAATGGTGTTGAAGGTCTTTCAGTGTCAAAAAGACTTAATTCATTATTTACTGGCTCTGAATATAATATACATTCTCTTTGACACCTTCAAACATTATTCGTAAAATGAATGCTGTGGTCATTTGAGGTCTAACATAAAAAAAGAAAAGGTTGTGGTCATTTGAGGTCTAACATTCAATTCAATCTTGAGTACCGGTATTAAGTGTCAGAGTTTTGTTGTAACAAATAGAGTGTCCAACCTTTGACACGCTGACGAAGGCATCACATATTCTCTTTATTGTCCATAGCCACTTGACTGGCACATGTTATTCAGGGTTTAATTTGTAGTTTTGGTTTCCTTCAACCGTATCGTCTATGCCCTATTTACAATGTTGTATAAGAAATAGTGAAAATATCATATCTAGAAACTCATGACGTTTTGCAAAAAAAAAAAAAAAAAAACTTTTTGATACATTTTGACATAATTGCACAAAATAGGGATGCCGGGGTTAATGTGCTTAAAATTTTGTTTTTTTGTTAAAGGTATATTCAGTGATTTCACTTATTTCAAATATCACTTCTTTTTTGTTTTTTGTTGTGATAATCCTCCCTACTATAGAGAGACTATAGTATATGCAAGGAGTTCCTCCCTGTCCCCAGTTAACCCCTGGGGGTCAAACAACCAATAGGTTTCGTTTTCGGCTAGGTGGCCCAGCCTTCATCCAATCAGGATAGAGAGGGGCCTTCCGCCAATCATGATCAAGCGGGGGCGGGCCTTGGTGTGTGTGCTGTTGGCCTGTCCCCCCCCCCCCACTGAAGTGAGTGCATGTGCACATCTTGTTACCGGGGCGGACCGGGGGGTTTTCCAAATCACTGAATGCTCCTTGCAGACTACATTTCCCCAAAGAAAATGCAGAAGCAGGGATTAAACAGTTAGTTCAATATGAAGATTTTTTTGGTTATGATATCAATAGCAATTAGCATCAATGCATCATCGGATTCCCCATCTGAATGTGAGTGGCTGACTGTGAACATGAACCAAGGGACAAGTCTATATCGCGGCGCAGGCCCAAAGTAAACATGTCTTAGGTCAGCAGTAGAAATGCCAGCACTTGCACGGGAGTGAGGAGACCTGGGTTGGAATCCCGGAAATTGGCCTTTGCTTGTCATGAAACATGATAAGCTGTAGCTAAATTATTACATTAAGAAGAACAGTGTGGGAAAGGTCACAGGAGCTGTCCTACGCTTCTGTTAAAGTGGATTCCCCCAATCTCTATGGCAACAAGCGGTAAATGAAAAGTACTTGATTCAATCCCTGCAGATGCTTGGACAACACATCAGATGGATACACGCTAAGAGATATCCTATTCCTAACAGGAGAAACATGTGGCCCATTTCCCCCGCATTGTTTTTAGAACAAGGTAGATGTAGGAGAAACTTTTTGCACAAATATGCACTTTGGGAGGTGGGAAATACACATTAAACATAATTCACTTCCAGATATTTTTGTAACAGAGAGCTGCTGGTCTTGACTACATTTTACTTTGGTATTGATCAGACATGAAGCTCATAGGAAAGTTGAGAGACAGATGCACAGTAGGAGAGTTGAGAGGGAAACGGTGTAGGACAGGCGGTAGAGAAGCGGAGTAGTAGAGGGAGATGAGGACAGTAGGAAAGTTGAGTGGTCAAAGAGACAGGAATTCTCTCCTGTCTCTTTGACCGCTCAACCCAGGATTCATTTGATGTCTGTCTCTCTGTCCGTCCGTCCGTCCGTAATGTTTATCTATAGAGCAGGCCTATATTTGTTAATTTATATGTCTGTTTATGTCTACAGACAGCTGAGCGGTTTGTCAATGTGTCTGGAGTCTCTGGACACACTGGCAGACCGATAACACTGGTTCCTACCTTACCCCCCCCCCCCCCCATTACTTGCTCGTCAAAGTTGAAGAAACTTCCATATGACAACATTATTTACTGTGTCGCTACAACATGGAGCAGTCTCTCAACAGTCCTGGGACGGTGCGGATGGATCTTGCTGTTTGTTTTTTATTTGAATTACTGTTACATTCAACGCCATTTTTGGTCGTATACCTACATTTTTATGCCAATACTGCATAACTATGAATATGACTAAGCATTCACACTTTATTTTATTTGTAAGTGTAGCAACTGTGAAAACAGCACATTATAGGTATAGGCAGTATAGGTATAGGTATATGCTCTTATTTTACATTCAACAGACAAGAAGACAGAGTGCTCTGTCCACATTCAGGCATTTAGACATGCAGATATCTCATGGTGTATTTATACATGGTTGCGTCCCCTCTCAAACGAACACTTGCCAAACTCCACCTACCCAAAGTTTTATTTACCTTAGTGTCAACGCCTGGCCAACATGGGTGGCTAGGCTACTCGAGCTGGCAAAAGAGGACGCACAGTCTGTGTAGTCATCCTATCTAATATTACTAATCTAATCAAAACCCCAGTTTAAGAAAATGTATCAATAGGCTATCAACCCTTAACTGTTGGTTTTGCTATTCTAATTACCATATTATAATAGCAGTCTGTGTATCCACTATATGCACAATATCTTTGTTGGGTGTGCACATGTACATTTCTGTTCAGTCCATATACAGTATGTTGTTAGATCGGTGAGTCATGAAGGAGGGGGTGTCGCAGAACAGGCATTCCAATGGTGTTTCCGGGCATCGCACTCCTCCATGCATCTGGCCAGCTCCACAGTACTTTCCCTGCAGCTTTCTTTAGTACGCCCACATACTGGTGTGGGATGCCCTGGCAATCAATGCCTGTGTGTTGGCTCCCACAACACAAGTTTGCATGCTGGGGGTATTCCTAGTGTGTGTAGCAGTGACTGACTGGCCAGTAGTGAGGCCATTTGGAGAAATGTTATTAACCGGTAACCGTTAGGCCTTACCGATGAATTACCGATTTGTTAAGGAGGCAAATAAAACTCAAATGTTTTTTTGGGGGCTTGTGTGTGTGTGTGTGTGTGTGTGTGTGCGTGTGTGCGTGCATGCATGCGTGCATGCGCCTTCGCAAGCTTATCATATTCACAGTAATCCTTATTCAAGGGCTTTTGGAGAGTAATGAGACTTTCAGTTTAGAGCACTGCAGATGAGAGATGTGTGTCTGTATCCAGCGTGTTGAAGCTCGTTAATGCATCTTTTCCTTTTTTCTTAAGGGTTAACGGTTACAATTTCTACACAGACACACACACACACACACACACACACACACACACACACACACACACACACACACACAGTCACACACACACACACACACACACACACACAGACACACACACACACACACACACACACACACACACACACACACACACACACACACACACACAGTCACACACAGACACACACACACACACACACACAAACTACAAGAACAGTAACAAAGCCACTTTTAAAGTCTATTGCGTGGCTTCATTGCAAATGTACTGTGCATTTCTCCTGCACCTCTTCGCTGAAATGCAAATTCAGTGTTTATTCTGTGAAATCCTGTGCAATTCCGTGGAAATCCATAGGCTCAGTGTAGTGAGATGTACTGGCGTGATTCCACGTCTAGTTATAGCTTTGCCACAGGGCCAGCTGGTTCCTGGGTTCCAGTGCCAAAGTGAGTTTTCCGATCATGTAATGTAGCATGTGCTCCATCATTACCCTTTCATTTCATTCCAAAGAAGTGTGGGTCATTTATAGAACAGACATCTGATCAGATGGCAGCTAAAAGTTTCCAAGTTTCCACTTTCCCTCCAATTCACGAGTTACACAAGTTGATTGATGTACATAGAACAGCTCCCCTCTCGTTCACGAGTTAGGTTCAAGGTTGTATTTATTTGTCTCTCTTGGGAGAAATTTGTCTTGGAGACAGAGTCATAGCTGCATACAAATAAAAGACACGTTCACATACGAAAAGGAAAAAACACCATGAAACTCCCAACAAAACAGAGATATTGCACACATTCCCTTGATAAAGTGCAACTAGTCAATAAAGTGCTTTTGGCCAACCCTGAATCTCTGAGTCAGTAAAGTGCATTCGCCAATCTCTGATTGAACAAAAGAGTGTTTAAATCTATTATACACATACCGTTGAGTTCTATACCTCCTACCGGATGGCATTAGCTCGTACTCTCCATACAACACATGCAACGGGTCAGATACAATATTCCGAGCTTGTTTCAACACTGCTTGTTCAAAGATGGCCTGGGGAGTGATGGTGGGGGGGGGGGGTGGACATGCCCATGATCTTCCCAGCCATGTTTGCTAGCCTACTTATTTGAGATTTGTACTTCACAGTTAGATTGCCAAACCAGCTAGACATACTGTATCTTAAAATGTACTCTATACTAGCTCTGTAAAAGGTCAACATGATATTTACATTGACTCCAAAAAGTCTTCTATGAAAGTGTAGACGCTGGTGTATCTTAGAACACAGTGTTGTAACATGTGTGTGCCAGCTCAGGTCCTCATCGATCTGTACTCCCAGGTATTTCTACGAGGGGACCTGTTTGATGTTATGGTTATGGACATTAATCATACTGTGGTCTCCTATGGACATGGGGTCCACTATGACCTCCTCTGTTTAGTTTACATTTATTTTCAGATGGTGTAGATCACACCACTCTATGACACAAGTTATAAGTTGATGCAGTAAGTTGTCCGTCTCTGTTCTTCTAAATCACCCCAGTTTCCTCCTTCACTGTGTAAATAAATCATCCTGTGTAAACATTTGAGCTGCTAGAAAAGATTAGCACTCCATTAGGGTGCACTCCCCTCTAATCACGTTACTTAGCCTGGGGCACGAACAAACAATGCCTAGGTAATTCCACAATGATGCAATCCACGTTTATCCGCCGCACAATCAAGTTCAAATCTATGTACAAAAGGGCCTAATTGAAGTGGACAATAAGTCACATCCAGTGCAGGTGTGACTATTAGCACAGGGTCATCGTGCTCTTGATGAGAGCTTTCTTTCACTTCAGGAAAAGGACAGGAGAGGAGAACATGCCAGCAACAGAGCTGAAGATTTCTATTTTATTTAGTCTGTTTTACTGACACTGACCTTTGGTTCAGTGACACACACAACATAAACATTTGACAGGTAGTCAAAGTTACCAACATTATTGTTATTTGGTTCTGATTCATGCAAATGTCAATGTAAATTCATGTAAATGACAAGACTGATTTCCCCATGTCAATATGGCAACCATGTGTTAATATACAGAATATAGGTGACAATACAGTTTCCTTATGTTGTATTTGATGATGGTGATAATTGCCTTTCATGAAGCTGATATACTTAAGTGATTCTTTGTGAATACATGGTGTATATTGCAGTGAGTGTTATAATAATAATACTACTAGAACTTTATTTGTATAGAACCTTTCATGACATGAAATGCAGCTCAAAGTGCTTTACAGAGCATTGGAGAAAAAATAAGAAAAGCAAGGCATAAACATTAAAAAACAAGAGCAGTAATGCGATACAGTGAGGACATGAATAACAAAACATTAGTTATGTACTTTGTGGAGTAAGTACTGTTTGCAGTTATGGAGGAGTTTGCTCTATTGTAAGCAATGCATACTCTATATTGTGATCTCCTTTGTCTCCCTCCCTCCTTTAGAACCGCACACATGAACAGACAAAGATTATTGTGTCTTGCCAATCTACCATACTGTGCTCTTTAATTGTGCTGTGCTACATTCAACAAGAGCAACACTCCATCCTTGTCTCCTTGTGAATTCTTACCAATTCCCTGTGGCGAATACTACTGCCCTACCCTACCACCTAATACAGTCCTTAGTACCCTCTATATAATAGAATACTACTGCCCTACCCTACCACCTAATACAGTCCTTAGTACCCTCTATATAATAGAATACTACTGCCCTACCCTACCACCTAATACAGTCCTTAGTACCCTCTATATAATAGAATACTACTGCCCTACCCTACCACCTAATACAGTCCTTAGTACCCTCTCAAACTGACCAGAGATGCACTACTTCAGTGATCCTACTAGACGACATGCATGCACACAGGAAATGGTTCATGAAAGATTTAATCGCAGTTGTATGAGAGCTGAAAAAGAGCGGCCTTTCGTTTCCGGCCCCATTTTACATTGACTCCCATGGGGAGACTCATAAGTACTGTAGCCTATTTCATGCACTGCATTATATCGAATTGCTGACAGGCGGAAAACTTCACATCTCCATATATTTCCATCTTTTTATCTGTTTTTTGCAGTAATCACACAATCAAACTGAGTTATTCTGTGTCTGTGTGAATTTACTGATTTACTCTTGTATTGAGTGAAGGTTTGCTTTTTGGGTAACCTATCTCTGGCTATATGGTTTACAGGTTCATGTGGTTCATGCTATATTTATCCTTTTTAAACCATTGTAAGGTTGACTTGAAAATTAAGCAGTTTGTTCCAAAGTGGACCAAATTGTGTTTGGACATTTGCCTAACTGGCACCCCAAAACAGAGTAACATCAAACAAGTCAAACCGTTACAACGTAATGAAGATATGTATCAATGCCGGGGTATATACCTGGCTTTGGATGGTGACGTAATAACGATAGGTTTCAGATGACATACATGTATACATTACCTTTAATCCACCCGACACCCAAACATATCTATATTACGTCACCATACTCCGGCATTGATACATATCTTCATTATGTCACTCTATACCACGGGCATACAGTAGTAGTAGTAGTAAGTAGTAGTAGTAGTAGTAGTAGTAGTGAATGAATGTTTATTTCGATCTATTCAGAAAATTATTTTTTTAAACAT
The DNA here is from genome assembly GCF_963924005.1 of Protomyctophum bolini. NCBI lineage: Eukaryota > Metazoa > Chordata > Actinopteri > Myctophiformes > Myctophidae > Protomyctophum > Protomyctophum bolini. The sequence continues at coordinate 13,040,339 of NC_137865.1, forward strand.
GATCGAAAAGGAATAGGCAGAAGCTTATACAGTAGCTAATAGTTAGTAGTAGTCATCTAGTAGTCTAGTAGTCATTATGATGACTACTACTAACTACTAGCAAGTAGTATTAGTAGTAGTAGTAGTAGTAGTAATACTAATAAGGGTAATAATAATAAAAATAATATAAAGGCAGCAAATCAGAAAGAGTGAAGGAATACTTCTGTAGCTGTGCTTTAAAGATGTCTACAGAGACTGCCTGTCTAAGGTTTACTGGGAGTTTATGCCTAGCCGTCGGCGTGCTATAATTGCTATTGGTCTTCCTCTAACCACTTCTTAAGCTCTGTTTTTTAATACTTAAATAAACAATCTACAACCTCACAACGTGTTTTTTTCCCCTCCATTTCCTGGAAAGGAACCGTTTCCGCCTGACAGCAGTGAATGAGCAGCATGCTCATGACGGTTCAGTATTTTCCCAAGGGCAATTTGACACTACACACACGTTAGCTGTGGTGGGGATCGAACCTGTGACTCCTTTGGTTACAGGAAGGAATGTCAAAACAACAGTCAATTCATAAAGTGCTACATCGATACATGTCCTTCATGTGACCTGAATGTTCTGAATGTACGTGCATCGCTCATACTATAGAATCCTCATGGAATGTGTCAGTAACCCCTTGTGGAGGGTTATTTTAGTCAGACGACTTGCGTAGTGAAAGAAATTATTTATGAAATACTATGTCAGAGCGATGTTATTTTTGGCATCATTGGCTCCAATTCACTCGTGCGTGTGCGTGTGCGTGTGCGTGTGTGTGTGTGCGTGTGCGTGTGCGTGCACGCTACTGACGTCACGTCACTAGCTTCAGAGGCTGGCTTTAATGGAATACTTTAAAGGAATAATATTTTTTTTCCGGTTGGCAGAGGAAGTTGTGCGCCAAGGTTTACATTAGATTAGAATAGATTAGAAAAATGGGTTGCAGAATCGTGGGTTAAAAAAAAAGAATAATACCAATTCCAACCGCATCAATTTGTTATCTATAGGCGAAACGCATAGATCCGACAGCAAAAGCTCAATCAAATGGTTTTCTGTGGTGGTTCTGGTGGTATTGTTTACATGCAGGTGGGGATTGCATGTAATCAAGACGTTTTCATCAATAGACACGAATAATGACGCAATTTCACTAAACTACACCCATACATTTCCTTTTAAAAACCCAGCATCCATATTGTGATAGCTTAGCTGCAAGTTCACAATGAAAATATGCTATTTCCAAGTTGTTCGATGTAGAGCGAGAAAATTCAAAAAGCCTTGAGGGACTCTGGGCTTTGTGGCAACCATATAGGGTTTAAGGACACTATTCACCACCATGGGTTGAGACAGGGCCATGCACTGATCTTTTAGAGGGCAGCATAACCTTTCATTCTCTATCATTCTCTCAAACTATACTGCCCTTAAGCCAATTAGATGCCTAGTCACAGTGTGCTCCTTGGCACATACTGTAAACGGAGTAACGTTCTAAACATGAAGGCATGTTTACAGTTGTTGCACAGAAATTAAGTATTTTTACATGAAAGGTATGCTACGTTTGCAATGTAGTTAAATAAAAATTGTGAAAATGTGGTACATTTGAGATGAATAGCTCGGGGGCAAGTGAATAATAATAAAACAATATTTGTCTCGAAAGTAATTGCATGTTTAGTTGCGTGATTTTACGCATGCAAAATCGTGTTGTGGACCTAATATCGTGATTCGAATCGTATTGCGAGTTGAGTGAATCGTTACATGCTTAATTGCGATGTTTTGTGAATTTGTAGATCTTTTGTGGCTAGATTTCCTGCATGGGGTCTAGTAGGACTATAGTGAATAATAATACAAATATTATACCCCCGCCCCTGTCAAAAATAGCTGAAAGCAGCAAATGAAAAATAAATGAATAAATAACATTCATTTTTTACTTTCTCTAATAACAACCTAAAACATGAACCTTGGTTGAAAAAAAACAAAGTTGTCCTTTAAAAGTTAAATGTTCTCAAATAGAGACTTCAAATTAGATGATTTTGCATGTTTTGACTCCCTCTGGGTCTCGGGGAAAGGGCGGTGGTATAAAGCAGCTAATTTAGATTTTATTAGAGTGAACAGCTTAACATAAATTAAATTCAAACAAAGGTCAGTGAAGGCAGAGGTAATAGTAGTGCAGCTGAGGAAAGGGTAGAGGAGCCAAGCAAAGAACTCAACAAGTAAACACAAACGAAAAACCCTAAAAAAGAACTACAACCTCTAAAGCTATCTATCTATCTATCTATCTATCTAACTAATAACTAGAAAACAATAAACAAAACCTAGCCTATCAAATTACTCTATCCTTATTCCTACGCAAAAAAAAAAAAAAAAAAAACCCACTGGTACCTGCTCTGTTACCTGCTCTGTTACCTGAAGTGCTATAACAAACAAATCCCTACGTGAGAAGAAAATATTAATAATTTATGCAGATACTAAACCTGGCCATGATTCTACAACAGATTGCACTTACAGTAGATGTAAAACCAACAACCTCTCATAGAACAAACACGTTTGTGTTAAGCCAAGACTCTAAAGTTAAGGTTTGTACAGATGGCGAGTTGTCACAACACATACTGCACACACAGACAGCCTCACCCAAATGAATACATCAATGCTGCTCTTGTAGGGATGAGGGAGCGCTGGTTGGACAGATTCTGAAAGTGCGAAACAATCGGGGAACAGAACAGATGGATTTTAATGTTGATCATTCAGTTCAATGGCCTCACAAATCATCATTTTAGTCTAATTGTCTGACTGTACCTTGTGCTATTTACATCTAATAAAGTATTGACAAAATATTGGTGGTAATCATCAGTGTTTTAGGACTCTAGAAATGCTAAAATCTAGCATTGGTTATGCTCTGCACACACTTTGTACTGTTTCTAAGATGCTGTAAGCTTTGCTGAAGTGAATGACGGCTTGGAGACAGTGCTTAAATCACTGAACTTATCAGTCCACTGTGGGGTAATGGGATAAGTGGCCAGAGGAGATGTTTACAGGTTTAATGGCTACTAAATGAATGGGTAGGCTGAATGAAACAGTATTTCTAGAGCTTCAAGAACGACTCAAATGCCCTGCTCATCTCGTGTGAACGTTGCCATGGGAGACAGTGTTCTTATATTTCAGACATTTAGCAGACTCACTCATCTACAGCTATATATGTACGTGTGCAAATATAGAGTCAGACAGACACCCAGATCACAGCACAGATGCAGCCAAGTTCCATGTAGAAATGCTGCTGCTGGATTGTTTAGAAGTGTCAGGTTTTGCTGTCATTGTAGCCTTCACAATAGTGAGACTGTGAGATAGATCGTGAGCTGAACAATGTCATGCTTTTAGTGTACATACCAAATACTAGTGGGTACAGATGTGAGATCGAAAGACCTATATTGACCCTGCAGCGAAAATTCAGTTGCCAGAGATAGCACAGCAGTACAGATACTTAAGAGAAGAAACGTTCTGTACAATACTGTACTTCTCAGTATTGTACTGTGAGATAATAAATAGGGGTCAGAGGAAGAATATATTATATTACTGCATCAGTCAATACACTCAGATATACTAAACATATTCTATTTACATTTAAGTCTTTGATTGTCGATTACAGTATGTCACATTGCTGCATGGCTGAATTTCCACTACACCCTGTAGCCTCCCTGCACTAGAACAAAATACATGCAGCCGCATTGACATTGCAGTATCCCACCCTATGCATATAGGCTAATACGTACTGCATTGAATAGCACCTTTATCCAAGGCGCTTTACATAGATTGTGCATTACATTCAGACACGCATTCACACACCGATGGCGGCGGAAACCATGCAAGGCACCAACCAGCACATCAGGAGCAATTAGGGGTTCAGTGTCTTGCTCAAGCCTCTCTACCCCTAAGCCACCCCACAAATACAAACTGTATTCTTAGCATCAAGACCCAGAATTATCCTTCAAGGTATAGTTGTCTCTTCTCATTCTCCTTTGTCTTCCCTCTACTGCAGGCAAGCTTGAGATAGAATTCCAACTTCCAGGGGACAATCCAAGTTAGGGTTCATTGCTAGTTTCGTTTTTCGGCTGAATTAATCAACACATTCACTTGTCATCAGTAGCTCAGCTACAGTACATTGCGAGTTTCCGTGTGCCATGTTGGATTCCGTTAGTTCATATGGCTATTGAGTGAATATATCTAACAGCAGTGTATAGTTACAGAGTTTGATTTCCACACAATTCCCTTGTGGGGCGGAGCAGAAATGAAGCAATGTAGCACAGAGCCTTTGGCGAGGCTTTGACGCTATGACAGGTTGAAATAATCTGGGTCTACCGTCAAAGTTAGTTCGACAGTAGCTAGGACTATTGAGTCCAGGTTTAGACAACACTGACCATATTACATCATCCTGGGATTTCCGTCTGCATGTCTTGCTTTTTCAACCCACCTTCACTATTTTCTCCAATGATTCTCAGTATATAAAATCTAGCATGGCTGATGTAGCATCTCTGCTATATGATCATGTAGGCCAAATGGAAACTAAATAGAAATATGTCCTGTCAAATTTAACTCTGGCTGGCAATGGTTGTAATGAAATGATAAGCACATAGTAGATGACAGTCACCTGTTTTTCGTCCAAGTTTCTTGTTGACAGTAGAGTTTATCCACCCAGGGCTGTGTTTACCGGCTTTGCTGGCCAGGGGATATTATTGGCTTTTATGCACAGTTTCTGTATAGCACAGTAGTTTTATGTTGGTGTATTTGACAAATGTGTTTCTGTCACTATCCAGGATTTGGAAAATGTTTAATGCAGTTAAGTGCAACGCTGTTGGCTATCATTCGGCTTGAAACCCTGTAATGTCTAAAACCATTCATTTTTCTTCATTAGTAAACTATATATTAGTATACTATATTTATATTATAGCATGTTATACGTTTATGTGTTGGTACTGTATTGTCTCCACAAGTAACTGGTACTGTAATTAATACAATAATTTCTCATTATTTGTGCCACAGTCTTGAGTTTAAGTTATTAGCTTTTCCTTTTTTCTCTCACCCTCACTCTCCCACCACAAGAGCCTCGGAGCCAATTAGTCTTCCTGCATTAATAATTCAGTCTTGATTAAGAAATGGATTGAATTTCATATTCAGGGAGATTTTACAAATATGTTAACTCCCTCATTCAAACCCTCCCAATGGTTTCTCAAGCCCTGGGGCAGAAACTTGTTTGTATCTGATTCTGAAGTGGAAGCTCAATTGAAGTTCTACTCATGGGCCAGGTGGCCGCGCAGGGACAGTGTGTCTGTATAGCAAACGACAACGTTGCAGGTTGACACCCTCAACAGCCTTTGAGCAATTATGCACCAAATCCCACAGTCCTGTCTGTATAGAAAAGACTCAACAATTACCTGAAATGTAAACATCTTTACAGGCTTGTGACATAGAGTTATATATAAACTGAAGAGCGGACAGCCCCACCCCCACCTATTCATTTCAATGGAAGTTGCTCAGTGGCGTTTGAAGGACCCGGAAGTCTGCTGGCAGTAGCTCTCGATATAATTGGTTGGCTCCTCTCATGGCCTCTCTTGTGACCATAAGGTTGCCCGTTCAAATCCTGGCTAGGACGACATTGGTACTGTACATTTCCAGCAGGTTTGCTGTCAGAGAAGAGCTTCAGTTCCCTGCAGTGTTAATTTTGTCACTACATTTTCATTTAGTTTTTTTTTTTTTTTACATTCAGGTCATTGTTGAGTTCTGAATAGTTTTACTGTTCTACTATAGTTCCACCAGTTTTTATTTGTTGACAAAATTGCCAATATATTCAGTCTTAGTTTAGTCATCATAGCAGGTTAGTTTTTATTTAGTTTTCTTGTCAGTGAAAAAAAAGATAGTCGACGAATATTCTTTCATCTAGTGGTTTTGGATGTTGTCTCTGTATTTATGTGTCCGTCACCAGCCCTTATCAACACCATTCATTGCAACCAGTATGGACATTTACACAACTGACGTTGTTGTCAGCGATTGTCCGATGTGGCGTTGGTCGTGTTGACTATTACTAAGCTAAACCTAACCCTAACCTCAGTATTGTTTTTTTATTATTTTACTTTATTATATATTTTGTGTGGCTTTGTCTTTACAGTAGTTTGGGGAGAGGGGGGGACGACGACACACGCAGCAACGGTCATCGGGGTCGGGACTCAAAGCGGCCTGGACTGCTAGGCCAGCCCGTGCCCCTAACCTCAGTCTTAACCGGCCCCGTAACTCCCTTAACCTCATATCAGTCTTAACCGGCCACGTAACTCCCTTAACCTCATATCAGTCTTAACCGGCCACGTAACTCCCTTAACCTCATATCAGTCTTAACCGGCCACGTAACTCCCTTAACCTCATATCAGTCTTAACCGGCCACGTAACTCCCTTAACCTCATATCAGTCTTAACCGGCCGCATGTAAGTCAGTTTCTCAATGTTTTCGCTTCGGCGGCAGTAATTTCACTTCCGCATTTCCTAGTGGCCTGTGTAGGCAGAATGTGGAAATTCAGTGAATGGTCGTGATAAGAACATACTGCTGATTACCGGTTGATAACATTCGAAGCGGGTGCTTTCATCATTGTTTTGGTCGAGGAAATGAACACTGGTTCTCCGGAGAAATACAAGTGAAAATGCAGTCGTGGGAGCAAGGCTTCAGTGTGGTTTTGATCCTGTGTGTGCAGTGTTATTTTTGGCAGCAAGTCATAGTCTCTTGAATAGTTTTCATTTAGTTTTACTCACATTTTAGTCACCTGGAATGTTTTAGTATTAGTCTAGTTTTAGTCGACTGACTCTACAGTTGATTTAGTTGACTAAAATGCATTTTGGTGGGCCTTGATGCCGTTGACTGTTTTTACACTTGCTGAAAATAGCCGATCTACAAACTCACAACGCGTCGCAGCGTGGCGTGTTGTGAGCTTGTAGATTGGCTATTTTCAGCATGCAACCAAGTGTACAATGACTTATACTGGATGTCTTGTCCACTATAGTCCCCCCCTAACATTTTAGTCTAGGTTGTATTTATTGACGAAATTGTCGATATATTTAGTCTTAGTTTTAGTCATCATAGCTTAGTTTTCATTTAGTTTCTATTTAGTTTTTGTCAGTAAAAAAAGGTAGTCGACAAACATTTTCCTCCAGCCCATCGATCTTCCTCCTGGGAGCTTTTCCTCTACAATTTCTTTCATGACGGGATGAGCGAGTGCTCCATCAATGTGTCCGTACACATTTTAGTCGTCGTGATTAATTAATTCAGCCGATCTATGCATACATAAAAGAAACTACAGCCCTGGGTGATCTGTCTGTCTGTGCGATGATCTCCACATCTATGAGAAGGATTAAATAATTAATCGGCGCAGCTGTGAATCTTTTTTTTCCCAGATTCTCTGTTCCTCCCAGTTGCACGAAGTGCCAAGTTGTCCCATCGCTCATCATCCATACCCCCTCCATGAGGGTATGGGTGGTGTCAATAGGGCATAGCAGTGGTGGCCGTTTTCTGGTTCCATCCATCCAGAACCCATTCACTTGTCCCATAGAGATTTCCAAAAACAATATTTAGATCAATTATTTTAAGCCTAGAATCCACCCAGGATCCTGGTGAATCATGACCATATAACACAATACGAATATTTAATGATATGCTATATTTAATAGATAATCGTTGTTTTGCGTTCCGCTATGCTCTATGGGGGTTTCTGTCGGACTCTTGGCGGTAAAATGTGGACTATATATATCATGTCTGGAATTATTGAACAAGAACATGGTATTTACTTACTGACGATAGTAATGAGTAACAAAATGTATTTACTGTATGAACACATGTGAGTGTGGTTAAGTACTTAATTTGGAATAAACTGATTTTCTTTATAGGCTTTTGTGCCTCTATTGATAGTTACAGTGAAGACGGACAGGAAAGAGGGAGGGAGAGGCACACGGCAAAGGTCGTCATGAACGGGACTCGAACACACGGCGCGCTGTCAGGCCAGAGCCTATATGTGGCATGCACCTGGACCACTAGGCCAGCGGGCGCCCCACTAAACTGGTATTTTCAATTGTATGTTTTCTGAATGGAATATCTATTCTAACGGTTATCTGGATCCCCTGCAGGACCTGAGCACTGAGAACTAATTAAGTTGCTGATACTGATTTTTAGAGGCTCCCCTATAGAGGTCCCCTGCTGAGCGCCACAACATCTCCACGGAAAATCACTTTAATTAATATTAATAAACACAGCTATTTGCTTTCCCCACACAATTACACTACAATATGAACAATGGTGAAAGTTTTTTATTTTTTTTACCCCATGCTTATCTGGCTCTGTGAAGGCTGTGCGCTTTGTTTTGTTTGTCCACTTTTTGTATTGAGTTATGCTTGAAATGTACTTAATTCTGCAAACTGTTAATAAATACTTGAATCAATCAATCAATTTTGCCCGGGGACCACCGGAAATGCTTTGGCCATGTCTCGCTAAAATATATTATGGAAAGGCCACTAACTTACTCCACTGTTGACAGCTTAAGTGTCCGTATTTTGGTTATGTCATAATAGGCCAACATTCGGCACAGATTCCAGAGATGAAAGGAGGACCCTGGTCAACAAAGTATATTGTGTTGAAATGTGTCTATGGGCGCGGCGCTTTCAGTGTGGCAGGGGGTGTTGGTGGTGTTGGTTAGGGCAGTTGGACAGTGGACACAACACACAAAAATAAACTCCTTGGTTGGAGCATGTGTAAGGCATGTGTTCTGCCTTATAGGAGCTGTCCATGGTCCTGTATGTGGGCCATGTGTTCTGCCTTATAGGAGCTGTCCATGGTCCTGTATGTGGGCCATGTGTTCTGCCTTATAGGAGCTGTCCATGGTCCTGTATGTGGGCCATGTGTTGTCTGCCTTATAGGAGCAGTCCATGGTCCTCTATGTGGGCCATGTGTTCTGCCTTATAGGAGCTGTCCATGGTCCTGTATGTGGGCCATGTGTTCTGCCTTATAGGAGCAGTCCATGGTCCTGTATGTGGGCCATATGTTCTGCCTTATAGGAGCTGTCCATGGTCCTGTATGTGGGCCATGTGTTCTGCCTTATAGGAGCTGTCCATGGTCCTCTATGTGGGCCATGTGTTCTGCCTTATAGGAGCTGTCCATGGTCCTCTATGTGGGCCATGTGTTCTGCCTTATAGGAGCTGTCCATGGTCCTGTATGTGGGCCATGTGTTGTCTGCCTTATAGGAGCTGTCCATGGTCCTCTGTGTGGGCCATGTGTGTTCTGCCTTATAGGAGCTGTACACGGACCACCACTTTACCCTGAGATTTAGCCTCTCAGACCTAAAACGTTTAATATTTTCTTGTCGTTGGATAAGATTTTGTCCACAATTCCATGCTGTATTGATGTTGGTACCATTAGGAGAGATTAAGTAATGCAGATGTTTAACAATAATCTAACTCTTGAATTTAACTCTTGAAACTCTTCTGTCTGTCTGTCTGTATCTTAGTGAGTGAGTTAATGCAAGGTGTGTATACAGTACATACAATGTGGGTCGGGGTTCATCAATATCCGTGTGTACCAAAATATGCGCTCGTATGGCATTAATGTTCCAGCTTGGCTTGACATACAGGTGGACTGAATCAGCCAAAATGCAAATGTTTTTATAATATAAACAGCATTATCATTATGTAAATTGGGGGGGAAAAACGACATATAAACTTTATATATTGTCGTCGTCGTCGTCTCTCCCCCCCCCCCCCCCCCTCCATTTACATAATGTTAATCCCACCTGGCATTGAGGTCAAAGTGGTTCATGGTCACAAATTACCACTTGAACCACGCTATTCTGGGGTGTACTTTTGACGGAAATAGCATATGGCGACACGCTGTGAGCTTATACTGTATAACAGCTGCTATTTTCGGCTATTTAGTGAAGCCCATGGGAATATGGAAAAACAAGTATAGTTGTTAAAAGTGTGAGACCATAATGTTTCACTTTCTGTGCTGTGAGACGTTTATTGATAAACAAAACGTAAAAAAATGTAGAAAAACAAAACTAGACGACGTGGGGGGGGTGTCATGGGTTTATGTCTGAGCTCATTTTCTTTAATTAAAATTCAGGTATTTTTTCTCCATGTAATGGTATTTTTGCCACTTACCCCAACTTCCCAGCCCCCCCCCCCCCCCCCCCCTTGCTGATACATCCAACTTCCAGTCAGTGGGAAGCAGGGAGCTGTCTTATGAAACAACGGAGACTGCGTGCGTGCGTGCGTGCGTGTTCTGTGGGAGAATCTTTCGAGAAATAATTATAGGGCATCTAGGTGGATAATGTTACTTGGCAAACATTCAATATAAGTTGTTCACCCAGCACATACTCCAGCCCTTCTCACCTTCTTCTGGGGTTGGGCCCTTGAGTTTGATGACATATTTTTTTGGCTAGGGGAAGAAAGGTTGATACAGTATCTAGTATTCACCCACCAGTACACCCCACTAGCGATGCTGTTATTTGAGTTATGCTAATGTGGGGAAAATAAACAATCTGGGGTCGAATCTGTCTCTCTCTCTCTCTCTCTCTCTCTCTCTCTCTCTCTCTCTCTTTACACTAAAAGACCTTTAAAACCCAAGCGGCATGCATCTCTAGACGCTAGCTCATCATGGATCTCCTGCTGGGCAAATGGAAGGTGTGAAGAGTGATGTGGAATCTTAAAGCTGAGCTGGGTCTAGCCTCTGTGGGCCTGGTTTGAAGTCTGGCAGGAGGACCTCTCCTGTCCTGACCTCTCAGGCAGCCGCTGGGATAGTACCGTATATATCCTCTTCCTTGTGTGTGTTAAAGGGGTTGGATGTAGAGAAACGAAAGCCGTGGTGCTGCATGTGGAGAAGCACTGTTTCTATTGGCACTCAATGGGACTGCATGGGAGAAACTAATTTACCAACAAAGAAAAGACAAAAGATGCTGTGGCGGAGAGGCCATAACACCCTGAGGGGGTTTTAGTTATTATAGTGCCAGTTTTGAACTTGCAATGAGAAACTCATCGTGTCTAGTAGAAGCAATGAGATCTCGGCGTGTGTCTTCAAAGCCACCCAGTGCGTAACCCATTCTGTACGGGAACCCCTTTTGGTGTTTTAACTAAGCATTATGTTATACTTTAGCTATTGAAAAATAGCAGATCTACAAGCTTGTAGGTCTGCTATTTTTGAAAAATCGTGAAAACTGCGGCACAACTCTTTGAATATATATTCTTTCAGAGCAAACTTTTTTTTATTTCGACGTCCGGCATGGGCGGGAACCCCTTTTGGTGTTTTAAACATTATGTTGCTAGAGCTTGTAGGTCTGCTATTTTTGAAAAATCGGGAAAATATTTATTTCAGAAAACTGGAGGATTTAGAATATTTTTTTTACATTTTTGAGGTCAGGCCTAAATGGGTTAAGCCACCTTCTGAATTCTGTTCATGTAGTTATTCCAGTTTTAAAGTGAACTCTATTCAACTCTTTCCCTCTCTTGCCATTAGATACAATGCCGCCGGTGGTGCAGGAGTGAGCCAATGTCTAAAATATTTTTTCAGGCGGCACACAAAGAAAAGTCCATATATAAACTGAAGCACAGGGATAAAGTTCCTGCCCTCCCCCAACACGGAGACTGAAGTTTCCTTCGCAGTGCCTCGGGCCGGGCCAGGCGCTCCAGCGAACCACAATAGAGCATGTTTGCGGGTGGGAAGCCGGCGGGGGCATGCAGGCATATGGGGAGAATTATTGGCAATGATTCAGTTGGGTAGGAAAACGGAAGAACAAAAGACACAGTTGATCACAATAAATCCATAAACTAGCCTTCTTTACAACTGCATGGCTATGTTCGGCCTGTCAATGGAGCATGTGGGTGAATATTACACACACGGCATACTCCTGATTTGTCAAAAATAGGCAAGCATCCAGTGCTTGCAGTCTATTTGCAACG